>NC_134145.1:29532000-29846500 GCF_033958435.1 Carettochelys insculpta | reverse complement strand
CTAGCTTTGCAGAAATTTGCATGAAAATAGATCAGGCCCATACATAAAGCAGTAAATGTGGTCTCAAGATGCCCCCCTTCTGCTTGTAAACCTTTTGTTAACGACTCCTGGCAGTGTTTATTCCATGCAAAAAGCCTATGTTAAGAGAATATTATTATGGCTGCAAAATCAAGCACTTCCAGGTAAGGGAATGCTGGGTTTAAAGTTGCCTCAGCCACTCAGCTCCTGGTGCATAAGTAGATACTGTTTTTAACGTAGTACTCCTTCCTCTTTCAGAGAACAGAATGGATAGTGCCCATTTAATCAGTAGCTATTTAATATTCTGCTTTCTTGACTCTCTGTGTGTGGCACCAGCCTTATTTACTGTATATTAGTCTACCTTGCTCTGAAGAAAGAATTACTGATTTCCCCTTGGGCTCCCCAGCAGTGCTCATCTCTGCAGTACTTGAAGGGCTTCCTTTTCACAGCTCTTTGGTGAAGCAAGAGGGTATTTTCCCCATTTAACAAAGGGGGAGTTGAGGTGCCAGGGCTCCAATCCGTAAAGGCGTTTGGGCACCTAACCCCCATGTCCAGTTTTAGACTCCTTTCCAATCCGCAAAACTCCCACTGAACCATGTAGGTACCTGTACACACTCAGTGCCTTAGTTTTCAGGGTCCATGTTCCCGCTGCATGTAAATTTTGGCTTCTGATGGTACAGCTGCTTCCTGCTAGGCATCTGGGCTCCTATCACCTGCCTAGGCTCCAGAGGGATTCACAAAGTACAGAATAGGTATGCAGCTGCCGGAGTCACATGCCACGGGCTGATCTAGTATGCATGCTTACAGGCCACCGACAAGATCGGTTCCCATTCCAAATCTATCCTCCAGGGGTGATGGTGGCCTGCTATCTTACAGCCCAATGGTGAGAGGATTCACCCCAGGGGGCGGGGGGTTGGGAAACCCAGAGTCAGTTCTTCCGTTGCTGGGGTGTCGGGGAGGGAAAATTGGAACTGAATCCACCATTCTGAGGTGAGTGCTCTGCCCATTGGACTAGACAGTAATTCTCACAGGCTCTCTGGCCCAATGAGATGTCAGTGGGTCAGAGTGGAGGGACTCTACAGTCCAGTAGTTAAGGCTTCTCCTAAGTTGTAGGAGACCCTCTCCTCTAATGACTTTATCCACGGTGGAACAGGTTTAATAGGAAAGACTGAAGTAGTCTACCCCCACCCGAGAGTATCTTGTATCCCAGTGGTTAGAGCACTCTCCTGAGAGGTAGAGACTCTCTATTGCAATTTTGCAGAGAGGGGTTATTGAGTGCTGGTTTGCCACATCCCTGGCGAGTCCTCTTGCCACTAGTTTAATTGCTATGAAGTGGACAGCAGCTCCTGCAGATGCTTTGTGTGGTGTAAGGCAAATGTCTAGTTTATCCCTGCAAGACATACATAGGCACCTCAGCCTCCTGACTCACAGCAGTGGGTTCCTATTCCTGGATGGCTAACAGAGCTAGCATGCTGGCTTTTGTAGATTGCATTCCTAAGCCCCCATCTCCTCCCTTTCATTGCATAGGGAGCCTGGGAGTCTAGCTCAGGTTTGTGAATTCTAGTGTTATTCCTTTGATTTTCCAGGTTGGAATGCCTAAGTCCATTTGTGAGTGTAGGCCGGAGAAATCTTACATTCCTTTTCAGGCTCTTCAGAGGTGCGTTTCAATGGCCACAGATTCTGTGATGCTCTTTCCCCTTTTTGGCACCTGAGCCTAGTCCCATTCTCTTTACCTAGGCTTTTCCTCTTACTTCCAGTGGCCTTGTTCTTCATGTCTTACCCCTCCAAACTCCTCCCACTCTCCTGTCCTACAGTATGTCTACACAGCAAAGTTATTTACAAATAGCAGCTGCTATTTCAAAATAACTTCAAGAACGTCTACACAACGCAACTATTTCTCAATAATTTCAAAATAGCAGTTGGCTTATTTCAAAATTGGTAAACCTCATTCCACAAGGAATAGCACCTATTTCAAAACGGCTGTTTGGAAATAGGTGATGTTCATGCAGGGAATAGTGCCTGTTTTCAAAATAAACCATAGTGTGGCCAATGGTTCTATTTCAAATTAGCCTCTAGTGTGTTGGATGTTCTATTTCTAAATAGCTGAGTGCATTTTGGCTGTGTCTACACTAGCATTCCTCTTTCAGAAGAAGCATGCAAATGAGGGAAATCGAAAATGTAAATGAATCACAGATTTACATGTCTGGCACTTCATTTGCATATTCTTATTTTGAAACAGCTTCTTTTGAAAGAAGAAAAGCAGTATAGACATGTCTCTTTCAAAAGTAAACCCCATCTTCAAAAGAACCCTTCTTCCTTTAAAGAAAAAAAAAGAGGAAGGGTTCCTTCAAAGATGGGGATTACTTCCAAAAGAGCTGCATCTCTACTGCTTTTCTTTTGAAAGAAGCACATTTGAAGTGATATGCAAATAAGGTGCCAGATATGGAAATCTGTGCCTCATTTGCATTTTCAATTTCACTTATCTGCATGCCTCTTTCAAAATGCTAGTGTAGACATGGCCTTTGTGTGTAGATGCACTATTTTGGAATAAGCCATTCCACAGTATCTCTTCTGGAATAGCTTATTCAGGAATAATGCTGCAGTGTGGGCATAGCCCTACTCTCCTGGTACAGGGGCCATGTCTACACGTGCCCCAAACTTCGAAATGGCCACGCAAATGGCCATTTTGAAGTTTACTAATGAAGCGCTGAAATGCATATTCAGTGCTTCATTAGCATGCGGGCGGCTGCGGCGCTTCGAAATTGACGCGGCTTGCCACCGCGCATCTCGTCCAGACGGGGCTCCTTTTCGAAAGGACTCCGGCTACTTCGAAGTCCCCTTATTCCCATCAGCTCATGGGAATAAGGGGACTTCAAAGTACGCGGGGTCCTTTCGAAAAGGAGCCCCTTCTGGACGAGACACGCGGCGACAAGCCGCGTGAATTTCGAAGCGCCGCGGCCGCCCGCATGCTAATGAAGCACTGAATATGCATTTCAGCGCTTCATTAGTAAACTTCGAAATGGCCATTTGCATGGCCATTTCGAAGTTTGGGGCATGTGTGGACGTAGCCAGGCAGTCCTACTCACTGCCCACTCCCAGTCTCAAGTGCAGTATCACCCCTGTTCTCTCTGGCCCAGTCTACTCTCCCCACCTTCCAGCACGTTTGTCACTTGCCATCTCTCCGTCTGACTGAAGCAGCTTCCTCCTCCACTCTGCCTGGGTTCAGGAAGGTCACTGAGGGTACAGTAGGGAGAGGCTTCCTGCTCTTAGTTCAGGCGTGTGGACCCAGAACAATGTGCAGCAGCCCAGAGCTGAAATTTCAGGTGAAGTCCTGCTCAGTCCCAAGCTGGAATATGCCCTACGTGAACGAAATATTTGGGGAATTTGGCTGCAAAAAATCATAAGTTTGTATGTGTATACGCAAACTGCAATGTTTCAAATGCCTGTCACTTCATCTACTGTGGGCAGATTTTCACAGAAACAGCAAAAGGCAGATCCCTGTCACAAATGTCGTCCCTTGTCCAAGGCCCCGGTTTGCTTATATATTATCAAAGAAGGCTGCCAGCATTTTTTAAATGAGGGGGAGAACAATATATTTTTTCATAGCCTTGTTCTCAGAAATGGATTATTTGTTTTGGCTAACATACACACACCCCACATCAACACCCACACACACATTATGCCTTCCTCCCCTTGGAGAATTTCAGCTCTAACACTTAGGCTATGTCTACACTAGAAGCATCTATGTACAGACATTACTGTTGGAAAAGATGTTCCAACAAAACTTCTGTCAACAGATCATGTCTACACATAAAAGCAGATGGGTCTTTTGATCCGCTCTGTCAAGAAAAGGGCCCTCAGTGTTTACATGGCTTTTTTGTTGACAAAACATATTTTGTGTGTAGCTGCTCCGTGAGTTTTGTTGACAAAACCCCAGTTTTGTCAACAAAACTCTCTAGTGTAGAAGTAGCTTAGACTTTAGCAAAGTAATTGTCATCTGATAATAGAATCTTTATAATGGGAAGTGCCAGGCAACCTCATTAGACTGAAGCTAGATTACTGAGAGCTGTCAGCAAAAAGATATGCAAATTGCACAACACTTTTGCATATCTCTTCCCACCACCTATGTTGGGAGAGGCTTTCCTGACCTTTGGCCCGTTCACCCTCTGCCGAGACACCCCCTTCTTCCTCATGGAACGAGGGAGACAGGGATGTTGGCAGAATGCTCCCGATGCGGCAGACTTCTGCCAAGAGATCTCTGGTTTCCTGACAAAAGCCACAGTCTACACGTGGCCTTAGTAGTAGGTGCTGTTAGGGCCACTGACCCACCGTTGTGGACTTTCATTGTGATGATCCTCTTTCTGAAGCTGCTCCATGGAAATAAAGGTGATCAAGGAATAAATTCATATTTTGTGAGAGGCTAATGCTTGATGCAATCACCTACATACATCTGCTCCCTTTCACCTTGTCTGTGATAGAATTTTAGAAGCTTTTCTAAAAGATGGTGTGAAATACTTACTGGCCTGTTTTTCAGAAATGTTAAGCACCCACAGCTCCCTTTTGCATGAATGGTGCAAGGTGCCCTGTACGTATAAACAGCTAGCCACAGATCTTCAGTAATCCTCTAACTGGATACAGCTTATATAGCTTGAAGGGGGATTTCAATGTTTTCATTTGCTCAAGAAATAAAGTCATAATAATGCTTATAGAATGTAGTTATAACCTCTGCCATTTGCATCTCGAAGGAATTCCATGGCTGTACTGTTTCCCATGTTCATGTATACATAGTGTGTGGTTTTCTGTTTGGAGTAGTTGAGGTGATGGAGTTTCATTAGAAGCTGCAGAAGAAAAGTAAGAGAAAGTGAAATTTATGGTATCAAACTTAGTGGGGCTTTGTCTTTTTATTTCTCTGCTATTTCTGTTTACCACCTGCACAGCATATAATTAATTCTGTTATTACTGATCCCTTTTCTGCACACACACACACTCTGCCTGACCCTGGGAGACTTCCCTTTGACGTCAGTGGGGCCAGAATCTGACCCTCTCTTTTTTCAGGATAATTCCATTGAAAATGTCTTGCTTCCCAGTTACAGTCTGCTCCTATGACCCTTAATGCTTGACCAAACGTGTCATTTTTTCTGGAGTATGACTACTATCTCGCTTTAGGCATTGGAAGTGCTTTGTTTTGTTTTGTTTTTAAAAGGACACTATTCCACTGCTTAACCTTACTTATTGAAGGTTTTGAATAAAATATAATAAACAACAGGTACAGTCACATTCTAAAACTTGATGTGACTAGGAACGAAAATCCAGTGTAGGTGTGTGTGGAGGACGTGCCCTTGGCATTCCCTCTATGCACTAAACCAGCATGTACAAATAGTGACTTTTCAGCTAGTTAGTTTGTTGGCAGCACCCCAGGCACAAACTATGTATTTGTGCATCCTGATGTACACAGTGTTGCTAGATTTAAATGGAAGTCCCACAGAAGTGCCTCACTAAATTACATACTTTTTCTGTCAACAAATATTGTACAGACAAGTTTGGATATAACTAAGACTGGTGGCCAGATGGTAAATTCCAAACCAAGCTAACATTTTTAATGCCCTGAAGAGAACCTAACTGAGCAGAAAATACAGAGTTATAATTTTTTAGATGAGGCATTTAGCTGCCAAGTGAACTTCTGAGTGCTTTGGCCATTTATTTAATAGCAAAATTTATGTCTAACCTTAATGGAAGTTAACTTAAATGTAAACTATAACTCCAGGCTACTGATCTGTGTCTTTTCTGGTAGTACTCACAGTGATCATATTCTGTGACTGGGGGAACACAAACTCCCACCACTGCCTCTTGCAAACCATTTACTTTAAGAAAAGAGTGAATTATTTTGCTAAAGGATGTTATTGATGACAAAAGATTAGCAATGACATGGAAATCTGCACTATCTATAGTGTAGCAGCCAGTACCAGTACAAACATTGATGCAGCTTTCTCAGCTTCTTGGAGACTAATTTTTTTTTTAAAGTTTTTTCCCACATAGCCCAATCATCTACCCTCTAACCACTCTGATAATCAAAATTAATTCAGATCCCCAAAATATAAAGTTTAATTATCTTTAGAAAGTGGGGGGAAGGGGAAAAGAGAGTTGGCCTTATGCTCTCTATTGGAAAAGTACTTGAAATTCTTTGCATTCTTCTCCTGTTAGCAGCATGTTTACTTTTAATCACTGGGTTATAAGGATTAACACAAGTCATTGCTTCACGCTCATTTAGTTTGAATTTAGTGAAAGCAAACTACCTCCTACAGACACTAAGAAGCATTTTTCCCCCCTACACAAATGTATTCATTGTTAAGCAGCTATACAAAGTAATATGTGAGCCTTGGCTTGCTCTTCCAACACAATCTTTCACATTGTGGTGTATGTATGTATTCCAATTAAACACACTGCAAATTTCAGGATAATTTGAATATTTTGACAGTGTAATTAACAAAGCACTCTATGTTTCTCATCATTTGATCTTAAACCCACTAAGCTGTTTGTATCTGTCTTTAGCCCATAGGGGACTGCACTTTGCAATTTTAAACAATTTACCCTGAACCAATAGACTTTAACATTAGCAATCATTAGTTCCAAGGCACATACATACATATCCCATAGAATAAAGCTTGCTTTAGTTTTCAGAGGAACTGAGTTTGCAGAATTTCAAGCTACTAGAAAGCTCCCACCTTTAGCCAATTGTCTGTTACCTGTCAAATTTTCCACTAAGAATAAACCTAGGTAAATATTTCTTTATTAAATGATTAAATCCATAAATAAATTTTTAAAATTCATTGAATATAAAATTAAAATCATTTACAACTTATTCCAGTATTATGGGGAATGGGGGTGTTCATTAAAAACAAGAAAGCTACATTTTGATAAATAAAGTACTCAGCTTTAAAACAACTGATTTCTGTTTGCAATTAAACTATAGTTGGTACATAATAGCTGCCACCAGTGAGCACTCCAAAGTGACCACCTCAGGAAGGAATGTATCTTCCAACTCATGTTTGGAGGAAAAAAAAAATATAGCATAGTGTTAAAACTGAACAGTATAGAAAAAAATTAAAGTTTTCATAACCAGAACAAACATTTATCTGATCAGTTACAAACAGCACATGGTTAAGGTAAACTGCTCCAAAAAGAAGCAATAAAGTTGCTCCAATACTATGAAGCTTTAAGTATGCTTAAATCTCTGCTCCTTTAGTGTCCAGTTGCACTGGGTGCCCTTGTAGTATCTCAACATTGCCCCCAAAAGGGGCAAGGCACCATTTCCACAGAGTTCTTTTCTCCATTGCTTGTTACTTCGAAATTCTGGTAACTCCCCACCCCCTTTAGCATTTAGTCCCTAAATTTGTGAATGTCATTGAACAGTCTGTAATAGGGGTAAGCTTCATTTGCATGTGGACAGTTGTAGTTGCATTTGCAAGATTGGATCATCATTACATTCTTAGTGAAAGTTTCTCCATCATCGCAGCGGAACCTGATCTTGATGGTCCTGGTCTGGTGGGGGGTACAGCATCTTCCATCCACACAGGAGCCACAGTACTTGGGGCGATACTTCTTCACACTAGAACAGCCAGCATAAGTAAACTTCACTGGGGCTTGTGACTTCTTGGTCTTAGTGCATTTCTTTCCCTTCTGTAAGGAAGAGGTAAAAACAATGTTGTTAGAACAACTAATTTGTAACATCCACCTTCCACTCAGACCCAGCTAGGAAAAAGTGGGTCTATTACACAGGTCTATATTTACCTTTAGAGACCCATAGCTGGGCTGTTCACATGGCCGCACTTCACATATCCTGGTCTCTTTGACTAGTCTACAGTCAGGATTATCGTTGGTGACCCTGGTGGAGACACCAGTTCCACAAGTCTTTGAGCACTGGGACCATGAGGTTGTCTGCACAATGCATTTGGGACTCTCAAAGGATCGGCTGTATGGCTCAGCTCCAAAGACTAGAAGGAAGGAGAAGAAGAACTTAGTAGTGTTTCTCATGTACCTGGGTTCCTTGTCTCCAGGAGTGGAGCAGAGGGCTATACCCACTGCATTAAAGCTTATTCCCCCTCACCATCTCCACCCAGCACATACTGTTATTAATATGCCCGATAGCCTTACTCACCAGGTAGCATTTTCAGCCCTCCTTTCACAACAGCGATCAGCTCGTTGTTCCTGGTTAATTCACCTTCGGAAGCATCCAGATCAAATTCTTTGTTGAAGAAACCTTCCAACTCCTCAAGAGCATCTTTGGCCTCATCACAGACCCATTCTTCACAGCACTGGCCAGGGACTTTAACGAGACGTGGGTTGGGACAGCCCAGGTTAGGCAGAGAGAGTTCTTGTGGGCACAGAGGGACGCAGCCCACGGCTCCGTCTATGCACGTACACTGGTGTTTACAATTGGGCTGGAAACTTTCGCCATTCTGGTAGATTTTGGAGTTGTATTCACATGGTCTCCCCTCCAATTGAGCTGCAGGGATTAGCAAAGAGAGAAAGGAGGAGGTTAGTCGTGGGACCTGCTCTTTTAAACACAAGCATATTTGCTGCTCTGTTTAATCCAAGTTACGGTAAAGTTCCCTACAGTCCCTGAGAGACTCCAGGCTAGAACAATAAGTTAGTCAGGAATCACTTTTCCTTATGCGCCTTCAGCAGAGCCCAGACACACTGAATTGCATTCCAGACTGCTGAAGTCACAGGCCTTTCTGCCAAGCTACCAACAACAAAGCCCAGCCATACATGGACTCAGAGTTACTCAGCCTGGGCACTACGGGGACTAGGCTTATTTTCGAAGGAGCCAAACCGCACGTCTCTTACCTCGGCAGATCCCCTTCTGAGCCGTGGGGCTGGCGCCGAAATTGCATTCCAGCCCCTTGGTGTGATCACAGGGCTGGCTCTGACTGCAGTCCTCGTTGAGCTGTTTAGCGCAGACTTTACAGCAGCCGCAGCCGTCCAGCACCAGACCGACCCCCGGGGCACATCTGGGCACCTCCAGAGGGCACTGGCAGGCGGCCGGGCAGGCGGACAGCGCCTAGGGAAGGAAGCACGTACAGAGCCGGTGAGCACAGGCGCTCAACTACCCCCGCGCAGAGGCACACAACAGGCAGTCCCGCTCCAGTAACCGCGCTCTGCCCCCAGCACAGACAGGGGTCGCCCGTCCAACAGCGCCAGTCCCGACCTAGGAGTCCGGGACGCTCCCAGCTTCTGCCTGCACGCACAACACGCACGCAAGAGAGCGGCTTTCCGCGCCTGCAGCGCATGGCAGGAGGGCGATCGCGTTAACAAACGGCTTTCAACGAGCCCTCGAGCCCCTGCGATCCCGCCCTAAGTCCCACGCCGGTGCAAACTTACCAGCCTGGCTAAGTGGAGGAGGGCAACAGCCAGAAAGAAACAGCTGGTGGCTGGATAGCTCATTGTTAGCGAAGGGATTCCCGCTACAGCTAAAATAAAATCAACCGGCGGAGGGAGAGCCTAAGACTTTCCCTGCGCCTTGCAAGACTACAGGCTGAGCGGATCCCTTCTTGTGGCTGTAGAGAGGAGTCTAAATCCTAAAGGGCTGCGGACGCGTGTACTGCTGCTACGTTTTCTTCTTCTCTACCGCCAGCGGGATAAGGGGGCTGCTGCCTGGATCCTGCGCTTCTCGGGGGGTCCCTTTGCAGTCTGAGGAGGCAGCGAGGGAGCCACTCCTTATATACAGTGCTGCCTGTTGCAGCTGCACTGACGTTGAGCGTTCCAGAATGCTAAAGCATCCAGCATTCCAAAGCATCTCAGGAATGTTTCTTGGCGCGGTTTGCGTCCAAGCTCCTCCCTGTCTAAGTTGCACTTTTTTCTTTTTTTTGTCTCACAACTATCAAGAAAAAAGTTTTGCCCCAGTCGCCACGCTTGAAATGATAATTTAAATAATCCCCCCTTTAAGGCTTTTTTTTTTCAATGATCATGTGGGGAATACATTTTAGGAGGTTATTTCAAAAATGAAAGTCCCCAGTTTTCAAGCTAGGAAAAGTTGGGAGTAGATACTCTCTGTTTATTAAGTATGTTACATATGATTGAATGTCCCTGAGAAATATTTTGCGGGGACGGGAAGTGCCGAAAGGGCCAGACAGCTCTGTAGCTGACATTATGCAGATAGGCATGAAGACCAAAAACGTTGATCCAGTGTGTGATTGAGACTGTGTATTACAAACTAAATACGCTGATGGCTTACTTCTTACTATTTATGAATGGGAAAGGAATACAATAAAGGGCTCCCTGATATCTGGCAAAGGTCAATTAAAAGGTCCCCTATTTTGGTGGAAGGCAGAGGTTCTCAGTCCAGAGACCTTGTCTGAAGAAACACAGGAAGTTAGCTGCTTCTTTACAGGTGCAGTAAACATCCAATCTCACCTTGCCCATTCCTCACTCCCAGTCTGTTTATTATTTTTTTTTTTTAGATTGAAATTTGGAAATGCAACTCTGCTATGTGGTCTTATCCTACGATTTGCCTTTGGTAGGGTAAGTGAAACAACTTTAGTGTCTATACTACGCCTTGGAAAAAAAGAAGCTGATGCAGTGATCTCTGTCTGCTAGCTGGTCTTTAAGATGAACTGCAAGAAAGTGACTCATTGCTTTAGAATTCTTTTTAAAAAAGCATTTTGAAATTATGATGTTGAATTTACTACCCTTGATGCTCCTTTATTCTGCCTAAACAGTCTAGGAGGGCAGACTAACAAACTTTAAATGTCTGTGGAATATTAACCTATGACCTTTACTCCAGCATACTAATAAGCCATTAAAAGAAACATCTGCCCAAACTATAGGTGAACCCTAGAGAGGTGAACGTTCAAAGACTGACCATGTTACTATTGGATAGAACTTCATCATGCTTAGCTGTTCTTAACACTTTTAATATAGTCTCCACAAAGGAAATGTACAATCATTAATCCATTTATTTGTTATTGGGGTTGTTATTTCAGAAACAAACCTATAACAGCTTTAGATGTGTAGTGTTTAGGCCAGGAATAAGTTAGGAGAAAATTCCATCACCTTCAGCGTGTACATCTGGCTGCACTCGTGTTTATCAGCAAAGTTTTTAGTAGTCCCTGGTAAGGTTGCATTCACTTGGGGTTTCCTCATTGAACTAAAAATGTGGGAGTGGGGTGGAGATGGGGGCAGAGTTCCTAGCTTCTGTTGTGGCGGTTTTTAGGTTTCATGGCTGTAAGTATTTCCAGATGGTGATTCAGACACCAGACGTAACAATATTTCCATATTTGGTATAGCAGTAGCCTGCATTTTTCACATTTTTCTGCTCTGTTATCCAACCACAAAGCATTCTTGACAGCTTCAGATGGTGTTAAATATAGACTTAACTTTTGTTCCCAGGGCAGGAAATTCTTTGGGATTCCTGTTTTTCATGCAATCTGTCTGTCATGATTTAGTGGCAATTACAGTGGAGGAGCCAACTGTAGCTTGCTCGTTTATTGGGAAAAAAGAAAAAGGCAAAATCATTTAGTCTGCTACCCAACTGCGTTTCACTAAATCCCCATTCCAAGGATTTTTTTTTTTCTTTGCAAATCAGATTACAGTTCTTAACCCAAGTTTGGGTTTCTGTGGGGGTTGTTGCCTTCTGCGACTGAAGGTGGAAGAACAGACCCACAGCAGAGGAGAAACTTGACAAAAACCTCCAGTGCCCTTGGAAGCCAGAGGGGGTGGGACAGAGGGAAGGGGAAATCTGGTTAACCTGTCTGGGTAGCCTTGCCAAACAGTATGTGTCTGTGTGCGCTGCTCCTAAAGGATGGTCAGTTAAGGAGGGAAAGCAGCCGCAGTCCTGCTGCTAGGAGACACGCTCAGACGTCTTGTTGCCTGCTCCTTTCCACTGCTGAAAGGGTTACAGAGAGGATCATTTCATGGCTGGGGGGCTGTGCACAGGTTTCAGGGTAAGTGTTGCCCATGCTACTAAATCTGTTTAGGGGGCTTGTGTGCGTGTGAGAGAGTGTGGTTGGTTTTTTTTGGTTTTTGTTTTGTTTTGTTTTGTTTTTAAATACG
The DNA here is from genome assembly GCF_033958435.1 of Carettochelys insculpta. Taxonomy (NCBI): domain Eukaryota; kingdom Metazoa; phylum Chordata; order Testudines; family Carettochelyidae; genus Carettochelys; species Carettochelys insculpta. Next base: position 29,834,431 of record NC_134145.1, on the reverse strand, counting down.
GAAAGAATAATAAGCAGCCTTGTTGGACCTTGCTCGAGCCACAGAAAAGGGGGTTTGTTGTTGTCTTGGGACTGCCTGCTCTTGGACTTGGCTTTAGACTGAGGTGTGGGGGGATTCTGCTGCCAGTGAGGTGAAGGCGACACAAGAAAGGGACCAGTATAATAGGGCCACTGTCTTCAGCAGAGGCTTGGAGCTGCAGCCTGAACCCTACAGTGAAGTTTCCAAAACATATGCGGTTTTGTTTTACTTTTCAAGCATGTATCTTTTCTAACTGGCCCCCCGCTGCCCCTCACCCCACAAGGGACAAACCAGGGGCTGATGGATAAAGTCCATCTTTGTTGATTTTCCTGGAGACCATTCGTCCTCCTCCCTGTCAGCCCATCCATGGATAAATAAAGTAATTCGAGGAAACCATTTTTTGACCCAAAATGGTGGCATAAGGGACCAATTTAAGCACAGAATAATTGTCCCCCATACAAGCCCCTCTGGAAACGCCTTCACAATTATAAGAGGTGAAGTAATACCTTCTATTGGACCAACTTCTGTTGGTGGAAGAGACCAGCTTTCCAGCTCAGTGGCAGTATTTGGCTGGAAGCATTTCTGCTGTAAAGGCTCTTTCACAGTCTTCCAGTGTCCATGGGAATGTGGCAAGTAGGAAAAGACGACAGAAATAAGGCCTTTGTGTCATGGCACTGGAGTAGCAGCAGCAGCCCCCAGAGCTGTCACAGCTACTGAGGGGCTGCTGCCCCAAGCTGGAAGGGAACAGACTAGGTGGGACCCTGGCCTTGCTGAGGCTCCGCAGTGAGAGTGAAAGAGGCTGCTGCAGCCTGCCTCTTATTTCCGGCTTCAGCACAAACTTAGGCTGTTTCCAACTCTGATCCATATTTGGCAAAAGTCTTGTGAGCTTCGTCATTCACCCGACGATGGGGATGATGCTGCAGCAGCCACTGGGCTCCTTTTAGAAAGAGGAAATCAGAGGGTCCTTGACCTGCATACCAAAAATACAGCTCACTGGAGAATCTATGGGCACATTTTCAATCCTTCCCTTCTGAGCCTGGAGGAGGCGCTTGGGGGGGTTTCCTCTGCTGGAGAGTTCACCGATGACCCTTGTGCCTCAAGAATGAACAGAATCAATTCTTCCTGGCATGTTCACCACATTTAAGGGGCGGGATTGGACTGAACAGCTGTGTTTGTTTTACATTGTTTTAGAGATGGATGGAGGCCATTTAGTACACATGTGGATCTGATGGTCCTCAGAATTTGGGTTGGAGGGGAAATTTGGCTGACGATTTTGGCTTGATCCATTAGAGAGATATAGGGATCAGTGTAAAGTTTGTCTCTGAGGGCAAATCCCCACAGTGTCCAAGTGTGACTTTGCTGCAATTTTACTGCAGTTTGGTTGTAGTAACTGAACTTGACATATTTGGTTTTCATCTGTGAAGTTCTTTTGTTCAGAGTTCCACACGGGAAAAGAAAAAGGCAGCTAATTCTAGATGTGGCCATGCCCAGAGGACTTTAGGAGAGCTGAGAAGATAAGGTACATGTGCAGTCTAAAAGAACTGATTATTTTCACTCTTTCTGAAGGACTTAAATTTCCTTGTGTACCAATACATGTGCCTGGTGCATGGAAGGGAGCTAATAGGAGGTGAGCCGCTGTCCCAGACGTGTGCTTTAGTAATGTGGTTAGGGAAGATTATCAACACCAAGTACTTTAAAGTGTTATCATTAATATGGATTATGCACTCTACCACCTCTCAGAGGCGCCTGCAGCTGAATGCAGCCACAAAGGGGATAACATGGTGTTTCATTCTTTAATCTTGTCATTCTAATCTAAGTCTCCCTTGCTGCTGTTTCATTCACAGGACCTAGATTTGTTTGTTTCTGTTATGTTTTTGTGGCACATGAAAGTGATGGGCTGTCAGATCCAGTCCTTTTCTTCACAGATTGGATATTACCTGAGCATAAGTGGTGGCAGACAATGCTTCCCTTCTCTTCTCTGCTCTTTACCCATCAATATGTATTAAAATTGGACCTAAAAATAACAGGTTTGTCAGGGTAATTAATCCTCTCTTCTCCCATAACTCATTGACTGTATTTCAGTATTGATAACAGGTCACCAATTAGTGCTATATATGATTATAGGCATCCTTAGGTGCCCATTAATAATTGGCCCAAGACCACCAACTAGTTCATGTGGTCTACCAATAATTATTAGGTGGTTCTGTTAAGCATTTCTGTCTTTACTGACTTGGCAAAATTATAAGCGGTCGTGTAGCACCTTAGAGACTGACAAATGTATTTATTAGTCTCAAAGGTGCTACAGGACTGCTTGTTATTTGTGAAGCTGCAGACTAACATGGCTACCCCACTGAGACTATTGGCAAAATTATAGCTGGTGACCTGGAGGTGAAAGGTTCTTGCTCTGTTTCCACATCTCTGAGCTCTCCAGATGTCTCGGTTTTCCTATTTGGCAGGTGTATGTTTCCCTTTGGATGTTTGAATTTAAAGACATGCAATTGCTTTTGTGGTTGATCGATACAATTTTGTCCAGGATAAAGAATAGAATCATAGAAATGTAGGACTGGAAGGGACTTCAATAGGTCTTCTTGTCCCGTCCTCTGCACTGAGGCAGGACTATTCTAGACCATCTCTGGCAGGTGTTTGTCTAACCTGTTCTTAAAAACCTCCAATTATAGAGAAGTTTTCAAGTATATAAAAGGCTGTTGAAGGGAAGAGCACGGCAAATTATTTTCCTTAGCCTCTGAGAATAGAACAAGAAGCAATGGGCTTAAACTGCAGCTAGGGAAGTTGAGGTTAGACATTAGCAAAAACTTCCTGTTGGGATGGTTAAGCACTGGAACAAGTTGCCTAGGGAGGCTGTGGAATCTCCATCATTGGAGGTTTTTAAGAACCGGTTAGACAAATCCCCGTCAGGAATGGACTAGTTACAGGCTTGTACGCAAGAGCTTCTTGGGTTTTGTATGTGGTTTTTTGTAATAATGGACCCCCCTCCCCCGATGCACAGCTGGTCCTGCCCCCACTCTCCAGTCACCCCTGGTTTGCCCCCCGCATACTCCCAACAGGCCCAAAGATCCCCTCCGTCCATGCTCAGCCAGATACCCAATCCCATGCTCATCCCAAGGACCTCCCACTGCTGCTCAGACTAATTCTCCCCCACGCCCACCGACATGGACACAGTTCTCCCCTCAGTCCAAACACTCCACCCCACTCCTGCCCAGCCTGAAAACACCCCTCCCCACCATGCTTGGCCTGAATATTTCACCCCAGTCAGACTGAAACACACACCCTGCAGCAAGGACCCAACATTCACCCTGCCCAAGCACAGTTGCCCCTGCTCTACCCAAACACCCCTACCATCTGCTCATCTAAAGGCTCCCCTCCTGCCTCCCCAGCTCGGCCTGGGAGGGAGGTTTACCTGGGGCCAGGCAGCAGACAACAGCAGCCACAGGGGTTTGCCTCCCCGTGGCTTCCCAGTCCCCCCCGCAGCACTCACCGTGCCATGCTCCACTTCAGCCTCCCAAGCCCCACTTCCCTGCAGACAGCTGGGAAGCTTCTAGCCACCCACTAGGGCTCAGCAGGCTAGGATGCATCAGGGGAGCACGGTGCGGTGAGTGCTGGGGGAGGAAGGAGGCAATCTCCTGCAGCTGCCACCTCTGTCTGCTGCCCTGCCCTGACCCAGCTAAGCCCCAGCCAGGCTGGCCAGGGAGGGGACCAGGGGTGAGGGTAGGGAGAGGGCAGCCCATTTTGGAGGTGCATTCACACTCCTCACCCAGCAACCCCGCCCCCCCCACCCATGTAGGGGCCTGAGTTATTACTTAGTCCTGTTTTGAATGCAGGGGATGGGATTAAATGACCCCATGGTTGTCCTTTTCAGCCCTATGCGTCTGTGATTCTACAGTATCTCTAGTACAAAACAACAATTTGGAACAACTGACTATATTCGCGAATGTATACATTACCTGGGTGGATATATAACAGTAATTTCACAGGGTACCTCTCTTTGCATTTCTCTAGCGCCCAGGCTTTGGGAGCCTAGATTCCAAACTTTCGTTTCTTCCGGGAAATATTCTGATCAAACTATACCACAAACTAAATTAATTGAGCGGGGGGGTGTTTCCCCGCCTGAGGATTTCAGTCTTTTAAGACTATTTTCAGGGACTTGGAGGCTGGGAAACAAATATTCCCCTAAGTGTTGCTGATGCCATTGAAAGTACATACCCAGAAGTGGAAAGGAGAACATCAAAATGTTGTAGCAATGTGAACTTTTGCGAAGGTCCTGATTAAAACCAAAATCCAAACTTTTCTGTGCTATTTTTAATATCCTCTTTCCCACTTTCCTTTTTCCTCACCATCCCCTGCCTTGTGCTTTCCCCATCTTCCCTCTTTTTTGGTTTCCTTTGGCCTGTTTCCATTCTTTTCTATCCCTCAGCCTTTCCTTTTTCATTTACTTACCTCAGCTCAGGCCTCTCCTTCACCTCCTGCCAGTCCTCTGGGTCCTGCTGCACTAAATCAGCTTTTCCAGCGTCAAAGGAGCTGCAGATCTGGTGAGGGAAAATACAGGCCGAAAAGTGGAGTATCAGGAAGGCCTCGATATCTAAAGTTTAAGTGGGCTCAGAGTTTACACCCTGGATTTGTCCAGTTAATGCAGGTTTCCTCAGGTGCAGGGTTTGTTGTATGTAGTTTCCCCTCCCTCGCTAACAACTCATTGTTTCTTTTAGCTGGGATCACACCTGTCAGCGCTCCTATAGTTTGTGTCTGTATTTTCTGATATACTGGGTTCAAATGTGCCCCACATTTGTAGGGTGGAATTTGTCTTTTAGATACACTCCTAGCATAGCCATGGGTAAAAATTTCTTGAAACAACCATTTTCCATTGATTCCTCCTCTCCACAGTATTGTGGGCTTCCAGTGCCATGGAAGTGGAGGGGGAACTAATTTCGTCTTTTAACCCCCACAGAAAAACACAGGAAAACTAAGACAGTCACAGGCTATATTCAATTGTGAAGCTTTCCCTTCTAAATTGTGTAGCCACACCTTACCCAGACAATGGAGTGGGGTCAGCAACCTTTCCAAGGCAGAGTGCTGAAATGTGACCTTTTGATCTCTATGTACGGTCCGAGCGCCAGTGATACTTTTTAAAGTCACTAATAGTCCTACTTATCACAGCTTCCTTAATAAAGATGCAGAGCTTTACCGTTTAGCTGTGGCTGGTGGCAGGAGGGAGAGCCCTGTCATGCAGAAGTGAGGCTGGCATGTGCTGAGGGCAGGCGAGCTGAGGGGGAGGAACTGGGCAGCTCTGGACCTCCAAACACCTCGGTGGAATTAACCTCCTGCCCTGAGGGTGGTGGCAGCAATTAGTGAGTTAGCAAGACAAGGCAGAAAACAAAAGCAAGAGGGGTCAGTCCTCCATCCCAAACAGTGAGCAGAGGTGGGGGCAGCTGGACTAAAAATCCCTGCCCTGGTGCAGATAGCAAAGGGGGGCCACAGGGGCTCAATCCCTTTCCTGGGGTTGGGGGTCAGATGGACAACGGGAGGTGGGGTCAGAGATGCTCAATCCCTGTCGGGGATGGGGGGGCAACATCATGCATGAGGTGGGAGAGGGGCTCAGTACCTGGCCCCAGGAGATGGGGGTGGGGGGACAGAGGGGCTCAGTCACTGTCTCAAGGGAGGTAGACGCAGATGGCAGAGGTGTGAGGTCAGAGGTCAGAGTCACTGTCCCTGGAGAAAGGAGGACAGATGGCAGAGGGGGCAGTCCCCATCCCCAGAGCAGAGGAGGTCAGAAGGGGTTCATCTTCACCTCCTTACTGGGTAGCTCATGTTCCAGTCTTCCCACAGCAGGTTGGGGCTCCGGGCTGGCCCTGCACTCCAGTGAGGGCCTCATGGCTGGTTGGGAGGTGGGAGGGATAACTCTGAGCAAGCAGGCACATTGGCCTGCTAAATCCAGGGTTGTGAGCTCAATTCTTGAGGGGGCCATTTAGGGATCTGGGGCAAATAGATTAAAAAAAATCTGTTGAGACGGTGATAGGTCTTGCTGTGATGGCAGGGGACAGGACTCAATGACCTCTGAAGGTCCCTTCCAGTTCTATGAGATAGGTTATTGACCTGGCTGCAAGATCAAGCTAAAATTTCATTAGTCAATGTTGCAGACTGTTTAGTTAGAACCCCACAGTTTAGTTAGGCAGTCAGAACCGCTCAGTCCCACCTTCCTCATCAACATTGCTTGTCAGTGACCAAGTGAGAGCCACACAGACACACTCGAAGGGAAAAGAATGGTTGACCATAGAGAGCCTATGATCCATTTTCCATCTTTTCTTTTTCAGATCCCTCTTTATCTGGGATTCTGAGTTCATATGAGACAGTTGCAGCTGTTCTGCCTGTTATGTCCTCAGGAGTGTGCATGGGAGGACGGGGGGGCATCATAATCACATGCATAACACAGGCATGGCTCTGATGGACACTGCTACGCAAAACACTACAGCCTCCTACACTTGAGGTGTGAGCACACCTGGAGTGAGATAACAACATTTTGAAGACCCACAAGTGCAATAACATAATTAACATTGAAACAAAAAAGCATTCCAGTAGCACTTTAAAGACTAACAAAATAATTTATTAGGTGATGAGCTTTTGTGGGACAGATCCACCTCCCATTTTCCCACGAAAGCTCATCACCTAATAAATTATTTTGTTAGTCTTTAAAGTGCTACGGGACTGTTTTTTGTTTTGATAGTGTACAGATAGCACAGCTATCTCTCTGTTACTATAATTAACATTGGTATTTGGCTTCCATATGCAGGATATTCCCATGTGGAGGAGAATGGGCCCCTGTTTTGTGACTGCATCTTTCTCAATCCAGTGCTGGGGGAGAAAGCTATAACAAGAATTCACAGCGAAATCATAGGAATCCATAACATTGCAGAGGTTCAAGGAGAGAGGTAAATTTTACACTGCAAGGTTTAGCAGGAGAGATTAAGGTATATCTTTGATTCTATCACCCATAACTCTTTATTTGGAACCAGATACTTTATAACTACACATAACTGTAGCTTTGTCTCTGAGTAGCCTCGGAGCAGGAGTTTGCATTTTCAGGATATACCTCTCAGATTTGTAATACATGTTGAATCTCCCTAATCCAGCACCCTGGGGACCTTACCCGTGCTGAATAAGAATTTGCTGGACCATGAGATATCAGTGTTGTCTAAGCAGCATTACCAACACTTCCATGGCTGACTGGGCTCTTAGAAGACATTTAGGGGTAAATTACAGCTAAATAACAGCACAGAACGCAGAGAGCCAGGATGGGTGGCTGGAAACAAACTTTATAGGACCACAGGAAACTTGGCCACACACATGATAAATGGTCATCCAACTAACTAAAATCATGCCAGATTGCAGATGCTGCTGTATGAGAGAGTTCCAGATTAGAGAGGTTCAACCTGTAGTGCATTGTCAAGATAAAAACCCTAGCTTAAAGTGCCCCTTTTTGTGTTACTAATAACACTTGTTGATTATTCTTGTGGGAAATGGGAAGTGTTTAATGCACAAACATACTTGGACTCACTTACTCTGATTTCACTCAGCTTGACAAGGAAGCTACACTGATCTCTTTGTACCTCTGCAGAATAACACAACAAGGCACTGTTTGACTTGCAAGCACCACAAAGGAATGTTTAAAAAAAAAAGTGTGCTACTGACATTTTAAAAAAGTAATGGAGGTGTTTCTATTAATATCACCTGGTGTAAAAGCTTCCTTTAGAAACCCAAATCCTACAGCTCAGCCCTGAAACATCTGCAAAACAAAGAGCTAGATTGTGAGGAAGGAAAGACGTCTCCCCTACCATGCAGGGCCTGCATCAGGGACATTCAGACAGCCTTCTGCTTGGGGAAGCACAGAGCCATTACTGAGCTGCTTTCTATGAAAAATTGGTTCTTTGGAGCAGGAAGGAAAGGATGAGAACTATCAACCCTTTTTCACCGCCACCCCCGACAAGGACTGTATCATACTGTGCACATCAGGAGGTTCCCACACCTGCCAGAATGCTGTTGGTGTTTACATTATCCTTTACAACAGGGTAAGCACTCTAAGAACAATCTCCAGAGTGAGATACTGAGAATATTCCCAGCATTTTCTTAAAAACTGAGACCCAACATAGTTAAAACACTAGCCAATTTAGAAAAAGAGCACTAGGATTAGTGTCCTTGCAGGACCAAAAGTGATAGATGTGACCAAGTGGACAGGTCTCTCAGCATTTGGCAGGAGAACATTCTCAAGTCAAGAACTCTTCAGGGCAAACCTCTGTCATCTGCGTAAACAGTATGAGGAGGCGTATAGGCAACTGTTTAAAAAGGCAGCTAGACCTCCAAGGGATTTGTAAGGATGAGTATTCAACCTTGATCAAGATCTTAAGTCAGGGCCAGATTCTCATTTCAATTATATGAGCGTTATTCAGTTGAAAGCAATGTGTAACCACCCACGGGGGCAGACTCAAACCTGGGACCTCTGGAGCTTAGCACATGAGCCACTACAGTCTGAGGTAAAAAGTCAGCTGGCTCTCAGCTACAGCTTTAGAGGTTTATTCTTCCTCTGCATAAGTGGTCTAGGTGCCACTACATGGGACAGTGAACCACACCCCCAGGTGTGTGGGTTACAGATGGAATTGGTTCTGGTTCACCTCCATATAAATGAGATTTAGGATTTTCAATTAAGAGAGTTTTTGAAGTGTGGGTGAAGGAGGTGCCACTCCTTCCTCCCAGTCTCTGTCCTTGCTCTGCACTACTCTCATTCTTCTAGGCTGTTTGCCTGGGCTGATGGACAACCACTGGGCCTGTTTGCTGCTTTAATTAATCCGAGCAGGGGATTTGTTAAGCTTAGTTACCCAGGCTCATTAAAGTAATGCATAAATGCAGTCTCAGAGGATGAGCTGCCTGACTGACCTAGCTGGAGAGGCTCCTGGTGGATGGAAAGTGAGTGCTGGAAATGTGGGGCTTAATGCCTGGTTACTGGTAAGATGTATGTTAAATACAGCCAATAATTTTGGGCTGTGATATTTTTTATTTAATTATCAGTGCAGCACAAGAACAAAGCCAGGAGTCTGAGGCAGATTATTTTCTGCTGGGACTCCAGGTGAATGTCTTTCCAGCTGCTCTGGCATATAGGAGCCAAAACAGTGTCATGAGGGGACCCGCTACTGTAGGGGTGTTGTAAGCCTACTATAGGTAGCCCTACCTCACCTGGGCGTGCAGGGAGGCCTGCGGATGAGTAAGCAAAGGGGGGCAGTTTCACAGAGGCCCAGTGTTTCAAAGGAGCCAAGAGTGCCAAGCTGCAGCTACTGCAGCAGGTGATTGGAAGAGCCCCATGCCCCTTTGTAATGCTGCAGGAGTGTCACTCCGTTCCTGTGAGGACCGGGAGGGGTGGGGAAGGGCTCAGCACCATGCTCCAGGTGGTGCTAAGGGCTGCCGGCTCAGCCTTGCCCCTTCTGCCCAAGGCTCCACCCTGTGGCCTGTGGAGGCTGTTGACCCTACTGTGTGCATTCCCAAACACAGGACATGCCATGGGCAAGCTGGGGGCAGGAAAAGGAGTGGCAGGAGGGCTTTGCACTGCCACTACTTTGCTTCAGAGCTGTTCATAGGCAGCCGTGCAAGCTTGTCATGAGTTCCTGGAGCAGCCCAGAACTAGGGAGATGCAAATGTGTCTCAAAGCCACCCTTATTCCCAGTCTCAGACTGCACATATGTGGCGCACCTCCCCACAAAGCAGCACAGATCCTGGCTTTCAGGGTTTGTCCCTGTTCATGGAGGCTATCCCACTGTTGATTCAATACAGTTAACTTTTGTTATGGGCTGTGTAACAAGTGTGCTGGCCCCTTAAAAAGTTGATACCACCCTATGAGGCAACCTTGTTGCTTGGTCTGGGAGAGCTTCTGGCCACTGCAAGGTGGGAGTTGGGATGGGAGTCAGGTGAGGAGTTAAAGAGGCCTAGGAACAGGGACTGCAATTTGCTGAGACTTAGCCTGCCTGGCAAAGGCCTAGGAAGGGAGAGGTGGAAGACTACCCTGAGAGAGGCCAGAGTGAACCAGACACTGTGGTAAAAAATAACCTTGAGGACAAATAAAACCAACATAGAAGCCAGAGCCGACAGCCACGTCACTATTTCCGCTCTCGGAAGCAGAATCTGGGGTAATGAGAGGGACTGGACTTCCCTGTACACTAGTAGTGTCAGCCTGAGAGGGGTACAGAATCTTGCTTGAGGGAGAAAGGGCTACTGAGCTAGAGGGAAGGCTGAATGAAGCCGTGTCCTGGCAAAGAGGTGCTAAAATGTTACTGAGCCCAGAGAAGGGCTGTTAAAGGGTTACTGAGGTGCGGAATGTTTGATGGCTTGTTTTTGTTGGACTGTCTTTGTCTCCGACAAGTGAAGGGTAATTCCAGGTTTGGCCCCCAGACCAAACCTCTGGGCCAAACCAAATACGGTTTGGTGGACCCCGTTTTACTGGACAACGTTAACAGATGTCCTCTGTTCTCCCCCAAAAGAGTATGGGACCACTGAAGCTGTGGGGTCCCTGGCTGCGGCTGAGAGAGCTGCTGCCATGTGCCCCCTCCCTGCAGTTGGGACCACCGTGGCTGCAGGGTCCCTGGCCATGGCTGGGCTCCCCTGTGGAGCCCTCGCACTCAGGGCGGCATACCAGAGGCTCACAGCTGAGGAGCCCCAGCACTCTGTCCTGAGCGTGGGTGGCTCAGAGCTGCAGAGCCACTGCTCTCAGGGTAGAGCACTTGCTGGTACCTGCAGGCATTACCAGGGAGCTACAGTGCCTAGAGGAGCTGGAGCCGAGAGGAGCTGGGAAGGTGAGTAAGCCCTTGAATATAACGGATTTCCTGTTTTAACGGACATCCCTCCCCTCGTTAGTCCATTATATTGAGGGTTTACTGTACAAACCAACTCGGAGCACCAAAAGAACTGAAGAATGTAGATCTCATTGCATTGTGCATGGTGCCTTCAGAGGGAAACTGAGACAGACACCATGTCTCCACACTGAGGAGAGGTACCCTGATGTAATGGGCCATCTACATGAGCTATTAGAGATTTGTGGTTTAGGAACAGAACTGGTAGAATAATAATAATTTAAAAAAAAACACTTGGCTGTAAAACTAAATTCAAAGCCAAGTTTCAATCCAGGCCTTTCATTTGTTGTTTGTGGAGAGTGAGTCAAATCAAAATTCCGCCGTATGGACATTGACAATCCACAGTCCTCCAGCCCACGCTGAAATTCACTGATTACAGAAAGAGAATTCCCTTGAGGCACCTCTGAGCCTGTGGATATTCCTCAGTGCCCCATTCCCCTGCATTTATGACACACTTGTGCTGCTGGAGAGGCAGGTAGTCTGCAGTGAATCAGAGGTATTGGTCCCAGGGCTCCAGCAGCTGAAATGCTGGTGTAGTTACTTGGCAGAGACTTTTGATTCTCTCTCTCTTGATTTTATGGCAAGAGATTTTTCTCTCGCCTGAACATCACACACTTTGAAGGCGGCACAGTTGGTACATAGTCTGTTCCTCAGGGACAGCTGGCATAATGACAAGAGACTTAACAAATAAATGTACTGTCAGACTCAGTCTGCGTGTCACCATCATTTCGATGCTAATGAGCTTTCTCCTCAGCCAGCTCTTGTTTGACTGTAGGGCACTGAAGCATCTCCATATTTATGAGATGTTACTAGGTTAGTTACAAATCTAAAAAGCAAAGAAGGAGACAATTCATCCAGTAGCTTGTGTGGTGGTAGGAGTTTTAAAAATGCCACCTCAGATAAAATACTATGGGAGCTGAGTAACCATAAATAAGAACTTTGCCTATGAAATGGTTTCTTATGTGAACTTGGGATCAGGGCCAACAGAATGTCTGGGTCTTAGGGAAATTTATTAGCCCAAGTCAACAGTATTTCTCGGCCTCAAAAGATGGGCTGGCTGAGAATTTGCCTGTTGGAGTCAGCTCTTCCTTAATTCCCTGTCCTCTTTATGAGAGGAATTTTACTTGTAAAACTCTCGATATAGTGCCATTTGCATTTTGAATATTTTAGTTTGTGAATTACTGGTGAATAGTAATAGCTTTACACAAAAATGGTTAGCTTCCATATGAACAGCTTCCATATGAGAAGAGATTAAGCATTCTGGTACTTTTCAGTTTGGAAAAGAGGCAGCTAAGGAGGGATATGACAGAGGTCTATAAATCCCAACCACTGTGGAGAAAGTGAATAAGGAAATGTTATTCACTTCTTCTCATGACAGGCGAACCAGGGGGTCCGCAAATGAAATTAATAGGCTGCAGATTTAAAACAGACAATAGGAAGTATTTCTTCAGAGAACATACAGTCAATGTGTGGAACTCTTTGCCAGAGGACGTTGTGAGGGCCAATACTATAACAGGGTGCAAAAAAGAGCTAGCTAAGTTCATGACAGACAGGTCCATCAATATCTATTGTTACCAGACTTGCCTGTTACTCTGGGGTATTCTCATTTCTTTGGGATTACAGAGGGGAGAGGTGAATAATTCTAACAGTGTGCTGCTTGTGACACTAGTGTTCCTAAGGAGCTTCACTTCTCCCCTCTGCCAATTTCTTCCCAATGGAGCTATTCTGCCCGACCCAGGTTCTGCAGGATTAAGTTCTTCCCACCCTGGACTCCAGTGAGCACAGACACACACTCCCAGAGCTCATCTGAGAGGACCGGTTAATCAGCACTTATAAGATGACACCTTATGTACATTGTACTCAGTGGGCTGGGTTGCACAGCAGTGTCAAGCTGTGGCCCTTATGTGCCCTTGGACTCAGTGGCTGGGTTAAAACAGCACTCTCAGTTTCTACCATCATATGCCACCCTGGTTCAGCATCTCCTCCCCAGCCCCCACTTTCACAGCACAATCCTTCTACTTGTAACCCATTCAATGGGCAAACCCCACAGGCGTTCTGGGCACCACAGGGATCTTTTAGCTTAGGTACAAGAAGCGTTGTTGCAGAGTGAATGGGGAAGCTATAACAGCCCTGAGGACAAGTGAGCCAGAGAGGAAGAAAAAGAGAGGGAAGCAACCAGTTTAACAAAGAAAGTTATTTATTTCTGGGTAGCGAATATAAACAGTTACAATAGTAAATAAACTGATTACAAATGTCAGGGCTAGCAAACCATAGAACTAATTACATAAGGCAAGGTTAGGAGGCTATGCTGAGAGAGAGAGAGAGAGAGAGAGAAAGATCGGGTGTCCCAAATGGTGATGGTAGCTGGGAATCCAGAGGGCAGGAGACAAGCAGAGCCCCCAGCACAATCAGGCAGATGATGAGGTCTCAATGGAACTGACGTAGAATGTATATCCAGGCATCAGAAATGTTTCTTAAGCAAGGTAGAGGTTTTTGTAGAGACAGGATAATGGTACAAGAAGAACACTGGATTTGATTATGGGCAAACAGAGGCGAGGCAATGGATACAGATCATGCCTGGCTTTGGGTGATATTCCTTGAATGAGCTCACAATGCAACTAGGCAGTTTCAGTATTTTGAGTATCAATAGGATCCATTACTAGAATTGGTCTGATAATAACTAACTTGGGTGTGAGAAGGCCTGGGTTCCTTAGCATCCGAAGCAGAGATTTCCCATCAGGCAGTGCTTCTCTGCTTTTGGTATCCCATAGTTCATTGCAGTTCCTGCTTTGAAAGAACTGTTCTCCAGTCATGATGCTAATACAGATGTCTTTCTAGTGTATTTTCAATGCAGATGAGGCTAGGGGTGTTTTCTTAATCCAGTCACCCTTGTTGGTAGGATTTAGGTGAGTCTACCTCTGCCAGTTTCAGTGCTTTGTCTTTGATTCAAGCAGAGGCCTGTGGGGAAGGGGATTTGTTTTCCATGAGCATCACTCCCTGGCCCGCCCAAGAGCACAGGGCTGACAGGGGGTCATGCTCTGGTTCCCCAAACATACAGTACTAGTAGGTAACACTACAAGCCAGGATGAGCAGGGATACAAAACCATGCTGTGAAACTGCAGTGTCCCTTTGGCCAGTTGGGTTTGGCTAGTTGGCTTGAACAATAAATATATTTTCAGAATAATGTGGCTAGTTTGCAATAGCAGTTGGAAACCATGTCTCTGAAGTGTCCCTAGCCTCTATTTGCCAGAAGCTGGGAATGGGTGATAGGGGATATATCACTTGATGACACCTGTTCTGTTCATTTCCTCTGAAGCCCCTGGCATTGCCTGGCCACTGTTCGAAGGCAGGATGCTGGGCTAAGTGGACTGTTGGCCTGATCCAGTAGGATGATTCTTATGCTCACACTGAAATGCATGTGCAGCACATTGTGCTCCTGGGGAGCTACCCCTGTTAAGCCATCCTTCATTTGGAATGACGCAGGTTTTCTAAAGGTGAAATTCTCCCATTTAAACCCCATCATTTAATTTGGTTGCATACACTGCTGAGCCTGGGTCTCTTACTTCAGATACAATGTGTTGGTTATGCATTCATTTTAAAAGGGCAAATACTTAGCAGTCCAGTTATGAGTTTCTCCTCCCGTTTACCTTTCTGACCTCTTTATCTTTTAATCCCACCATTCTTACACTTCACTACTCCTCCACATAGTTCTTTCTTATCTGCTCTGTCTCTCTTCCTACCCCCTCTTCTTACTTCCCCTCCTAACTCATTGTTTCTGTTTGTATTCCTCTTATTCATGTCTCCTTATCTTTCTGCCAGTTTGCCCATCTGTCCTTTTGTGGTTTTGCTGCTAACCTACCTCTCCATGCCTGCAGTTTGTCCATTTGTGCTGTTATGGTTTGGTTAGCTGGTTTTCCTTCACTTCCTGTCTCCGGGATTCGTCCTCTGAAATATTTCCTTTGGCGCTCTCTCAAATTCCAGGGACCCTTCAGTAATGACTACCTATGCCTTATTGTGCCTCACTATGTGCCTGTACCAACGTGGAAAGAGTTAAGCAAAGGAGCAATGCAAAGATCTTAGAAAATCCATGAGTTCCTTCCATTTTAGGGTGTAGGTTAGCTTGTGGATTACGTTTTTTCCCTGTAAAACTTCTAAGAGGGGTTGAGTTTAACTCCTTCTGTCATGTTGATACCCATGTTTCCTGGCCACGTTATCTCATGGTCCCTTTAAAAAATGTATGTTCATTGGTCCTTGTGGTATGCACACATATATACACCAGTTTAAATACCTCCTGCTACAGATATCTTATGATAAAGGCCTTTGGTATACATTATATCATGCCACGCACAATGATGCTTTCATGTGATCACCAAGCTGTGTCTACACTAGAGAGTTCTGTAGACAAAACTTGCTGCGCATGTACACGCACAATGTGTTTTTTTTGACAAACTGTCAACAAAAAAACTGTCGATGCTCTGGGGGCCCTTTTGGTGACAGAACAGATCAAAAGATTGATCCACTTTTATGTGTAGACATGATCTGCCTACAGAAGTTTTGTCAGAACATCCCTTCCAACAGTAACTTCTGTAGACAGATGCTTCTAGTGTAGATGTAGCCCTAGAGTACATCAATAGATTGTTGGTAATGCAATTAACCAGAGTGTGGGAAAACTCTCTGACTTGAGCTTAACTTTGTGTCATTATGCCACATGAATGTCTTTGAAAGTTTTTTCATTCCTTTCACATGGCTCTTGCCATCTTCTGTACTATAATTATTGTACTAACATATGCAAAATCTATTGTGCTCCTTTTTAATGGGATATTTACCGTATAAATACAAAAGCAGATGGTGTTACAGGAGAGAAATAAAAGTGCAATTGTGGAATTTTCATTTTGTGCACACAGTTCCAGGACTATTAACCCACCATACAGGAACCTCAAGTGTTGTGTTAATATAAGATTAATATTCATATTTACTACTAAAATCTCCATTCTGTAACTTGTCAAGTACCTCACCACTCATTGGCTTCACTGAGATGAAGACACTAACATTCTTACAGGATGAGTCCTAAGAAAATAGTTTTCAAGAAACGATACATGCAAAATCATGCATCTAAATGGCACACATGCTTACTGCTATTACACATGCGAATCATAGGACTTGCTGAACAACATGTGACTTAGTCTGTGTGCTTGCAAACTGGGTCCTGAAGTGTGTGGTAGTGCATTATTCCTCTACAGGGTGACATGTGAACATTCATTTATTAATCCAGCTGGAAATGATGGTTTCCCCTGCTTGAGGCTGAGGCATTTGTCCCATTTGAATGAAAACAAGGAATATTCTATTTTTTCAATTGCATTTGTACATAATTGAATTAAAAACAGCGTCTGATCCCTGACAGCCCTGGTTAAGTGAGTGTGCTCTCCCTCTTGGGGTGGGGGGTGTGTGTGTGTGTGTGTGTGTGTGTAAAATATATATTACACACACAAAAAGAGTCTGAAGGCCCAGAAAATCTCTTGGCAGCTGCTGCTGTCTGGTTAAAAAAGGAAGTGAGCTACAAAATTTGAACATTCTGTTCTGAGACTTGAAAGATTTCTGGATTTTATTACTGACTCAATAGGGCTTTCATTATGTATGTGGCCAAGAAGAGAGGTTTACGCAAGCAAGAGGAACATATTGTAGTTGAACTTGCTTGTAATTTTATACATTGTCAAATTATTGAGATAACTACCTTCCAAACATACTGAAGATCAAGTATGAGAAACTGAGATTTTGGTACAAATAAACAAATACAACATGTTGGCTTGCACCCCATTATTCTACCTCCTTGTCAGAAGGGACCTGAGGCTAAACCAGTTACATCTAATGTGGTTGTGGGAAGAGGGGGAGGTTTCTATTGACTTCAGTGGAAGGAGGATCAAATTAGATGTTTGTTTCAGTGAGTGTACATATTAAACTTTTGTTGTTTTGGCAGCCCATCAGGTGCCTATGGGTATGTCAGCCTTAACTTTGACTTTTCTGTTTAATCCTATCTCAATACCTCTGCTATTTTAAATAGCTCTTTTGTGCTAAGTTTCTTGTGCTTTCATTTTAATTTGATCTTAGAAAGGAACATGATTGCAGAACCAAATTTGTACCTGGAGCATGAGGAAGAGTGTTGGACACACAAGCTGTGCTCTCAGTACAAATTGAAAGTTTGAATTTCTGTCGTCTTGCTGATAAATTACTTTGCCTCAATAAAGACTGTGCTATGTCAGATCACACCGTGGTTCTGTGTAACCTGGAATTCCACCAGTATGAGTTCTTGGGAGGTATGTGAATCCCATTCCCACAAACATTTTTCTCATTAATTGGGAACTTCTGTGTATGATGGATTGCTTCCTGACTACCAAAGCTAACTTAGTCCCTGAAACATTTATCTGTCTTAGATACTTAAATGGCCCCATCACCGCAGTATATGCACGCCTTGCAATATTTAGTGTATGCTTCTTCACAGCATCTGTGGAGGATGGGGAAATACTATTATTTCTATTCCAGATAGGAAAATAAGGCAAATAAAGATTCAGGGACTTGCCCTAGGTGGAGCAAGGACTGACACCTGGATCACTTTGGTCCTTGGCAAGTTCTTCAACCACTAGTCCGTCTTCCCTCTCCATTAAGGAGGATTTTTGATCTCGCCAAGATGGTTGGTGGTGATTGGATGCCTAACATAAGCCGCATCTACATGTGCCGGCTACTTCGAAGTAGCCACACCAACTTCGAAATAGCGCCCGCCACATCTGCACGTGGCGAGTGCTATTTCGAAGTTGAAATCAACGTAAGGCGGCGAGATGACAAAGTCGCTATCCCCATCAGGAGATGGGAATAGCGCCCTACTTTGACGTTGAACGTCGAAGTAGGGCACGTGTAGCCGATCCACGTCCTGCAACATCGAAATAGCGGGGTCCACCATGGCAGCCATCAGCTGAGGGGTTCTGAGATGCTCTCTCCAGCCCCTGAGCTCTATGGTCGCTGCATGCAGCAGCCCCTTAAAGCTCCCCGCCCCCTGCGTTCCTGTGCAGGAAGCTGAGAGCGTGTGCAGGTGGCAGCACTGACACACGGCCTGCCTGCACGCCTCCCTGCAGCCCCAAGCCACCGCCCCTGCTGCTATGGCTGCCCGCCAGCCCCCCAAGCACCCCCAGGGCATCCCCCCCCCAAGGGGAGCCAGGGCTCCCAGCCTGGCAGCCGGCCTGGCAAAAGGCAGCGGGGCCCCTCCTGGACGGAGGCCGAGATCCGGGACCTGCTGGGGCTCTGGAGCGAGGAGGAGGTGCTCCAGGTAATGGGGATCAAGAGGCAGAACGCGGATGTGTTCGCTCAGCTGGCCGAGGGCCTGGCTGCCGGGGGTCACCCTGCCCGCCCTCCTGACCACGTCAGGAGTAAGGTGAAGGAGCTGCAGCAGGGTTACGCCCGGGCCTGGGATGCGACCAACCGATCTGGGGCCGCCCCCGCCACTTGCCCCTTTTACAGGGAGCTCAGGTCCATCTTGACACCTTGGCCGACGAGCCCCAGCAGGCCCCGGAGGCGGAGTCCGCCCCAGAGGCAAGCCCCGCACCCCAGGGGCCCCCCCCAGGAGCCCACCCCTGGGATGCCGGAGGAGGAGGAGGGGGAATCCTCCTCCAGCGATGGAGGGCTGCACATCGTCCTGCCATCCCAGAGCTCCAGCAGGGCATCCACCCAGAGGGTGTCCCCTGACCATGGGAGCGGACCATCAGGTATGTACCCCACCCAGTGCACACCCCCGGGGTTGAGGGGCGGGGACAAGAGACATGACCAGGGCCCTCCACATGCCCAGATGACCATGGCCCCAAGGACAGCAGTGGTATGTCCCTCAGAAGAGTGCATCAGCCCCTGCCCCCCCAGCACGACAGTGCCATGCCCCATTCCTGGGGATGGGGGGAGCGGAACCTAGGGTCCCCGGGGGGGGAGGGGGTGGGACACCCAGCAGCAGCAGCATCGCCCAGGGATGGGGATGGGGAACCAGCAGCAGAGGGGTGGGGGGACAAGGGCCACGGCTCGGGGCCCACACTAACGGCTGTCTCCACTCTTCTTCCCCCCCGTGTTCCGCAGCTGCACCATCGGAGGGCCCAGAGAGTGCTGGCGAGGTGTCAGTGGTCCTGGAGAGCCCACCGGGGCCATCACTGCAGGCCAGCCCCTCGGCGGAGCACCAACCAGCCCCAGGACGGTGCTGACGGCGGAGCCACCACCACCACCCAAGGATGGCCACGGATCCCCAGCTGCTCGTGACCCTCCAGTGTCAGCTGGAGTTGTCGGAGCGGCGCCTGCAGGTGGACGAGCGGTGGCTGGAGCTCCAGGAGCGGGCGCTGGCCTGGCGCCAGGAGGCATGGGGGGCCTTTATGCGCATGTTCGAGCGCATAGCGGAATACCTGGTCCCCCATGCCGTTCTGCCCGCCCTGCCCGCCGTTCCACCCGCTGCTCCTACCACCGCCCCACTGCCATCCGCCACCCTGGGGCCTTCCGCCGAGGGGAACCTGGGGCCTGCTGACACCCGCCGGCCATACCTGCCAGTTCGCCCGGCCCCCAGCCAGCCTCGGCCAGGGCTCAGGCCGAGGCAAGGGTTGCTCCCACCAACCCTGGGCATCGGACAATAGAGGGGTGCGGGGCCCAAGACGTGCCCCCCCCTCCCCCTTTGTACATATCCCCCCACGTATATTTGTATATAGTTTGTGTTACACCCCTGTTCTGTTATATGGTACCTGCCCCCCGCCCATGTAAATAGTTTCCCCCCTTTTGTTCTGCGCTCTCTCTCTCTCTCTATAAATTTGTTGTATGAATAATAAGTGAAATCACCGGTTTTTGGTTTCAAAAACAACAGCTCCATTTTTATTTGCAAGAAAAGTTGGGGGGTTGTGTGCTCTTGGGTGCTCTGTGGTGTGGGCGTGGGGGCAGGGAGTGTTGTGGAGGATAGGGGGGTGCAGTGGGGGGGCCTGCCAGCGTTCACCCTGCGGCCTGGTCGAAATGGGCCTGCAGGGCCTCCCGGACCCAGATTCCCTCGGGGTCCACCTGGCGACTGGGGGCAGCGGGTGGCTGCACATCAGCCCTGCCAGCCTCCACAGCCCAGCCCTGGAAGAATGTCTCCCCCTTGCTCTCGATCAGGTTGTGGAGTGCTCTGCATGCACCCACAACCTGGGGGATGTTGGTGGGGCCTGCATCAAGGCGGGTGAGGAGACACCTCCAGCGCCCTTTGAGGCGGCCAGAAGTGCGCTCAACCACCTGGCGCGCATGGTTCAGGCACGTGTTAAAGCGCTCCTGGCTGGCTGAGAGATGGCCCGTGTAAGGGTGCATGAGCCAGGGCCGGAGGGGTTACGCCGTGTCTTTGACGACACAGAGGGGCATGGTGGTGTCCCCCACAGGGATCTCCCGCTGGGGGATGTAGGTCCCCGCCTCTAGCCAGCGGCACAGGCCCGAATTCCTGAACACCTGGGCGTCGTGGGTGCTGCCAGGCCACCCAACATAAATGTCCAGGAAGCAGCCCCGGCTGTCCACCAAGGCCTGGAGGACCACAGAATGGAAGCCCTTCCTGTTCAGGAAGCGTCCTCCGCTGTGCTCCGGGGCACGGATGGGGATATGGGTCCCATCCAGAGCCCCAAAGCAATTTGAGAAGCCCAGGGTGGCAAACCCCACGATGGCGGCATCCGGGTCCCCAAGCCACACGAGCCTGTGGAGGAGCAGGGCATTGATGGCGTGGACGACCTGCAGGGGAAGGACATGGGAGAGCACCAGTGAGGGGTGTGCAGGGTGTGTCTGCCCCCCCCCCCCCCCCGGGCTGCCCTCCACCTCAGGGCTGCCCTCCCCCTGGTCTTCTTACCTCCATGAGGACAGCCCCGACGGTGGCCTTGCCCATGCCAAACTGCTGCCCCATGGATCGGTAGCTGTCTGGAGAGGCCAGCTTCCAGACAGCGATGCCGACCCGTTTCTCGACCGTGAGGGCACGCCGCATGGCGGTGTCCTGGTGCCTCAGTGCGGGGGTGAGCCACTGGCATAGCTCCAGGAATGTCTGCTGGCTCATGCGATAGTTCTGGAGCCAGCGCTCATTGTCCCACTCGCCGAGCACCAGCTGCTCCCACCAGTCGGTGCTCGTGGGGTAGCTCCAGAGCCGGTAGCTTGTGCGGTGCGGGGGGGGGCAGAGGGCAGCAAGGTCTGGGGTTGCTTTCTCCTCCCCTGGGGGCAGCTCCTCTTCCATGAATAAAAGGTGGTCAGCTGCCTCTTGCATGGCATGGAGCAGGGCGAGCAGTGCTCCTGCAGGGGCGGCTGTGTGGACCTCTGGCTACTGCTGCTGCTGCTGCTGCTGGGGGTCCCTACTGCTTTGACGGGTGTGCGTGCCTGTGGCTCTGCAGACCGCTTGCTGTGCAGGCTGCGTGTGTCTGGGAGGGGCCCTTTAAGGGAGCAGCTAGCTGTTGCCTCGGAAGTGCTAGTCCACCCTGTGACCCTGTCTGCAGCTGTGCCTGGCACCCTTATTTCGATGTGTGCCGCTTTGGCATGTAGACGCTCCCCTGCAGCGCCTACTTCGAAGTGGTGCTGCCCAACGTCGACATTGAACGTCGACGGCACCAGCCCTGGAGGACGTGTAGATGCTATTCATCGAAATAGCTTATTTCGATGTCGCTACATCGAAATAAGCTATTTTGATGTAGCATACACGTGTAGACATAGCTAAAGTGAGTGTTGGTGAAAATGGGGTATGTTCAGAATCTAAAAAAGGGGGAAGAACAAGTTAAAAATTACTTAGACATGTTAGATGCCTTCACATCATCAGGGCCTGTTGAAATATGTCCTAGAATACTCAGGAAGCTGGCTGAGTGATATCTATTAGCTATTATCTTTGAAAAGTCATGGAAGACAGGAAGGATTTCAGAAGACTGGAAAAATGTAAGTAAAGACAACCCAGTGAATTACATACCAATCAGCTTAACTTCTGTGCTAGAAAAGAAAATGAAGCAAATAATTAAGGAATCCATTTGCAAACATCTAGAAGACAATAAGGTGAAATATAAGTCTGCATGGGTTTGTCAAGAACAAATCATGTCAAACCAACCTGATAGCTATTTTTCACAGGGTAACAAGGCTTGTGGTTAGCAGGGGGGAAGCAGTCTATGTGCCATATCTAGACTTTAGTAGGGCTTTTCATACAGTTTCATAGGACCTTCTCATTAACAAACAAGGGAAATGCAATCCATCTGGAGCAACTATCAGATGGGTGCATAGCCAGTGGGCTAATCATTTCCAGAGAAGTCACAGAGAGGTAATCATGTTAGTCTGTATCTTCTCAAAACAAAAAAGCAGTCCTGTAGCATTTTAAAGACTAACAAAATCATTTATTAGGTGACAAGCTTTCATGGGACAGACCCACTTCTTCAGATCTGGAAAATTCCTAGAGAATAGTTATCAGTGATTCACAGTCATTCTGGAAGAGCATAATGAGCAGAGGTCTGCAGGGATCAGTTCTAGGATCAGTTCTGTTCAATGTCTTTATCACTGATTTAGATAACGGCATAGAGAGTGCACTTGAAAGTTTGTGGATGATACCAAGCTGGGAGGGGTTGCAAGTATTTTGCAGGATAGGAATATACTTCAAAATGATCTGGACAAACTGGAGAAATGGTCTGAGGTAACTAGGGTGAAATTCATAAGGATAAATGAAAAGTATGCAACGAAGGAAGGAATGATCAGTTTTACACATACAAAATGGCAAGTCCCTGTCTACTACTGTGGAAAGGAATCTAGGGGTCATAGTGGACCACAAGCTAAATATGAGTCAACAGCGTGACACTGCTGCAATAAAAAAGGGAACATCATTCTGCGATGCATTAGAAGGATACAAGAAGTAATTCTTCTGCTCTCCTCTGTGCTTGACTAGGCCTCAGCTGGAGTACTGTGTCTGATTCTGGACGCCGCATGTCAGGAAAGATGTGGACAAAGTGGAAAACGTCCAAAGAAGAGCAACAAAAGTGATTAAAGACCTAAAAAAGTTACAGATGAGGGAAGACTGAAACAACCAAGTTTGTTTAGTCTAGAAATGAGAAGACAGAGGGGACAGAACAGCTTTCAGGTACCTAAAAGATTGGTACAAGGAGGAGGGAGGAAAAAAAAAAGCTCTCTCCTTTAACCTCAGAGAGTAGGACAAGAAGCACTTGGCTTAAGCTGAAGCAACCAGCAGTGCCAACAGCTTCCATGGGCCTTGTGGTAAGGTGGGAAAAGGGCCTGGCTCTGTGCCTCAGAAGGGGTGAGGCCAAGACTGGAAGGGTTGGGGCCAAGCGCAGTGAGCCCTCAGCGCTGCCCAGACCGTGGCACTGCTTCCCCGGCCCCACAGCCACACACAGCCAGAGAAGCACTGCTGCAGCATTTCAAAGGGGCCCAAAACTCCACCTGCCTCTGCTGCCAAAGTAACAGGGGTGGTCGCCGATGCTCTGGGCCCCTTTGAAATGCTGGGTCTGGGGACAATTGCTCCCTTAGCCTCTGCCCCCCACTCCATCAGTGGGCCTGAAAGCAATGGAGGCTGAGGTTGGATATTAGGAAGACTTCGTAACTGTCAGGATGGTTAAGCACTAGCATAAATTGGAATGCAGAATGTGGAATCTGAATCATTGGCAATTAAGAGCAGTTTAGACAAACACTTGTCACGGAAGTTCTTCAATCTAGGTGGTGTGTGTTTGTGCCAGGAGTTCAGGGGACTGGACTTGATGACCTCTCGAGGGTTCTTCCAGTCCTGTGATTCTATGATTGTCCATATTGTCTTAACTGGCATAGCACAAGTGGTGTTTGTGCTCCGTTAATAATCCAGCCACTGTGTTTTAGTCTGATTTCCTGTGCAGTGAGTTACTATAAAGTGAATTCCTTTGTTCTCTCTTTAACAGATGTAAAATATTGCCCTTCACCACCACACTGGGAACCCATGTTCAGACCTCTTACCTAACCATGAAGTGCAAGGGCTGTAATTCTGGGCTGTCCTCCTCTCAAGATGCTAAAGTGCAAGATGAATAAACCCCTTAATTTCTTCCCTTCCATTTAGTGGCTACGTAAGAGAGAACCATAATCTAGCTCAGCTATTACAATTTCACAAACTATAGTTATACAGAAAAAAGTAATATCAATAGCAGCCAACCAAAATCCCAGATCAATACATGTGGTCTAGCTACAAAATAAAGAAGTCAATAGACACTGCCCTGTGTTCAGATTGGAGACCTGTTTGTTCCTTTCATGAAATTATACAGCAGGTTCTGTGATAGGACCCTTACAGGTGACACAAGCCAATATGCTTATCTAACAGAGTGAAATGTAATTGTAAATGTAGCTATTAGCGCCCAAGTGCTCAGCTTACAGGGAACATAGCCCATAACCGTATGAAAATAAGCAGCAATATTACTGAACACAACAACGCTTTTGCACATTATTTTTCATTGGCCACGCTTCCTTACTTAGCAGCTCTCTTGGTTAGAAATTTTCCATCTGCGGTGAACATAGCATCCCTCAAAACATGTCCTATGATATCTAGGAGCCTGTGGAAACACTGCTCAATCAGCTATGCGAAGGACATTGACTAGTGAAAGAAAATAGTGTTAAGAGCCAACCACACTATGTGGCTACAGCCCAGAATGCATTATATATGACAGAGACATTTGCAGGTGGTTAAAAATTCTGCAGTGTTGCAGGTGAAAATTGTCCATACATCACTGGGGGATGGATTCTGCTGCCTTATTCACATCAAGAAGTAACTTATTTCTCAAATTCGTCAAATCTTAAAGAGTAAGACATTGCTCAAAGTGAATGTGGGGAGCAAAATCAGACCTTGCAGGACAAAGGTGCCTTGACCTCACAGAATGGAGTGCCAGCTAAACTCCAAGTCATCCTTCCTGCTAAAAATCCATGTTAAGCTTGAGTTAAAGGGATACGTCGGCTTGAAATGTAGTTCGGAATCCCCTTGTCATTTTTTTTTTTATGGTTTACTATCCTATTTGCTTTTTCCTATTAGTTTTCAACGTTTATTGCGCCCCCATTTCTGTGCAAAAGACCAACACAAACACAGGTAAGTGACTATAATATAGGAAAGAATGAAACTGTGCCTGTCAAATGCTCTAAATAAACCACATGACAACATTAGAAATATTTTTTCTAATTTCTTTCAATTTTAGCAATTGTAGATGTTACTCATTATGATGGTTTATTTATCTCAGTGGACAGCGTCTTTTTAAGGCAGTATATACAAATCAGTATCTTCAGACCAAACATCTGTAAAATAATAAATAAACGCACTTTTTGACAAGTACAGAATTGTGGCGTTCAAAACCTCCAAACAATTTGAACTTCTCTAAATCCATCTCCGTGCCACTGGTTGCTCTTTCCATCTGACAGATCTCTGGGTTGTTAGACATACTAAAGCCTTTATTCATTGGCAATCTGTCGGTGAATCCAGAGAACTAGGAACATCTGAAACGCCATGTGGTTTGTTAGTTTGTACAAGGACTCTAAGGCTGCGTCTACACTAGTGAGTTTTTTTGGAAAAGCTGGGCTTTTTCGAAAAAAGTTGCAAAGCATCTTAACACAAAAACTGTTCTTTCTATCTAAAATTAGAAGAATGCGAACCTTTTTCTGGTGGCCCTCTTCCTCTCTGGCTGCATCTACATTGCAGCAATCCTTAGAATTCTTCTGGAAGAGATCTTCCAAAAAAACCTCTTTTGAAAGTTCATGTCCACACACAAAAAATTGAATCGAAAAAATAGATCCTCTCTTTCCACAGAAAGTGTCCACACAGCTGCTGCTCTTTCGGAAGAAGGGCCTGCGGAGCATCTACATGTGCTTGTTATGGAAAGAATCTTTCAAAGAAGGTGCTCTTCCTCATCTGGGGAAAGAAGAGGGCTGCCAGAAAGATGGCCGTGTTCTTGCAATTTCAGATTGAAAGAGCGCATGTTGTGTGTAGATGCTCCATGGGCTTCTTTGAAAAAGGCCTGGCTTTTCTGAAAAAAAACTTGCTAGTGTAGATGCAGCCTTACTGTGCAATTCCAGAGCAATTCCACTGAAGCCAGTGAAATTACAAGAGCACAAAAGTTAGACTGGAATCAGTCCTTACGGTTGTATATTAGGTGCCATATAGCTGACCCCTCACACCCCCAGGATGTTGTGGATAAGTTGTCTTCTGCTACGGGAAACTTGATTGCTGCCGATAGCAAAGAGCTAAAATGAAAACATACCTATGTCTCTTAGAGCACTTCCTGCCCAATGATTTCAGAATGTTTTACCAAGAAGGAAAGCATCGTTATCCAAATGTTATAGATGAAGAGACTGAGTTAGAAACAGGGAAAGTGACTTGACCAAGAGGAAGTTGCAGAGCTCAGCTTTCCTGAGTCTCAGGCCTCTCACAGGCCTAGACTTTCCACCAAAATGGTTTAGAAACATCTCGTGCCTTGATTGAGACAGCTGTATGAGGAAGATGTTGTTTGTACAATGTAAAGAGTGAAAACTTGTCTGGTCAGTGAAGAGTGAAGGGCTGCGGTCACAGCCATTCCAGCACCTTGACATCCTGGTGTGTATCATCCAGAGTTTCTTGGCCACCTTTCCTCTGCTGATTGGCCGTTTGTTCCAGCCCCGTTCCTGCTTCCTCCCTCATGGAATCTGTCTGCATTGTGATCAAGGTGTGTGACTGCTGCAAGTGTAGACAAACCATGCTAGCTTTAATCCAGTTAGTTTGGCTACCAAAGCAGTGAAGCAGTAGAAGCCTGAGCTTCAGCCAAGGCTGCACGTCTATCCAGGATACGGGGTACTTACTGAGGTGTCTATTTCATGCTGAAGTCCATGTGCTATGGGTTCACTGCTACTGGACCCCAGGCTAGCTAAACTAAAGCCATACTTCTGTGGTAACCTCCTCTCTTTACAATCTCTTGTTTCCATGTGTATTTAGTTTACTAGCTGTCAGGGGCAGCATCTTCTGCTTGCTAGGCACAACGGAATCCCAATCTTGGCAGGCTGCTAGGTTGTCCTAATACAAATTATTATTATTTATTATTAAATAGCATTTATGTGCGGCATTGACCAATTTATGGGACATGAGTATCCAGTTGTGATACATAATACTCGGCTGCTCATACTGAGAGAGAAGGCGTGTGGGTTGGAGAGGATTATATGGCAGGTGTGTAAAGGAGTCTCGTGCAGAAGGTGTGCCATGCCCTCTGATGGACGTTCTGTTAAATGGGTAGACAGTGCTGGAAGATGACTGGCCCTCCAGAGCTTTGTTGTTATGATCTTTGCTGAAAAATAAATAGAAATTTTATCTCTGAGGGAGGGATAAATTCAGTAATAAATGAAATAAATAATAGTACCTGTCTGAGGGTCTCCAAAACCAGATCAAATAACAAAAGCTGACGACCCAGTCACCTCAAAAATACTTGGGCACCAGCTGTCAGTAAGGACAGAAGAAATCCAATGAGGTTCTAGGCCAGTGCCTGTTTGATACATACAATATTTCAGGACATAAATTAAAACAATTTTACATAAGGGAAAAGCAGCTCAGATTTCACTCAGACACATTCCCCTCCTGTACCACTTGAGTGGGAGAGGAAGGTATCTTTACCCCATTCCCCTAATACTGAGGCCGAGAATGGGATTGTTCAGCTCCTGACACAACTGTAAACAGGCTGTTCTAAATTATGCATTGTTAACAGCCTAGTGGGGTTGTTATGCTATCTGAAGGCTGCTGAAGTACAGTGTGTTTTTAGTCCAGCATGTTGCCATTGAGGGTGTAGAGCCAGCTGTGGTGACTGAGGGGAAAAAGGGAACCTAGCTTGGGTTAGGATCATCCCCTTCCCACACTCAGACTGCCTCCAAACAAAAGCACACCTGAGAGCACAACACCTGTCCCTTTTTGGGTAGATCTGTTCCATGTTGGGGTAGCAGAGAGTTCAAAATGTGGTTTGTAACAGAATGCTAGCAATGCACTTAACACTGGGGGGGGAGCCCACCATCTCTCTGTAATGAAAGAATTTGCTACAAGAAAATCTTTCATCTACAATACTAAAGAAATCCAATTGGAAGTCTAGATTCACACATAGTCCAGTACAGAAAGAATAAACACTAGTTATTTACCTCCTCAATAAAATATATTACCTAATGGGCTTGTCTACACTACCACCTTCCTTCGAAGGATGGTAATTAGGGTGTTGGGAGTTCACTAATGAAGTGCAGCACTTCATTAAGCAAATTTCCCCCCACCCCCCGCAGCAACTTCGAAGTACTTCGAAGTACCAGCACGCATCTAGCCTCAGCTCACCCACCAGTACTTCGAAGTGCTCATCTGCTCATGGGAATAAGGGGACTTCGAAGTAGGTGGGGTCCTTTCGAAAAGGAGCCCCGTCGGGACGAGCCACGCGGCGGCGAGGTGCGTCAATTTCGAAGTGCCGCGGCCGCCCGCGTGCTAATGAAGCGCTGAATATGCATTTCAGCGCTTCATTAGTAAACTTCGAAATGGCCATTTGCGTGGCCATTTCGAAGTTTGGGGCTAGTGTAGATGTAGCCCTACACTGTTTTAGCACTATAGCATTCCATGGCCTCTCCAGCAGCAGAAGCGCCAGTAGCAGGGAAATGCTCCAGACTAGCAACTCCTTGCTGGGGAATCTTTCCTCACAGTGAGGAAATGTTTGGGAGGGGAAGAGGGAGTGGGAAAAGATGCCCTTCCCTTTCCACTGCAGACTTTCACTGGTGCATGTCACAGTGTGGATGCAGCCTGCTTTTCACCGCAGTATGTAGCTATGAATACCCCACACCTTTGGTCTTCAACTAGTGTGCCGAGGCATGCTGGTGTGCCATGGGAACAGTCCAAGTGTGCTGTGAATTTTGTCAGTTTTCCCTCACTGTGGCTCTTTGCAAAGCCGTGTGTGTGTGTGTGTGTGTGTGTGTGGTCAATTTCCACAACCCTCCCACCTTTGCAGTGGCTTTTTGCAGAGCCACCGTGAAGGGAAATTGCCAACCCCGCAGGACTCTGTTTGTCCCAAGAGGCAGCTGAAAAGCTGCTTCGAGGCCCGGATAAACTGGTTTAGAGCCTGCCCCCACTCCTTGCTGTGGCAAGGGGGAGGGAGGAAGGACAGGAGCCTTTTGGCACAGGGACTTGGTTTAATTACCGCATCCTGGCTCCACCAGCTTGCAGGGAGGAGCCTCCTTTTGGTGGTTATTTGTTTATTCAACATCCCTACCATGGTGTTGAGCAGATATTGAAAATGTGTCTGTGCTCGCTGTCCAAGAAGGAATATTCTTTGGTGGATCTGAAACAGTAATGTATTTGACCCGTGTTTAGTATGTTGTAGGCACTACTGTGTTGCAAACCTCTCTAGTAATACTGTAACCATAGTAAGTGTAAGTAAATGTAAAGTTTATGAGCAATTGATTCAGCTGATAAAAGTGGGTGTGCTGTGGAATTTTTTGATTCACTGAAGTGTGCTGGGTTACTGAAAAGGTTGGGAACCAGTGCCCTACACACTGCCACCAGCCATGTGTCATATAGATATAGTCTAAGCTAGAGGGAAGACGATGCAAGTGATTTGGAATGTTATTTGATAAACAGTGTCCCACAAGTTGTCTTAAAAAAATAGGCCTGGCATATGCTGAATCCATTTCTTTCTGTGGAGGAAGAAAGAAAACATTCTTTCACATACAGCTAAGCTCTTTCACAGCCTGCATTGCTCACAGTAAGAGTAACTGCAGTCAACAGCAAGGATGTCAGCATGTCTGGAATCTCCACCCTCCCACACCCCACACCTCCTGCCTTCACCTCACATTCCCTGAGATATATATCTTCCTCAGAAAAGGAGACCTTGAGGCGAGGTCTTGAACGGGATTCACACTTCCTCTGACATACCTCCTGACTAGGTCCCTAGGTCAAATACAACAAGCTGTAATAATAAACCCTGATTGAGAAAGTTCTGACCTGCTGTCACACACTTTTCTAAATTACCTGTAAGATACCAGTCCTGAGGGACTCAAGTGTGGTTTTTGTTTTGGGATGTGAATAGAGCATTGCTCGTTGTCGTGTAGGGTTACCTATTTGAACTTTCAAAAAAGATGACTCCCCTGAGAGGGAGTGGGTCTGTATCCATATCTACCAATGAAAGTTGTATTAATGTATTATAGTATGTATAGTACACTAATACAAAATGAGTTAGTAGATATGGATACAGATACACTCCCCCTCACGCGTGTCCTCTATCTGTATCCATAGCTACTAACTCCATTTTGTATTAGTGTACTATATATACTATAATACATTAATACAATGTAAATTGGTAGGTATGACTACAGATACACTCCCTCTCAGGGGTGTCCTCTTTTTCTGAAATTTCAAATATGGTAGCCCAATCATGGCATATGCCACCCTGAGTGGCAAACACAGCAGCATCCCTGAGTCACCAACCCTGTAGGATTGTCTGGCAGGCTCCATGAATTAAAGATTAATCTTCATTTAACAATTAGGTCATGTGATGAAACCTCTAAGAAAGAATCTAGTCAAAAGTGACAACCTCATAGTGTTCCCTAGGAAACTTTTCCACATCTGAATGTGTGTGTTTGTACAGGATACAAAAAGTAGGTGACCAACTCTGAGTCGTTCCAGCTTCTTTCTCCTAAAGATCTTTTCAAAGATCATACAGTCCTGCAAAAATTTACAAAAGTCAGAGTGTCTCTAGACTTTGAAAGGCTCTGAGAATGTTAAAATGGGTTTGACGCAAAACTAGTAACATCTGGATACAACACTAATTATTTAACCTGGTTGGCTGCGTTGAGAGAGATCCTGAAGACACCAGACTTATTTTTTTTAGGTTTAGGTCAGATGTGGGCTACTCATCACAGTGACATTTTGGAAGAGGGATGACTATAGCATGCTTGCAAAGACCTGACAGATGACTAAAATTAGCCTGTTCTACAGCATTACCAATTGCTGAGTTTAGCTGATGATCCAAACAGTAAAAAGTTTAGATCTCTTCTTTATGGCTCATCTTGGCTGGTAATTTATAGTCTTGAAATATCAATTATCTAATGAGGAGAGTTCTGCTAGCTCTAGATATCTGGATTCTAAAAATAGCCGTCATTGGTAATACTCATGAAACCACTGTAGACTGCATTCTGATTAAGCCCTGTGGAATGTGCCAGTCATCAAAAAGATGATGAGCCAAAAGAGGCCTGTCTAAATCTGCTTGGCATGACACCAAATGTCTGCCTATTTGCCAGCCAGCGACAATGTAACGATAAACTCCTGGTAACTATCACATACAGCACAAAAGTGTACTTATGAATCTATATGTTTGTGTCAGAGCAGTAGTAGTTTAATTGGGTGCTATGCACATCATGAGCCTCAAATATGGTACCCCTCTTCCTTTGTTATCCTCCTTCACACACAGATCCCCCAGCTTCTGTCTTTTATTTTTGCTCATGTGCTGATCTGGTCAGACTTCTGTCCTTCGGATGAATCTGGCTTCTTTCTCGGTCCTGCATAACGTTTCTCTAAGACCCCTTTGTTGTATTCTTTTCAGCTGGTTTTCAGATTATCACTTGCCATGGAAGTTGAGTTGTTGGCATCCTTGAAGTGTTTCCTAAAGATGCCCATAGTCGTTGATGTGCCACATTTGATGCTGTAGATTGATTTGATCAACTTGGAGACTTAAAGCAAGGCTGAAAAAGCCATATTTAGGCACCTTGTGCAAAACGGGTTGAATTTTTTTTTTCAAAGGTGCTGAGCACCCCACTGTCCAGGCGTGTTAGTGGGAGCTGTAGGTACTCAAAACGCTGGCTTCTGCTTAGGTCTCTTAGGACAGGATGCCACAATGAGGTGTGTAGCCGTTCATCCTTACTCCCACACATTTAATTATAGATATGGGACTGAACATAGATTTAGGAGCCTAAATTTTAGCACCAAGGATTGGAAAAAATGATCTAGCTAGTTGGATAAGTGAATTATGCTCTGCCTGGATTAACGATACTAGGAATCAAAATAGGTTCCCTTAAGCATTTTTACAGCCAAAGTAATAGGAAATACTATTTCTCAATCTGTCAGCTATTTGTTGAATGAGATAATCCAGTTCTCTTCAGAACTACAACTAGACACTGTTTTGACAGTTGATCTTCTGCCATCTTTGGTACCCATTCTATCTTCCCTATAACTCATTTTTAGATATAAAATCTTGAGCATATGGCAAAGTGATTTTGTCTCTGAAGAATTAAGTGCATGTATCATAACAGACTTAATCCCAAAGCAGGTGTCCATGGACAGAGATGACCATTTTCCATCTGTTTGTTTTATTCTCTGGCTTATTTTGTCACCATTAAGTGATTCTGTCAGTGACAGACCCACCAAAGTATGCATTAGTGAATTTCTGTTTCAAGTGGTGAGCAAGATGATACTGGAATGTGCATCAAGGTAAGAAAAATGAGCACAAGTTAGGGGGTTTGTTTTTATATTTATGTGTCCTCATTTTAAGGCTCTGTAGTGAATCCAGCGCAATCATAGGCCTGATCATAATGCCTCTGAAGTGAGTGACAAAACTAATGACGTAAACAGGAATAGGAACCTACCTGGATATTTTTCTTGATTATTCTTACACTTACCATCTATGGCTCCAGTCCCGCAACTGGCAGCGTTTCAAGTGCTGGAGTGCTAAGGTGGAGCCCTAATAATCAACTGAGGATGTCTAGGTGGAGTCCTAGTAAATCACCTGGGGTTATGTCTATACTACACAGTGTTTAGCCACACTGACATGTTCCTGTAGTTAAAAGCTGGCAGTGTAAAGGCTGTTTGTCAGTACTTTTGCCATCAAAAAACTGCTGCCCTCCCTCACGAGCAGCATTTGCTTTGTGCCAACAAAGCACTGTTTACACTAGTATTGCCAAGGCAAGTGTTTGATGTTGGTGGGGCAGGGAGGTGGCACTAAACACCTGTAAATGACAAAACCTTTCTCGCTCAATTGCCCTCAGCTAGACAAAGATATAGCAAACAGTTTGCACAGTAGCAACTGCAGCATCAGGGCCCAAGGTCCGTTTCTGGAAAGCCTCAGTAGCCCTTATTTCCATTTACTTTAATGGGAGTGAAAAGTACTACCAGGACCAGACTCTAAAAATGCGCAGTGCATCTGATTTGTCTGAAATGGCGGCTCTCGTGAAGTGGCTAAAGCTGTTCGAGTTTAGGGTAGGGGAATCAGACCACCTCAGGAGTTAGGAATGGTGCAACCTCTCGCTTCCAGGGCGCTGCTTTGAATTCTATTCCAGACGGCAACAGGCCTGCCCACAGGGCAGGATAAAGCAGTAGTTGCCCTTAGGCCCAGCATTTCAAACAGCCCTGGAGCTCCAACTGCCACTACTTTGGCAGGAGTGGTGGCTGTAGCTCCTGGCCCCTTTGAGTTGCCACAGAAGCACTGCTGCATCACTGTGCTTGCCTGTGACAGGGTAGGTCAGAGCCTCAGTCTGGATGGCACTGAGGGCCGAATGCCCTAGGCCGTGCCCTTTTAGGGGCTCAAAGCCGAGCCCCTGCTTCCCATTTCGCCCCAAGGCCCACAGCAGCAGTTGGTGCCACTGGATGGCAATGACTGAGTTTCCCTCTGAAACACTTGACACTGGCCACTGTCAGAAGACAGAATACTGAGCCAGCATGGCTATCTTATGTTTATGTTAATAGTGTAGTACCCACAATGAAAGGACATCATCAGTTTGATGTTTGCATAGCACGGTAATGATGGAAAGTGAGGAACTTTTATGAGAAAGAAGCAAAGGGAGAAAATAATATTGAAATGTGTTCAGAGTTTACACATAACAGGGATCCCATCCTACACACCTAGAAATCTTTATAGTCAAAGTATTTTTAGGGGAGGGTAGGGAGGTATCAGAAAAAGATCTATTTCCAACTATTTATTTAAAAATAAACGGATTCTGTGTTAGGTTGTGGGCTCGTTTAATAAGTTGTGTCAATGTACAGTAAGTGACAGGATGTTATAGTAATTAGAAATAGCCCTTGAATATTTTGTTAATCACTACATATGATCTCACGTACAATGGCCTTTCCAGGGAGAATTTAGATCAGCCCTTTGAGAAGGATTAACTGGTAGTTTCTTGTTTCAGCAACTTTTCATTTTTTTTTAATTTCAAAACGAGGAATTTTCCATTTTGGAAAACATCTTGTCCTTTTCACATCTGACTTTTTTTAAAAAAAAAATGTTCCATACCCCTTCCTAGTAATGAACTGTGAGGTTACCACTTGTGCTCTGTGGAGAAGGGTTAGGAAAAGTCTTTCAAAATTCTGAAGCCACTTGTTCTACTGCAAAAATTGATATTATTTCCCCTGACCCCTATGTTAAGTGGGAAACACAAGAGTTATTAGTGTCACTGGGCTCTTCAGGTCAGATCCATACAGCAATATTAATATGAAAAAAGTTACTCATCTCTAATTCTTCTCACACCTCATTTTGGGCAGACTGTAGGGGCAGCTGATGTGTCTTCTCAAGTCATCTCCTGCCTTGACAATAATTGTGGGTATCTGACTAAAGTGTGGACAAGCTGCTGATACAGATGAGCCGGGTTGGTGCTTCATTTACGATATGGAGGAAGAAATGGCAGGAACGGGGCACATCCTGGTGGGAAGAGGATGAGGAAATGGAAGAGTCAGAGATGATCCTAGTTTATATGTGGTGGTGACATAAACGGAGAAGGAAAAAACGGTTTAAGAGGAAAATTAGGAATTGGTCTATCATATTGGTATCAAGTGTGTCCAGACTTGCTTTAAATAAATTGCACTGTGGATTCATCACTGCTCTGCAGTCTACTGGTCTCAGTCCAGGACACACAAATCACCAACAGAATCCGCACTAATATGTTCTTTCATAGTTGTAGCAGAGGGTCAAGGACATTATTGAGAGACATGGAGACTAAGTTGCCCTATGGATAGCCCCCTGCAGCTCAGGGTTCCAGAACGTAGTGGTAGGGCATTGGGGGAAACGTTCTTTGCCACTACCTGTACCGTACTTGATCTGAGGATTACTCCAGGACTTCACTCTCTGGAACTCATAAATGCTGGCATTCAGCTCTAACTATGAGGAAATTAAGCACCTATAAACTGATTACCCTGGGGAGTGCGTCTGTGTCACATCTTTTATGAAGAAAAGCCCAGGCTAATCAATAGATTAACTTAGCTTAAAGTATGCACCCAAATACCATAAAAGTAACCTCTTGGTGGACTTATAATACACTAAGTATTCTGGACACTCAAAGGTTACAATTATTCAGGATAATTAATGCTAAAACTCCTAAATCTTTCTCTGTTCTGGAATGGCTGAAGTTAACCTATTTACATTTTAAATACCTGAAAAAGTTTGAATTTTCTCTTCCAATCTGAAAACAGCTTTGCCTTTTTCTGCAACTCTAACCTTGTTCTTTTATTTTGAAGACTCTGCACTTAGTTTTCGTCCTTTTCTATGCCGTATTTTCATTCCTCAGCTGATTTGCTCTGTTAACCTCTGGTAGGTATTACCTGCTCTTCATTGTTCTTCTGTTTCAGAGGTTTTCACTGTCTCCTGTTCAGCTGTGTCAGACTTTTCTATAAATTACTTCATGAGGCTGAATGTGAAAAACATTCTAGTTTCTCTTCAGGACCTTTTTTACATCCATCATCTTGTTCTTATTTCATTCTTGGTGTATTGTAAGCATTGGTACAGCATGTTTGTGTGTGTAATGAGATTTTCTACTGGACCATTTTTGTTTCAACCCTTGTGTTCATTTTAGAAGCTCATTTTCCTGACTACTGCATGTGTTATGGAACTATTAATTAAAATAAATGTTCAGGTTTGCAAAGAAACTTTTGTGTAACACATTTGAGTAGCAGACTTTTAAAATTCAAATGCTTATGAATGACTTACAGTAATGCTGAAGCTTTCATCATGTCTGCATAGTGTAACAAACCTTCACCATGCAACTTTTGAGAAACAAGTATTCAACTAAAGCATTCACTTGGTGCTCTCCCTTATGTGTAAGATGAAAAGGGAGCAGAATATACTGTAACAGAAAGCATTTTTGATTACAGCATACAAAGAATAATGCTCCAGCAATCAGAACAGTAGAGAAACGTTGGCAGAATTTACTCCACATCTTCAGGCTTTTCCACATTCTGATGCGGTCCCCTCATCCTTAAATTCTTTCCATGCCAATATGAATTAAATAGTTGCTAATCTTTAATCCTCCTCCCAATCTCATTCAGTTCCTAGTTAGATGGCAAATGACCACATAGTGAGACCATCACCCTTGTTGTATTATGATTCCTTAACAACAACAAATCTACTGTATCACAACGCATCCCCGACCTCCCCACATGGCTACCTCCTGCTTTTGTGATACAGTAGTTGTCTGCATGTTTGTCTTTTGAAACTGCAAGCTTCTTGCAGCAGGTTCCTTGCCTCCTTTTGTCCTAGAATAGTACTGAGCATTTGCTGAGTGCACAGCAAGCAATAACTGGGACAGATATGACCTGAAACAACTTCTGACTTGCTTTTAATATCTCTGTCAGTGATAGCCTCCTTATTGGCCTTTCTTCTAACCATCTGCTGTCTTATAACAGGGCCATTACCCATGTTTACTGTTCCAAAGACCTCAACATGTCCTTCACCTGTGTTTTTGTTTCTTTCCCTGTTTTCTTGTGCTGTCTCTCCAAGTGATTATGGTAATTGCACATCTCTCTATCCTTTACTTTCCCCTTTTAGCTTTCCTTCAACTTGTTAGTCAAATATACCAAACAGGTGCTGGAACTAGAGGTGAGGGGGCTGACATGGCAAGAGAGGTGTCCTGCCAAGCCACCCAGCTTGAAGTGGTTTCCATTAAATACAGTGTGTTTTACAGTTCCAATAAATATAGTTTGGTTCAGTGGCCCACAGCACCCTATTATAAACACTGTTCAAGCCTTCCTGTCCCTTGTTCCTATGGCTAGTTCAGACAGTGCTCTCATATCTGCAGCTTCTGGTTGGCCTTCTTTCAAGGGTCCTTCCAAAGCAATTGGACACACATGAGCGAGACCATAAACTGCTTCGTGATAACCAAGAGCTCTGCTGTGCTTAACAATCTGAGACCTCTAGGTAATCAGTTTGGCTATGTCTACACAGGTGTGTTATTTCAAATTAAGTTATTCTGGAGGCTCCATCTACACTAGCAAGTTCTTTTGAAAGATTCAGCGGAGCATCTACACACACAGTGTTCTTTCGACAGTAGTTGAAAGAATGCGACACTCCTTTCGAACTCGCTCTTCCTTTCCCATTTCTGGAACAGCGCCCCCTTTCAAAAGCTTCTTTCAAAAGAAATTGGGTGTACACCCTCCACAGGCCCTTTTCAAAAGAGCAGTCTTCATGGGGCCTGATTTTTTTGATCCCTGGCCTTTTCTTTCAAAATAGTGGGGACTGTGTGGACACTCTCTTTTGAAAGAGCAGATCACTCTTTTGAGCCACTTCTTTGTGTGTGGATGCACTCTTTCGAAAGAAATTCTCCTGAGAGGGCTTCTCTCGAAAAACCTCTGTAGTGTAAATGTATCCAAAGAGATTTTCTGGATTAGCTTATTTCGAAATAACACATCTACACACACAATGCCTATCAAAATAGCACTCAGCGATTTCTAAATGGAGCATCCAGGCACAATAGAGCCTATTTTGGATTAAAGCCCCTATTACCTGTCTACTCAGCCCTATTCTAAAATATCTATTTCAAAACAGGCGCTATTTCTCATAGAATGAGCTTTACCAAGTTTGAAATAAGCTATCTGCTATTTTGAAATAACAGTTGCATTGTTTAGATGCTTGCAAAGTTATTTTGAGATAGCAGCCATTATTCCAAAACAGCTCTGATGTGTAGACACACCCTTTGGCCTCATCTACACTGCGCCATCCTTCTGGAAGGGGCATGCTAACGAGTGAGAGTGACAATTCAAATGAGGTGTGGGTTTACATATCTTGCATCTTATTTGCATACTCTTGCACAATCTCGCTTCCAGAAGAGCCTTTTCCAGAAAACACCAGCTGTGTAGACCGGGTTCCCTTGGAAGAAACACCCCCCTTCTGGAAGAACCCATATTCCTCAAACACATATGAGTATGCAAATAATGTGTGAGATATGTAAATCCAGAGCTTATTTGAATTTTTGTTCTCGCTCATTAGCATGCCCCTTCCAGTAGGGCGGCGCAGTGTAGATGTGGCTTTCGTGTCATGAACCTGACTGGAGCAGACTGCAGGTTCTCTTTCCAATGATAAACAGGAATCCTTCATCCTTTATTCTTCCAATCCCTCTCCCAAGTGTGGTCTTGGGATTTACACTGATGGATTGATACAGAATTTGGCCCTCAGTGAGGACCAACCCCGCCCAACCTCCCCCTGGCCTGGCAAAAGAGTCAGTGTAAGGAACTTGCAGAATGTACGGCACCACAAAACTCTGTCTTTTGCTATAGTGGTTCAGATTTTATTTGCAATTTAGTGAAAATTTAATTTACCTGGACTGTTATTGATAGTTGAACTTGAAACATTTGTTTCATTTTTAAAGGATTTTAAATGACAATATTCCATTAAATGCACTGTTGAGGTACTTGTGACCTGGTTAATAGTTCTTCATTCGTATCTTAACAAATGCCTCATTTTTCCTAGACAGCATTAGAGCTTCAGTGGCAACTCTGATAAAAGGCAGGTCATATGAGGATGTGGAAAAAAGCTGGTGGAAGTTGTGAATGTTCTTACAATGGATTGATGTTAGGGGAAGCCTGAAAGGTAAATATGGATAATTAGGCGGATATGTTTTTTACGTCTCTAGCCATTTTAGTTAAATATGTATTTAAATAGTTTTTAAATGTCTTTTGTGTGACTGTAATGAAGATCTGTTTATATTGTGCTGTTCCTGCATTTTCCAACTACATGTTATGCAATAAGAGTAGTATAATTTGTACAGGCATATTTGCGGTTTTGTGGGCATAAAAAATGTGCATGCAAAAATATGGCTGGAAATCTAAGCCTCAGTTTAGCAAAGTACTTAAGCACATGCTTAACTTTAGCTACATGCTATGCTGAATCAGGAGTGGAGAGATTGGGTTGGGACCCTGCAACAATGACTTTAAAGTAGTTGTGGTTCTGAACATTTGATAAATACTGCTTATAACTACTAAAATACATGTAGAGCTGAAAAATATCAGTGTCCTGGTACTTAATATGGAGATTACTTAATAAATATTCAGGACACTTGTATAAACTCAGAGGCACTGTCTACTCTGAGAGGGAGAGTAAAATATCTGCTCTGTAGCCTTGGCTGAGCACCAGCTGGCTTTTAGCTCATGTGGTAGAGCACATGGGTTGAGCCCTCAAGATCGCAGGTTCATTTCCTCCTGCCAAGGACCCGAGTCCATCAGCCTTAGAGTTTTTTAAAATTCCATGGAAAAAATACACATGAACGTACAGCAGAGGGAAGTGATTCTATTCCCTTTCTCTTAGCGGTATTCGGCTTTGTAGGCCTAATGAATTTGACACTTATTTCTACACTGAACTCTGCAAATCTTTCAGAATATGTCCAGAGTAAGAAGGTGCCATTTCCATAAAGCTGCTTTTTCAGGTTACAGCTGCACATTTAAAAACATATTTGTAAATCTTCTGCAAACAAGAGGAGAGAAATGGTGAGACTGCTATTTACCAACCTAATCACAGAGCTAGGCAGGTATTGCCCACTCCAGGTGTTCAAAAGGCATGAGATGGTCTTTAAAATAATGATTAAAGAGAAAACATATGCAGTTCTTTTGTTGTGATGATTTTGTTTTGGTTTCTTAGCTTTTAGGTTTCCCACTTTGTTTCCAACCTTGGCAGTGCAACTACAAGGGCTACTTTTTAAATTGAAAGCTGAGATTCTCATTACATGCACTGGTGCCAGAACCTGGGGATTTATAAAAAACACTTCGGCTATGTCTACATTAGAGCGATTTGGCAACAGAAGTTTTTGTTGGAAAATATCTGCTGATAAAACATCTGTCGACAGATTGCATCTAGACCACAAAGGGGATCGATTCAAGTATCGGAGGGGTAGCTGTGTTCGTCTGGATCTGTAACAGCAACGAAGGGTCCTGTGGCACCTTATAGACTAACAGAAAAGTTTTGACCATGAGCTTTCGTGAGCACAGACTCATCTGATGATGCATCTGATGAAGTGAGTCTGTGCTCACAAAAGCTCATGCTCAAAACTTTTCTGTTAGTCTATAAGGTTCCACAGGACCCTTCGTTGCTCTCATTTGATCCACTCTTTTGACAGATTGGCCAGACTGCCTGGCCGCTCTCTCAACACAACAGCTACCTAGAAGCACACCAGGCAAGGTTACAAATCAGCATTTCCTTCTGGGAACCCTTGTGAGACAACCTTAAAGGGACCCTGCCCATGCCAAGATGTGCGTACCTCCATGAGTAACAGCACAGCTGCTAGAGCAGGGCTTTGATGCTTCCTGGGGGAGACAGCTCCTCCCAGCGAGCCATGGTGCCAGAGCAGTCCCTGGGCTTGCACTGGCCCCCCACAGTAGTGCTTCAGCACCTGCTGCATCTCCTGACGGCCGTCCTCCTCTTCCTCATGGAGGACAAGCCCAACACCACCAAACCCAACACCACCTTCAGGGACCTCACCGTTGCTGCCAGATGGTCATACCTGCACCTGCCCCTGACTCCTGGGTGCAGAGGCAGATCTGGGGGCACTGCACCAGTTCTGACCGGTGGGAGCAGCTGGTCATGGGGAGTGGGATGACCAGCAGTGGCTCCAGAACTTCTGCATGTAGAAGGCCACATTTGTGGAGCTCTGTGCCAGAGGGTAGGCAGGGGGGCAGGCATGGCCCTCAGCCACTGCAGGAGGTCCAGGATGCCCTGCAAGATGGCTGGTGGGGGTGGGGTGGTAGGGGTGGGTAACTGGGCCATCATGTCCCGCCAGACACTGGTGGTGGCATCAAAGTGGCACGTGAGTTGATCCCAGGCTGGTGACCACCACTCCCTGTTGTCCCACACCGGCTACTCCATGATCTTGGTCATCCTCCAGAGGGCAGCATTGTGGTCCCTCTGGAGGTCTTCCCAGATATAGCGATAGCTCCTCTGGCTTCAGGCTAGCTGTGGTGCTGGGGTGGGGCTGGCCTGGCCCTCTGATGGTGTAGGTGCAGCTGTAAGGAGGACAAGGAGGGGAGACAGTGAGTCATTCATGCAGTGCTGCCCCTTGGGCCCGCCCCCCTACCGTGAGCCGCGACCAGCATGGGAATGTGCCAGGAGCAAACCATATGTGGGCTGCACAATGGGCCCTGTCACATGGCGGGGAGGGATCTG
Organism: Carettochelys insculpta; assembly: GCF_033958435.1. Taxonomy (NCBI): domain Eukaryota; kingdom Metazoa; phylum Chordata; order Testudines; family Carettochelyidae; genus Carettochelys; species Carettochelys insculpta. Next base: position 29,793,153 of record NC_134145.1, on the reverse strand, counting down.
CGGTGCCTCCAGGACCAGGCTGACCACAGCGGCTCCTCCTCCCCTGCTTGATGTGCTAGCAGCCAAGGGGGATGTCTGGCCACAGAAGGGTCCCCTCGTGAGTGGCGGGTCATCTGGGACAGGGTGTGTCTCCCCTCCCCATGGGGCCTGGGGCTCGTCTGACTTCCATGAGGCTGGCAGCAGGCTGGCACCAGTGCCCAGTGGCCGTCAGCTGGGTATGGGTGGTGCACCGTCCCTTGCACACGGTTCCACATGCCAGGTCTGCACCATGAAGGCCTGCGTGAGCTAGCCAGGTGACACATGCAGCACACCCCATCTGCACCCACCCCCTGGGATGTATGATGTGCAGGGTACTTACTGGAGGGACCCTTGCTCATCGGTGCCCAGGTGGTGCCTGGCTGGTGGGGACTGACTCCAGCATTATGCTGAGGCTGACGCTGTCCTCTGACACCGTGTCCAGTTCCAGCTCCAGTGAGGGTTGGGGCTCAAAGGCTTCCTCCTCCTTCTCCTGCTGGTGGTGCTCCAGCTGTGGTAGGGGGGCCTCCAGTGCCATGACCACGCTGTGGGTTGGGGGTGACTTCCACCCCACCCCAACCGTGATGGAGTGGAGCTCTGTGTAACAGGGGCAGATGGCGGGCCCTGCCTGGAGTGTTGGGCAGCATCCCAGGATCGGAGGTAGCCCTGCCTGAGCTACTTCTCCTTCCTCTGGACCTGTTCCATGGAGGAGGTGGGTGGCCCTGGAATGCCAGTGGGGTGGCTGTTGCAGTGCTTCACCTTGGGGTCTTGGAGTATCTCCTCCTCCACCCACAGGTCCGAGAGGGCCTGGACCTTGGCCCCGGTCCAGGATGGAGCCTGCCTCTTGCTGCCCCAGGGTGACTCCTGGGGCCCCTCAAGGGCCTGGGGGGCAAGGGGCTCATGGTGCCTGTGTATCTGCCGTGCTGCTAGCTGGTGTGGCTGAGGGAGGGAGCCTTGTGGCATGTTGCTGCTCCAATTCTACGTTTACTGCCCTGGAGTTTCCAGGCTTCCTGAAGCTTTAAGAAGGACCAGATACAGGAACCTTAGGTGTGTGGACAGGGTGTCTCCCGAGGCAACTGCAGAGCACTCTGGAGGCCTTTTCTCTCAACAGAAGGTCCCCTGGAACATCCAGACCTGCCTTTTGTTGACAGATCGCTGTTAATGGAGGCGACTGAGTGGGGAATGGCTGTCAACAAAAGTGCTGAGTTCTGCTGATAGAATGTGCTTGCGAATCTGGACGCTCCTGGGTATTGTTGACAAAAAGGTCATTTTGTCCACAAAACAGTCTAGTGTAGACATAGTGTCACCCTCTATCCTGAGAGGACATAACACTGTGTATGGTGGACTTCTTGGATTATGGAGGAAAGCGGGTAAATACGAAGGCTGACAAGAACTTCCATTTAAGTAGAAAGATCAAAGGGTTTGAAGAGGCTCTCTGTTCCATCTTCACCTTTTCCTATAGCCAGCTGTAAAAAAACAACCAGAAAAATGTCAGCACTTTCTATTTCTGTACTTTTTAATATATTTTTAAGTGTTTATCATTTATATGCTCATATTTTGCTCCTGAGACAGGCCCCTCTTGCATCATCTTTGGATTGTTTTAAAACAGGCATGCTTTTCTGAACACCTTCCCAGGGAGAAGAGCATTGGTACAGGTTGAACCTCTCTCATTTGGCACCTTCAGGATCTGATCATTGCCAAATGAGAGCATTTGCCAGACCACAGGAGGTCATTGTCTGGCAGCATTACCAACACTTCCACTACTTATTAGGCAGTGGACATTTAGGGGTAAACTACAGCTAAATAACAGAACAGAACCCTGAGAGCCAGGACTGGTGGCTGTAAACAAACGTGGTCATATCCATGGTAAGTGGTTGTCCAACTAACTAAAATCATGCCAGATTATGGATGTTGCCCAGCCAGGAGGGGTTCAACCTGTAATTTATTCTTCCAGCTTTCTTTTTTAATTATTTATTTTAAATGTTTCAGAAACTGGCTCTTACTGTCTTTCCCTTGCATCCCCACTGAAAACCCATTGGCCCTGGATAATGCCCATCCAAGTATTTGCACTACCAGGTGAGGTGTATAACTTTTTAAAAATAAACTATAGTTATCTAACATCTATACAACACTGTAAATTACACCACCCTTCACAAACATAGGTGAAGGCATGTTGTATATTGTGAAAGATCATTTGTCACCCTTAAGTTTGACAAATGGCATTTAAAAACCTCCTAAGACATGTGTTTTGCTGGTGCAGGACACGATATACTTTAACTTTAGTCAGACTTTTGATATGGTCTCCCACAATATCCTTACCGGTAAGTTGAAGTATAGATTCAATAAATGGACAGTAAGGGGAATACAAAGTTGGCCAGCCCATCTAGCTCATTGGGTAGTGATCAACAGCTCGGTCTGGCTGGTGGACAGTGTCCACTAGAGTACCCAAGGGTTGGTTCTGGAGCTGATTTGGAAAGCAGAGAGTTCTGCAGAGGGTAACAAAAATGACTAAGAGGCTGGAGTGCATGACTTATGAGGAGAGGCTGTTGGATTTGGGCTTATTTAGTCTGCAGAAGAGAAGAGCGAGGTGGGATTTGATAGTAGCCTTCAACTACCTGAAGGGAGGTTCCATAGAGGATGGAGAGAGGTTGTTCTCAGTGGTGACAGATGACAGATCAAGGAGCAATGGTGTCAAGTTGAAGTGAGGGTGATCTAGGTTGGACATTAGGAAAAGCTATTTCACTCGGAGAGTGGTGAAGTCCCATCGTTATCTAGGGAGGAGGCAGAATCTCCTTCCCTAGAGGTCTGTAAGTCCCAGCTTGACCAACCCCTGGCTTGGATGATTTAGTTAGGATTGGTCCTGATTTCAGCAGGAGGTTGGACTTGATGCCCTCCTGAGGTCTCTTCCAACCCTATGATTCTATGACTGTTGGTATTTTATCTTTAGAGGTGAATTCCCAGCAGATTTAATTTTTAATGTGTTGATGTGAATTTCCTTGATGCTTTTAATTACAGGAGATAGTGTTGTGCAGATACTGAAATGTATAAGCCAGGGAAAGTACATTTTTCACACTCTCTTGAAACAGACAATGGTTCTGAATGTGCGGTAAATATATTTGTTTCCTCGTTGGTAATGGGAATGATTCCCATTCCTCCTAAGCTCCTTTTGTGCTTCTCTGGCAGCATAAATCCATTTACACTCACATCACATGCACCTCTGTACTCCCCGAATGAAGGGGGCACCAGGTATGTGAGATTCTGACTGATGTTAGTTGGTTTTAGAGAAATACAGAGAAACTTAGCACCACCAGCACACTTTAGTGGTCTCAGCTTGCCCCTTCACGGGAGTTCACAGACAACATGGCATATCTATGAAAGGCTCAGGAAGAAGGGATCACAAGGAATCAGTCATTCTTCTCTTCTCATTTATTCTGAGGCCTGCTCATCTCTAAGGGGGCTAAATATAGACTGAGCTCTTGTCCAGCTACACTTACCCTAATTACAATAGATCATCCTATTTTGCAAATTCAAGGTTCTACAGCGTGGTATTTTGAGCTGTGAGGTCTTAAGGGGTCAGGCTAATGTCTCAACTGGAGTGCTTCTTCACCTCTATCTTTATAGTTATGTTAATTACCAGATACCACATGGCTCTAGTCTCTTTGGGAACTTTACAGCTGTCCTCACTTGGCTCCATAATAATAACGATGATGATAAAACAATAATTCTTAGCTCTTAGTGGTTTTCATCTTCAGAGTGCTTTCCTCACATTCACTAATTAACTGGATTCAGGCCTGAGTAATTTAAGGCCTCTTAAAAAGCACATCTCCGTGGTCAAAGCTGTTGTGGAGCTGTTACTGGAAACCATTCATAGTATTTGAGACAGACTGTCTGTTGTATGTTATTATTTATACAGCACTAAAATATGCCAGGCATCTTACCGAACATATGAAAGATCAGTCAAAAACCTTTGCTAGACCTATTTTTCCCCCTTGAGGATAGTAAAATCCACTCTTTCCATCTAGATTCCAAACACTATGATTCTTAGTGTTTAGCTCCCAAAGGAAATATAAATAAGTAATGAAAAATGTCTAAGTAAAAAGGTCAGGTTAAGTTTTTTTCCAAAGAGTTGCAGCGAGGCCAACAGATAGAGCCATGGCATAGTTGCTCATTCACTTTTGAGCATTCTTATTTGTGCAAGCACAGGATAAAATTCATTCATACAAACTCTGTGACCTGTGTATTTGTGAGACTGCTCAAAAGTTAAACGTGCAATTTTTGCAAGCACAAATAGAGGTATCACTTTAAAAATGTAGCCCATCATGTCTCCATAATGGTCTGTGCCACCTTTCATTCTGCTGTCTGTGACTGCGTCGTTCAAAACGTGACACAGAATTCAGATCACAAGTCGTTGCTGCAGCAGCTGTCGTACAGGATTCTGGAGTGTTTATTGGAATGAAGAGCGTGAAGTCGCAAGTGAATGAGCAGGCAAAAACTATTTCTGATGGGAACTGCCACAGGCAGTGAAATGAGCAGGCTGCAAAATGTAATGGAGGACAACAACCAATGGTGCAATATGGGAAGAAAGCAAAGGGGCAGGGAGAGAAGATGCTGACATAAGGTCCTGTATCAGACCTGCTAGATCGTTGGCTTACTATAGCTATGCTCCAGAAAGGTGGCTGCTATTGGTTTGTGCACATTTAATATTGTCAGGAGTGTAAGGAAATCGTTCACCCAAGGAGCCCTGCACAACTGGGAACGTGCTGCTGTCCCCTAAGGAGATTTGCCAGCAGCAGTGAGCATGACTTTACAGAGTGGAATGAATGTGACAGAAGGGATGTTTCAGGTGTACGGATAGAAATGGGATTTCTTGTGTGAAATAAGACACTTGGCAGCTGGTAGGCTTTAAATTGCCACCCAGAGCAACGGATGGTGCCAAAGAATGAACAAAGCTATCGATTTTCCATCTGGGCACAAAATTTACTTCAGTCCTCACCATCTTGATGTATATCTTCAGTCAGTCTTTGTTACGCACGAACTGAGACCCCCCTTTAGTCTTTACTTTTTAGTTCTGGGTTAATGGAATACGTGGGTAGAATTAAAAAAAAAACAAAACGTTGTTATCCCCCTCCCTCCTTCCCACAGGCACAATGTACTCTCAGTTTTGGAGACGCTGTTCATCTCTGGGATCTTGTACGGTCTCTGTCACACTAATGTCTGAGTGCATCTTAAAAATAAAGTGTGAACATTAAGACCTTTCTCTTGCCGGTCAGCGGGGACTGGTCTATGTTTATGTTAAATGAGGCATGTTTGTTTTTATGTTCCTGAGGAGAAGTTTAGATCAAAGAAGTGGATTTTGCATTTCACTTTGAAGGCATTCAGGTTCACAACAAACCTGACCTCATCTGGGAGTGGCTTCTAAATTCATGAGTTACTTGCTAAAAACAGTCTCCTGCACGCTCATATTTCAGTTTGTAGTTGCCATTTCAGCTCTCTTGTGCAGTGGTGACAGAATGATTTGATCCTTCTTTGTGTCTGTAGTTGTCTGTCCCTCCTCTCCAAGTACGTGCCGCCACCCAGCTCTGAAGGTAGAGTGGAAAGGTATGGGCTGCTTGCTGGGCACCCAGGTCTGGAGGCAATGCCAGGCCAGCAGCAGCACAGAAATAAGGGAGGCAACGTGAAAAGTGATATTTGTCAGTATCACTTTTTACAGCCATCTTAGCACCCCATTGCCTCCCTGTCTTCTGTGCTGCTGCTGTCACCCTTGGGTCAACTGTTGAGGCCTGACCACCAACAGGTGAAGGATTGTGGGGAGAGGGAAGGAGCCCCTGAACCTGGGCAAGGAAGAGGACAGCCCAAGCCTGCATGGCTACTGGCCAGACTTCAGCTGTCAGCCCTGGGGTGGCAGGACTCCAGTGGTCCCTTTCATCCCTGTCTCTTGGGTCTGCATGGTCCTTTTACGTGATTCCCAGCCACCAGTGGCTGACAGCCAGAGCTCTTTTAAAAAACAACAACAAAATCACACAACTCACCCTTCCCTTGACACATTCCCACGCCTTCCTTTAGAGTCCCTGCCAGGGGTTGAGAAATGTGGTTTTAGTGGAATGTAGATGTTGTGGAAGATCAAGATCTAGAAGCATAGACACCAATGAAAACAAAAATCCTATGGAAATGCTGTAATAATTTAATAAACAAGCTCTAAGGGACACTTAAAGAGAGATGCCCATGGAAAAAATAAATCAGGCAGGCACCTGCACTTTCATGTGTAGACACAGTTGTCGGCTGCGAAAAATGATTTTTATGTTCAGCCTAGAAAAAAAATTATGGAAATACAACCTTTTTTGAGGACACATTCTTATGTAATATAAAGATGGCGCAGATGGACAGAAGTGAACAATATTCAATGTTTTCATTCATACATCACAACAGCGATGCTATTATGCCTGTTTAACCTACTTACAAGTCACGTCAGCATGCTCTAAGTTCTCCAGTTTGTGATCATACATGGCAGCACCCATGCTGTCAACCATTGCTTTAGTAACTTTTCCAGGTCCATTCTGACAGTCAAAATTATGTGTGTGTGTGTGTTTACATTCTATAATAGAACACATTATATTAATGTGTGTGATTTTCCCCCCTACCCGCTTTATGGAGAATGGGTTATGAATACAAATATACATAATTCAGAAATGCTTTGGACACGAGGTGGCTTGTAACCGATTGTTTTCAATGGTGTAATCCGCTGGATCTGTAAATCCTATTTTTGTGCATGTTTCATAGTAAGTATGAATATTGTTGACATACTTATGTTCCAAATGTTTGCCTCCACGAAGACTTCAACAGGCGTGGCTGCCCTATGGTGAGAGTATGGCTTGTGAGGAGATACCAATAAAGGGCCTTTGGTGGGGGAGGGGGGGCAATGAACATCTGTAGAACTTTGCTGTCTACCTTTAAACCAGTTAATAGACAATGGCTGTTTGCCTACAAAGGACAGGGACAGGTGATTTTCACTGGCTGAAAAACTCCACCTTGAAGTATACTGTTAGACAAAGAGAGCAATGGAATTCCCACCACCGGGAAAAGTATAAAGAGGGCCCTAGGGTTCCTCCATCTTTTGTCTTCAGCCTGTCTTGGAAATTGCCTGACACATCCTAAGAAGGACAGAGAACTTTAATGGAGATCCAGGACGGGATAAGATCACTTCTGACCTGAAGATTTCACCTGTTAAAGGGAGCTGGCTAGGGTAAGAACTCATGAGTCAATAGATATTTAGGGGAACAGAATTACCAACATATTTGCTTTTTTGTTTGATTTGGTAACTCATTTTGATTGGCCTGCTTTCTTAGAACCACTGAGATCCTACTGTTTTGCTTCATGAAAACTTTTGTTTATAATCCAGGCCACTGTAAATTGTTATTACATGGGGAGGACTATCACTGTGGTTTGACCATAATTATCAAAAAAAAAAAAGTTTGTTTAAAAAAACTCTCTATTTGAAAGGCATGTACCAGTGCCAAATCTCTGTCGCTGTTACTATAGTTACAAAAGCAAACATAATTACTTTTCAGTCTTATAAATTTTGCAAAACTCATACCATTAAACAATTATTCATCCTTAGATACAAAATAAGAGGCAAACTCCTTACATTCCTTCTTTGGCTGTATGGCTGCTTCATATGTGGTGTTTTTAGATGACCTTGAGAGAAATAAGAATATAACAGATTTCAGGAGTAGGAGGGTGTGAATAAAGAGCAAAATTAGCAGACTGGGGAGCGCATTTCGCTCATCTGCTGTTTTCTTCAGAGGTGTGGGTAGGAAGATGACCTGCTTTCAGTGGTGATTTTTCTTCCTCTCCTTTTGTTTAAACTGATGGATATTCACAGTTCTGCATAGTGAAAGACTCTTATGTCCCCCCCCACCTTGTCAGTTTCCTTGGGAAACATATAACAAGTCGTTGACGTTAATCTCACCTGTCCTCAAACACAGCTAAACAAATATGGCCACCAAACTTAACAGCAGAAACAGCCTGCATAGTTTACTCAGTTTCTCTCTATGTGGTAAAACCAACATGCATGGCATTCATATATGGCAGCTAACCCTGCCAAATATCTGTTGTCTGTGCTTAATATGTGGGCGGTGAAATTGTCACATAAAGCAGAAACTGGCATCAGACATAGAAATACAGAGATTTTAAAATGTCAGCAGGTCTGCAAGGCACATTAGCTGTAGGCTCGCTAAGCAAGGAGGAGGCAGAATGTTCCCAGTGCACAGCTAAAGAATCTTACATACTGTTGTATATTCACAGTTCTTTGTATTGAAAGACTCTCCAATGAGTTAAATGATGTATATACTCTGTAGTATACGTAACATCGGTGGTCTTTGAAGCCTAGTTTTCCTTTGACTTGTCACTTGCACAAGATCATTAAAGAGCAGGTTGGCTAGATCTTCAGCTGGTATAAAGGAGCACAGCTACCTTTGGAGGAATGAAGATGGGCCCACCACATAGTACCAAGTGGGTGGTACTGAGGCTTTGCTAGATCTTTTGCTACTACAAAATACCCAAGAATACCCAGGCATAAGTGAAGGGACAGGATTTTCTCTATGTGCAAAGCATATTTCTTTTGAGAAAGCTGCAATTCTGAAAACCAACTTGCTATTTCAGGATCAACAAGCTAAAGCTTTTGATGCCAAAATAAATCAGATCTTCAAATTTATAATTGCTTCACCTGCTTACAATATCTGTACCCTTATTGCTATATACCAGCTCTGTGATTGGAATATCCTGAGTGCCAGTTTGGTGTATGCTGGAGAAATCCACGTGGTGAGAGGAGAAGTCCACCTGCACTTATCCATTGAGTGACAGCACAGCTACAGGAAATTGCCTTGTGGTAATCTCTGTGCTTCCTGTACCTCTACTGCATGGGGGCAATGGCGATCCTTCTTCACCACCACTCCCAAGTGCCTGGGTATGATAACATAGCACATTCATCCCTGTGAGGTGTACATCCCTCTGGATTGTCTGTTACAGAAGGCAAAATGTACCTCCCACTGATATGGGAACAAGATTTTCCCCTAATGTGGTTAGTCTCCTCTTAATGGAGTTGCTGTCTATCAGTATTTGGTTTTGCTTTGCTACAGAACCATTAGCTATTGCTGTTTAAAATCTCAAATGGTATTAAACTTTGGTGCAATATCTTCTCCAATCTTCATTTTCTATGGATCTGTTGGCTTATTTGGCAAATTTAGAGCCTTCAGTTCTTTAACTTTTCCCAGTTAATGGTAGATTTTTTTCTTTTGTTTATAAGGTAAATTGGCAGAAATAGGATAATCTATCCCTTAATAAACCGTGCCTTCACTACTCCCTTTCCTTGTTCCTTTGAAGCTGGAGGCACAAAAAGATAAAATACTTGTGAGTGACTTTCAAGGAACATTCTCGATATGAAAGTCCTAAAGAATAAATTTCAACAGCTGATAATCCTTTCAAGATTTCCTATGGTATTGGTGTCCATATTACTTTTTGATCATGCTTCCAATGGAATTATATTCATTTTTTCCCATAGCTGGACTATCTAAAGAATATCTTGCTTCGAAGCAGACCCTTTCCCATCCTTTCATTGCTAGATAATAGCAAAGATAACGGAATCAAACCTGAAAGGATTGATAATAGAAGCTAACCTTACATATTCTTCTGCTTATATAACCTCTTAACCATAACTATCCAAAGAGTATTTGAACTACTAAATGTAATAAAAGAACCTTGGAAATCATTCACTTTTTTAGTATTCCCTATGTATTATTTTGTCTATTTGGCTTCAGTCCTAGCTTGCAAAAGAACCTGCTCTTTGCCTATGTAGGAACAAAAAGAAATCCACAAAATGCTGATTTATACATACGTAATAACTTTGTGGTGTCTTTCCCAGGGTTACATAACTAACTTCAGCTAGCAATTTTCATTTAAATATCCTATTTCACGGTTATATCTGAAAGCACTTTGTTGACAATATACTTACCACAAAGAAGGAAGACACTGATATATTAAGCATCATTTAAATCACATGGGCCCTGCAGCATTGAGAAAATTCACCAAACATTTAAAAATGGAGCTAAACAATGATTCAATGATCAGAAAGCCTGGATCATCTACTAATAGCTCCCAAAGCTAATGGGAGGTCCAAACTAAGGCAAGTATCATATTCTGTAGCAACAGTCAAAACGTTGTCCAGTAATGCTGTCTTGTGGTGAGTTTCCCAGGAGATGATGCTGTGGCCAACAGCTATCTGCTACTTTGCCAGTCCCAGGATAGGGCTGGCCTACCTCATCGCAGCAGGGCACCAGCAAAGGACTGTCTGTCAGTGGAATGATTCAGTAGAAAAAACAAACATTCTCATGGCATCATTTTCAGTGGCATTTAGGCACTTCTGAAAATGCTATCCTTGGGCACCACGCCTTCTTTCTACAAGAATAATGTTAACCTCACTTTTTTCTTATAAACACAAGCATCACAAATGAAGCAGAAGAATCCCTGGCATGGCTACCACTCAGCCCTGCCATATGATGCTAGGTGTGGGCCCCTAATTTCCCAAAGGATTTTTACCCCTTCTGTCTCCTGGGCAGACTTTCCCCTGGGAGAAGCAATGCTAGTTTTCACAAGTTACTGTCCTTGCACCCCATTCCACTATCTTATTTAGCTTGCTGAGGCTACGGTTACACTGTGGTTTCTATTTCAGGATACAAATGTATCTGAAAATAGATACCCCACAGCGAAACACTGCACTCGAAATAGCTGGGCTATTTCAAGCGTGGTATTTTGCTCCTGCTGCCCCTCGTCCTCCGGTAGGGGGAAGTCAAAATAGACACTTTTTTCAAACTTTGAGTTCAAAATAAGTTACCTCAAAATAACTTCTGCATATTGCTACAGTGTAGCCCTAGCCTGAGGGTACGTTTACATAGCAGCTTTATTTTAAAATAAGCTACTCTGGAAGAGCTATTCTGGAATAGTTTATTTTGAAATAATGGTGCTACACACAAAAATGCATTTCAAAATATCACTTAGCTATTTTGAAATACAGTGCCTACACAAATAGAGCCATTGTATGCACTATGGCTGCATCTACACATGAGCTAAACTAGAATTTATTAAAATCAGTTTATTAATGGAGGCTTTTAACCATTCAATTTTGAGCATCCTCCCCTTCCCACATACTCCCCCCAAAACTGACTTATTGCTGCTACACACAAGTAGCTTAAATCGAGTGCTACAGCAGTGTATTGTGGGAACCTATCCCACAGTTTCCTGAGCCCCGTAGCAGGGATGTGGGGGTTGGACAACAGGTAAATGGTGGAAAAGAAGTTTTTCGTCCTATCAGACAAGCACAACCCCTACCCACAGCCTAGCTGCCGCATGGTATGGGCAGTGGGGCAGGGGCTGGCGCCAAGCAGCGCAGCAAGAAAGGCAGCTAGCAGGGGCATACACAGAAGCTCAGACCCCACAGCTGCACTACCAGCAAACAAAAAGATTTTTTTTCAGCTTCTCATGACCCTACAGATGCAGGCTTCCAGGTGCCAAATTGAAACAGTCTTCCTGTTGCCTAATTCCTCTGCACCTGAGAGCAGTGGAGATGGAAGAGGCCAGAGCGGAGAACTGTGGGGCACATACAGAACATGTCTGGAGGCTAATGAATTTGCTTTAAAGACATGGTGCTTCCTCACTACCCTTCATCTGGAATTTTAAATTCAAACTGAACACTACACCCATCAGGTTACTACAATGTTATGATTTCAATATGTGCTCCATAAATCAAGCTAATGGAATTTACAGTGAGGACAGGCACTTGGAAAAAATCAGGCTAATTGACTTAAAGTCGTACTGTAGACAGCCTATGGCTTATTTCAAAATAGGTGCTGTTAAGATGAAATAGAGCTATAGAAATAACTGTGTCGAAATAGGCGCTATTCCTCATAGAATGAATTTTGCCAATTTCAGAATTAGCCAAGCACTATCTCAAATATGATCTCAAAACAGCAGTTGCGTTGTGTAGACACTAGGATAGTTATTTTGAAGTAACTTTGCTGTGTAGACCTACCCTGAGATTCAGTAAATGCTGACTGTGTAGCATGAGTGATGTATGCCATAATCCTTTCTGTTTAATTGTGGCATAGGCCTGCCAAGAAGGTTAATATCATTGCCACCAGATTTCCAGCTGCCCCAGAGTGTATCCTGAGCTATTGACAATATCCACCTGCATTTTTTTCATATTAATTTTAGATGCTTGTAACAATTTGAGATTAATAAAATGTGCAGTCTGTAATACCTGCTTTGTACTTTACAAAATTCCACAAACAATAAAACAGGAGGCCACCCAGTGAAGAATAACACAACACATTTGCTACAGGGATCTGACAATGCTATTCTGGCTTGATACTAATCTACAGTCATATATGTCTAAGTCTGAGACCTATGTATTTTGTATTTCTGAAAACTGCCTACTTCATTTCATCCCAAGCACCCCCCTTAGTAGCCATCCAGTCAGCACCAGCTGGAACAGTCCTTTACAAATGTATCAGACTTTTCAAGCTCTCGGTACCAAATGCTGCATATATTTTAGTATTAATGTGGTTATCACAACAGCTCCAATTCAAACTGCAGGTGTGCCACTTAAATGTTTGATTCTCTTATGACACCACACTGTGTTACAATGGCTTAAATCCAACATTCCAAAGTGTGGTTCTGCTGTGAGTGCTGTGCAAGTGTCCACCCACATGATTACCACTCGAGCCGTGAAGGCTTAGATTGTAGATACCATCTCTTATGTCTTGCAAGTTGCTTATACCTTATGATGCTTATACCTTATGGAGCTTATCAGAATGTGCAAATACCCCAGGGTAGACACAGTGCAAGTCTATGCCAGCACTAATAGATCAGCATTTCCTACCCAAACCTATGATATAATTACATGGGCTGGGCCTGAATAATGTAGCTGTCAGACATAAATGGACTGACTTCTGCAAAATGCATGTTGACCTTCTCAGCAAAGCTAATAAAATAACACATTACTACACTGCTACCTCATTCCCATGCACGGAAGACCATGTACCTTTTTCATAGATTTAGCCTGTAAAGGGTGCCAGATATTATAGCCTCATTTTTTCTACAGAAATGACAATGGCATCATAGGAGAGTGCATGTCTTGGGTTTTTTCTTTTTTCCTCATTGGCAAGTATTTGTTGCATTTGTCTAGGAAATTAATATAAGAACAGCCATACTGAGTCAGGCTGGGTCATATAGCCCATCATCCTGTCTTCCAAGAGTGGCCAGTGCCAGCTGCTCCAAAGGGCATCAACAGAACAGCTGGTAGTCATCAAGTGGCCCATTCACCTGTCACCTATTCCTAGCTTCTGGCAAACAGAGGCTGAGGACACCATTCTGCCCATTCTGACTAGTAGCCACTGATAGAACTGTCCCTTCTTGTTCACTCTTTTCGGGTAGGACAATTCTTATCCTTTCATAGAGATTTTTCATTTATGGTAATGTGAATTTGTGGTGCACCACAATTTTGATACTCCACAGTCCTAAACTGACAAGGTTTGCTAACAAACAGGAAATTTTCAAAGTGTGTGATTTATAGCAAAACAAGATAATGTTCCGTCAAGGAACCTATGGGACAGAATGCAACAGGAGTTATGCTGTTAACGCTCAAAAGGTCTGTTTGCCCAGTTGAGTAAATCCAAAGTTCATGCTAGCTATTCTAGTGCATATCATTGTGACAAAAGAAGTGGGATGACTGTAGCAGTTAAGCATGCACAGTTCCTCTGAGTTTTGTCAGTGCTTCTTGGTGCCATACAGTTTGTCAGGACTGCTGTCAAAGCTGATTTCTAAAGCATCATCTTTGACAGCATTTTTTTCCACCTGCTTAGCTGTCAGTTCATGGAAATTGCTACTTGTCTTAAGTATGTAAAATGCCAGCTGACAAAGTACCTAGTACATTATACCACATGATATTAAACAAATACTGCGTTTCTGCTGAACCAGCTAGGTGTAGAATGAATTTTGCAGTCAGAGTATGGCTCTGTAACCTTGTGGTCAGATACTGCATCTCTAGGCCAAGGGTCAGCAACCTGCTGCTCTGGAGCTGCACGTGGTTCTTTAAGGAGTTATTTGCAGCTCCAGACGCCACCGCCACTGAGTCTTCTGTGGCACTCCACTCCTCCCTCTGGATAAGAGAAGTCCGGGAATATGTGCGTCTGAGCTGCACGTGGCTCTTTGAGCAATAAAACGCTTGGAGCCATGGGAACACTGTCCGCCACTGTGCACGTGTCCCACCCCAGCATTTGGCAGGAGAATGTGACAGCGGCAACAGTGAGCTCTGGAGGAGGGGAGCGGGGATTGGATTAAAGCAATGGGCTAAGGGTGCCTGACTGTCATATTACTCTTGTTATCTGAAGTAAGTGATAAAATTGCAGTTAGTACAATTTTAGTTTAGATATTTGTAATTACAACTGAACCAGTTTAAAATGGACCAATTCCTTGTGAAAAGAAAGAATAAAATGGCACCTTTGGAAGAAGGCAGTACACAGTAAACCGTGTCAGAATCATTTGCAGTGGGAAAACCTGTAGTGAAAAAAAACACACAGTTGTGGTAGCAGTGGAAATTCTGCCAAGATAAGAAAAATGTGCAGTTACAATTCGGAGTATCTTAAATTTGGGATTACGACAAGCAGAAGCGTACTTCCGTTGGCGCGGAGGGTTGTTACAAACATTGCTCCTTCCTGCATAAGAGCCTATGCCCATGTGCAGTGTTTTCATTGTCCTCATTTGCTCTCCAGCCTAGGGGTGAAAAATAACTTTAACGTTCTAACTGGGTCACATCTTTGTGTGTGCGCTGTTTTTAAAATAGGGGTTACAAAAAGTATGGTTTGATGTTATTTATTAAGGAATGTCTCATATTTACATGCATGGCAGCTCTTGAAGTATTGATTTAGTAACTGAATTTGAAAAAATGTCTCTTCTCGCTATTTTGGCTGCAGACCCCTGCTCTAGGCTCAGGTAGGGGAGAAATTAGGAAAACATTACACCTCCACACAGTTTAGCAGCTGCTGACAGGTACATAGTTTAACATCTGGAAGCAATCACTGCACTCTCTAAAGAGGTTTCTTCTGCATAAAGACTGAGTAGCTCACATCTATTTTTAGCTTGTTTTAGCCACTTTTTCTACCATTATGATTAAAAAGGAGACAATCCTGGGGATTAAATAGTTTGTATATTTGTACAGCACTTTGAAACTATAAAGATTGGCACAAGTTTAGTAAGGTGTTTTAGAATTTGTGTATACAATACCTGCCTGCAATCACCAACCAGTTCATGTTTTTAATACCTCTGACTTTACCCAGATTGTTGAGTAGATAGCCTGGCAAAATGATCTTTAATAAGAATATAATTTGCCTAAGTGACTGAGCTATTTTGTGAAAAAGTGGACTGGATTGGAAGCCAAGAAATTCAATATGCTAATCCTATTTCTGTCACTGACTTGTGTGACCTGGGAAAATCTAGATTTATCTGCACTGTAAAGTAAATTTGGCATAAGGTAGGATGTGAACATAAAGTAGAATTCTATTCCTGATTAACTCCACATCCAAAGTCAATTAAAATAATTCAGATTAAAAAATTCTTATCCCAGCATAAGAGAATGCACTCAGAAATTTGAGTGGGAATGGTTTGATGCAAAATAGCTATTTCAGAATCCCTTCCATGTAGGCAAGCCCTCTTTTAACAATTTTATCTCAGTATCCCTGTCTGTAAATGTTCTAAATATTACTCACCTCCGTCAGAGGAGTGTCAGAAATGAATCATGTACTCTTGGCCAGACCAAACTCCAATTGATACTAATGGAATTTCTGCCCAAGTAAGAAATGTGGAATCAGCCTTTTCATGTTTGTGCAGCAGCCTGATTATGGTAGGTACTATTATTATTAGCTCTCTGCTGCAAAGTAGTTGAGTATTTTCCTACTGAGGTAAAAGAAATATAGAAGAACTTTAAAAAAAAATTATCCAGCCATTTCTGTGTTTCTGGTAGAGTGGACTTATCCATATGGCAGAGAGTCACAGGTTGAATGCCAAACATGCTTTTCTGTTCTGGTCTTTCATGTGCTTTAATTTTGTGCAACTTTTAGTTAATGCATTGATACATGCTATATAAAAACTTGAGAGCAAGAGAGAGATGGGTATTACAAACAGCTATCATTTGCAAGTGCTGGAACGTATTTTTCAGACTTGGCATCCTAGAAGGCTTCAAAAGAGTGCCCAAGCTGCCTGATATGCTTCTTGCACTAGGCATTGATCCAAATTCCACAGTTCGTTACTGTCATGCAAATTTTTCAATAACAGTGAACAACTGTGGTCTTCAGTTACATAGTGCAGTACTTGGGTGTTGCCTGATTTTTGGCGTAAATTCTAAGTGCTCGTTCAGTCACAAAGATGACGTAATATGCCAAAAATATTTATCATAAAACATGCTTTATTTATGCTACGCAACTCGTCCCAGAAATCAGTTTCAGAATCTCTAGCATCTCTAGCATCTTCTTCCAAAATGATCATGTCTTTTTTGAATATAATATTGTGGCTAGAAAATCTGGCTAATATGAGGTGATTTTGTCAAACTAATACATTTTTACTTTCTTGTGGGTTTTTCCTATTCTGATGGAATCTTCTTTCAGATCTACTTACTTTTGAAAGTGACTGAACTATTCACATGTGCTTTCAAGTTTGTTCCTGTAATACTACTCTTTCTGAAGCCTATACTTTTCTATGTGAACACACTGTGTTTTCTCCTCCTTTCACTATCTATCAATGTTCATGTTTTTTAAACGTTGTGCACAGTACCTTCTACTCTATTGCCTGTTAGAGTGGTGGTGGGTTTTGTTTTTGTTGAAGTCTTTGGAAATAAAATTGAAGTCAAGCCAGGATTTCACATTTTTGTTTGTCTCAGTGTGCAGAGATTACTTGGCACCTGATCCTGGAATTAGTTTTATTGTCCCCTTGACCTCTAAGCCTTACCACGTCCCTGCTCTGACTGAAATCAATGGCAAAATTCCCATTAGTTTTGTGGTACAGAGTCTGGCTCCATTTTGGAAAACAAATGGTAGACAATGACATTATGCATGTTTAATATATGATTTGATTGTTCCTAATACCAGTATATTAAAATGCTAAACCAACAGGAAATCATCAAGGGTGTGTCTACACTTGCATTCCTCTTTTGAAAAAGGCATGCAAATTAGGCAAATCGAAAATGCAAATGAGGTATAAATTTGCATATTCAACACCTCATGTGCATATTCTAATTTTGAAAGAGCTTCTTTTGAAAGAAGAAGGCCAGTGTAGACGCTGCTCTTTCGAAAGTAAACCCATCTTCGAAAGAATCCTTCTTCCCTTTATTTAATGGGAAGAAGGATTCTTTCAAAGATGGGGTTTAATTTCAAAAAAGCAGCATCTACACTGGCTTTCTTCTTTCGAAAGAAGCTCTTTTGGAATTAGAATATGCAAATGAGGTGTTGAATATACAAATGTACACCTCATTTGCATTTTCAGTTTGCCTAATTTGCATGCCTCTTTCGAAAGAGGAATGCAAGTGTAGACACACCCCATGTTTTTCCTTGACTGAAAAAATTCAGAAAATGTATTATTTTGCATTAAAAAACAATACCTACCTGAGCTGAATTTTATGGATATTTCTCAAAAACAGGACCATATATGGACAAGAGTATCACATTTCCCAAAAGCGTGAAATTTTTCATTTAAAAGAATACTTTCCTTGAGTACATGTAAAACTTTTATTTTTCCTGTCTTTATGTGGAAAAAAGGCAGGCCGTTTCTTGGAAGCTTTAAGTGAGAAAAACATGTCAAGAACTAAATAAGAGAGCATGTGTGTGAGACAGATGCTTTGTCACTTGTACAACTGTTTCTGAACTAGTGTATTGAACAAGTTGAAAGCACCACCCTTTAGCTGTCTTCAGCCGAATGAGGATTTCTTAGGCTTTGTCTACACTATCAAGGTGTGGTGACCAAACTTATGTTGACATCCAAAAGTCGTCATAAACAATCTTTTTCCAATTTTTATTACGTTTCCTCTTTTGACAGATCACATCTACATTGTGGGCACCATCAACAGTGCAAGCACTGCATTGTGGGTAGGTATCCCACAGTGCAGGGCAACACCTTCTGTTACTAGGTGTTGTGGGAAGGCAGAGCAGATTGTGGTGCACCTTGTGACCAGACCAAATGTCCTGTAATGCATTGCTTTGTGTCCCAGCCCTCCACAGGATTCCATCTTTCTTTTGCACCATTTTTTTCAATGGACATTCTTTACTGCACACCCTGAGATCTTTAGTTAGAAGGGCTGGATTATTCACTTCTCTCTTATGCTCTGTTAAGTGACGTGAGGACATTGCAATGCAGTTAACCGTTACATTACTGATCGAGGAAGACTCTCAGGTGCCTGACATCCTGTGTGATACCGATAGCAGCAACTTTCCTTTGCTTTTGGCATTCACAAAGCAGTTGCACAGGGTAGACCATCACTTTGTGGCAAAGGAAACTAGCACCAAATTGTGGGCTCGCATTATCATGCAGCGGGTATGGATGAAGAGCAGTGGCTATGAGGAAAACCATCTTCCTGGAGCTGTGTGCTGAGCTGGCCCCAGACCTGAGGCTCATGGACACCAGAATGAGACTTGCCCTCTCGGTAGAAAAGCATATGGCAATGGTTGTCTGGAAGCTAGTGACTCCAGACTGCTACTGGTCAGTTACAAATCAGTTTGGAGTGGGGAAGTTAACTGCTAGGTTTGCATTAATGTAGATGTACTGGGCAATAAATTGCATCCTGCTACAAAGAACCATGTCTCTGGGAAGTGCGTGTGATATCGTGGACGGTTTTACAAAGATGGGTTTCTCTAACTCTGGAGAGGCGATGAATGGCGCATACACATTCCTATTTTACCACCAGATAATCTTGTAACAAAGTACATCAGCAGAAAAGGTACTTTCCCCATAATATTGTGGGAACTTGTGGGTCAACACAGGCATTTCACAAACATCAGTGCAGGGTGGTCTGGAAAGGTGCGCGACACACACATCTCCAGGAACATGGGCCTGTACAAAAAGTTGTAAGTGGGGCCTTTCTTTCCAGAACCCAAGATTATATTGGGGGATGTGGAAATGCCCATAGTGATCCTAAGAAACCTGGTTTACTCCCTACAGCCCTGGATCATGAAACCTGACATGTACACTTGTACACTCAAGACAGCAGTAAGGAGGGTTTCAGTAAGAGTTCAGATGACAGCTGAATGTGCCTTTGGCAGATTAAAGGTGCCATGGTGTTGCCTTTGTGACATGTTGAACCCTAATGCAGATAATATCCCCACAGTCATAGCTGCTTGCTGTATTTTGCATAATCTCTGTGGAGCTGAGGGTGAATTGTTTGCTTGGGGTGGACCACTGAGGCAGAGCACTTAGCTGCTAAGTTTGAGCAGCCTTATGCCAGGGCTGTCAAAAGAGCTCAGAAGGTAGCAATTGAAATCAGGAAGGCTTTGAGCAAATACTTTGACAAAGAGCAGCAGTAAACTATATCTGTGTCTGTGTTACTACAGTGGTACATTCTTAGCAGGCTATGTTGATATTTGGGTATGACTATCGCAGTAAGAAAATTATTGAAATGTCTGTACATCTGCTTGTGGTAATTGCAAAGAGAACAAAATTTAGATTTACCCTTACAAAACTTTGCCTTCATACGTTAAAAAACACCACGTCCAAACTCACCAAAAACACAAATGCTAACCAGGAAGGGAGGGACTGGGAAAGGGCAGATCCCCACAACTGTGTGCAGGTCCAACTGTCGTTGCCAAAGTTGTTCAGCGGTGTGGAATGAAGAGGAAATTGAGGCATCCCAGAAAGTGGAAAGGAATGGGTGGGCAGACTGGGGGGTGGCATGGTCAAGAATTGTACATGTGTTGCTATGGCAGTTGAGTCCAAATCTGCTCACTCTGCAGCTCTGTTAAAGACTTGAATGTCTCTGTTTGCTCTTTGATTACTTTTATCATCCGTTCTGTTGCATTCCTAGAAATGTTGATTCTCTTTTCTGTTCTACCTTTTGTCTTCCTAGAACTTCACGCATTCCCTGATCCTAGCATTCCCTGCTGGCTCTCAGCATCACTTGGGGGAGTGGGGTAAAAGATAAAGAGGGGTGAGGAAGGGTCTTGGGGAACAGGTGGAAAGGAGGGAGAGAGGGGGCAAAGCAGAGGCAGGAAGCGATGGGACGGGGTGGAGCAATGAAACAAAAGTGGGTTGGGGCCTGGGCAAAGAGGGGGGACTTCTCCTCCTAGGGACAGCTCTAGCTGCAGGGCAGCGGATTTCAACCTGCCAACCAGAGTGGTCAGGTTGTGCATTGTGGAACACTTCCTGAAGACCAAAGAAAGCAATTAGCGCAGGTGTGGTTCTGGTGTCCATACTGGTTCTTCGTCAATACAAATATATAGGGAAAAGACAAAAGTCTTTTATGAAGTGGAATTATTTTGTTGCTGGAACTGGGCTTCTTCCAAATAAAGATCAGATTGTATTGTGTACACACTCACCGTTTTGTTGCTAAAAAGCAAGTTTTGGTGACAAAACTTAGTAGCGTAGACAATGTCTCAAATTTAACAAGACAATTTCTTGTTATCAGAGCATAAAACAGGCATATGCAAACTTAACCTGAGACACCCATCATCATTTTTGTTTTCTAACACAACTTCGTTTAACAAAATACATCGCTGGGCTGGGCAAGTCTACACCTTAAAAATTGCAGCTGTTCCACTGTTGTGCTTTAGTGAAGATACTACCCTGCGAATGGGGAGCACTTCCCCTGTGGGAATAGTTAATCCAGCTGTGCAAGAGGCAACAGCCATATAGAGAGGGGAGGAAGCCCTCTGGATGACGCAGTGCTGTCTGTCAGGGTTAGGTCACTATAAGTGTGACCTAGGTGTACTGATGTTAAGTTTATACTGTCAACCTGACTTAAGAAACTGGTCTCAGGAAGTTCTCTCCAAATCCCTGATGGTCCTAAATATTCCTCCTCCTCCTTAGGTGCTAGAGCAGCTTGGATTGTCATCTGGAACCAAACTTTGCAGAGTGGACAATTCACTACCAAAAAGAGGTTTAGGGCCACAGAGGCCCCACACATCCCTGCAGCTGAAGGTGCCCTACATACACAGCTGCACAAGGGGTAAGGGAGGAAGGGTGTGAAGAACCTCAATCTCCTCCTCTCCCTACCCCAGTGCCACCCTTGCTTTGGCAAGGGAACCCTAGCAGACACTGGCACCCAGAGTCAACATGTGCTTCCAGGGGAATCCACATACACTGAAGTCCTGGTGAAGAGGGGCTGGCCAGGCCTCGCACGGCTGCAGCTCGCCCGCTTGCTCCGGGCCGCGCAGCGGCTGAGCACTTACAGGGCAGCTTGCACAGCGCACTGTCCCGCCCTGGCGGCTGTCGTGGGGCGCCCCGATCCACCTGGCCCGCTAGAACACAGGTAAAGGGCCCTGCGGCAACGACCAATCCGGCGCTTGGAACCAAGCGGCCAGCCAATGAGAACCCCCGTGGAACCGCACCAATGGAAATGTGGCTGGCGGGCAGCCTATCCGGGCCGAGCGGCGCGAGCCCTACCCCGGGTGGTGGGGCGGCGGCGGCAGCGGCAGCAGGCGCGGGGCCCAACCCAACCCAACCCGAGCGCCGTGCAGCGCGCGCGCGGTGGTGCCCGCTACTCGCCTGGCAGCATGGCCGGGCTGAGCGGCGGCTCCAGCCTGGGGCGGTGCAGCCACGCGGTGGTGCGGGCGCTGCCCGAGTCGCTGTGCCAGCACGCGCTGCGCATAGAGAAGGGCAAGGAGGTGGACTTCGCCCGGGCCGAGCGGGAGCACCAGCTCTACGTCGGGGTGCTCAAGAACAAGCTGGGGCTGCAGGTGCTGGAGCTGCCGGCGGACGAGAGCCTGCCCGACTGCGTCTTCGTGGAGGATGTGGCCGTGGTGTGCGAGGAGACGGCCCTGCTCACCCGGCCGGGGGCGCCCAGCAGGAGGAAGGAGGTATCGGCGGGCAGGGAGGCCCCACCTGGGGAGAGCTCGGCGCCCACCCCCGCGGGGGGGCAGGGGCCATTGTCCGCACGCTTCCCGGCTGGCCTCTGCGGCGTATGGTTTTAACTTCAGGCAGATCCGCGCCGGTGGAGCTGCAAAGGCCTGGCCTGAAAGCGCCGCTCGGGGTGGGGAATGATTGCCAGCAGCAGCTGGGCCCAGGGCGCGCTGTAAGGCGTGGCAGGCTGGTGGCATGATGGGAGAGGCGAGGCAGAAGATGCTCAGTGCACTTGCAAAGCTCCCTCCCCACGAACTCCAGCCTCTGTTTATGGAGTCCCTGCCTCAATCTTAGCACAGTAGTTACAGCTTGGGAAGCTCAGTCGTGCTGTGAATCCCTGTAATTTGTATCAAACGGAGAATGAACCCAGCACTGTGTTCTTGTTGTCCTGGCGGTGCTGTAATGGGGACTGAAAGGTGACTGGACTGAAAAGCTGATCTAGTCCTTTTTTTTTCTGAAGCCCTTTGTAGTAAATCATAGTATTTCTTTGCTAATTTAAGTGCAGCTCAGGGAGATGGTATGCAAATATTAAGGCAAATGAAAAACTGCCAATGTGTGTGCTACACCATGCCAGACTCTGTCCGAATCCAGTACAGGTGTAAATGTTGTATCAATCTAAATTCACTGTTGTATTAGAGAGCTGGGTAGAAACGCTACTGAATTTATTGTTTTACTGATATTTCTACTGAATGTATATCACTTCTTTAAAACATTGAAATAGGGTGGGTATGTGGATTTTTTAACAGAACAAAAAATTCACGCTTTTGTATTCAATGTGACGGATGTCGCTATAACTAATTAATATATCAGTATATTAAAGTGTTCATTTTATTAACATGGCAGGTTGTGTCAGTGGCGTACTGCACTTTGGGGTGTAGAAATATAATAGTTTTTCTGGGTGTAGCCCTTGTGATGGCAGTTGGTGTATGTGAGGATTAGCATTAAATACTTTTAACATGTATGGTCAGTTTAGCTTCTCAAATACCTTTTTAAAATATAAATTGTTTGACTACAAAATTGTTGACCCAGTCAGAGAATATTTGAACTTACTGTGCAACACTTCTTGAAATAGTGTGGCTTCTAGGGATTCTGGATATCTTGGTGAATTTGCTGTTCACTGATTTAAGCGACAAGTATCAGAGAGGTAGCCGTGTTAGTCTGTCGCTTCACTTTGGTGTTTTTAACTCTCATTGAGCTATAGTACCTCCCCTCCTGCAACTTCATATGCGTTTATGACCATTCTAAGTCACATTTTCATTTGCAGTCCTTCAGCAATTTATTAAATGGTATTCCCCCTTTTAATATCGGAGGATGTCTAATAACGCTCCTCCCCATTTTGAGGTTGCTAATGTACCTCACGCCCTGTAGCCAGGACGGAAGTGGCTCATGTCAAAAAGAACCTTTGCATTCAGGTCAGACAAGCAGGAAAAAGATCAGCCAACCAGAAAATGAAAAAAAAGCAGTCAGTAGAGAGTGATTTGGAAAATGTCTGAAGCAGATTAGCAGCTACGAGAAATGAGGCCATTAGACAGTACAGTAATAATAAAGATTTATCATGAGATAATAATTCTGTTACAAATAGTTAATGCTTTACTCGAGTGGAAGGGGTTTAAGCTGTACGCCATATGACCTACAGAAATTTTTTGTTACTTTCTCTCACCATTCCTCATTTAAAGATTTCATAGACTGTAAGGAGGTTGCATGTTACAAGTATCTTACTTTTGTGTCATATATACCAGTGTTTCCCAAACTGAAAACATTTGCATTCCCATTTCAGGACTTTGGCCTTATCGGTGTACCCCTTTTCCCAGTGCTTATCTCCTGACCTTCAGTAATTTATTTTCTGTCACGTACCTGTTGAAATGCTTATGCGTACAGCATTTTCTGAAACACTGATATATACTATTCAATTATGAACAGCTATCAATAATTGATGCTACTAAAGCGTAAAGTTCGACTCACTGTTTCTCTTCGGTTTTAACTTGCAGTATTAATCTGCAAAGTACAATAATTTACAATGGGTCTTCAGTTATTGGTGCAAATTAATACTTCTAATATATTCACTACGAAAGCCTCTTTTGAAAAAGCATTACGTTCATATTAATCTCACACATTTTTATGAAATTCAGAACACAGATGTCCATGGTTAGGTCCTTTGTGTGCCTAGGAGTTTATTTGTTAACACTAAGTATTGACACAGAAATGCCTTAGGACGCAATTGTGCATTCATGGTGCACCTATGATTGCTGTGTGGTAGAAACGAGTGGAAAATCTTGGGCATCAGGAATGCAGGCTCTGACATTTAATGAATGTGCAAGTGGCTGAGTTACTGCGGTAGGAACTGTTGCTCTGAAAATCAGTCTCATATGTTTTACATTGCAAACCTGTTTCTCCAGCCACTTCCCTCTCTGCATTCAGGTATGTCTTAAACTAATTTATCACCATGTTTCTCATAAGTGAGATGGGAGTAAGGAATAAATGTAACCCCACCACCTCTCAGTTACAGAACTCCTGACTTGGGAATGCGCCTTACTGTGTATTCGCACAATCTTTACTTTAACGTTTCCACCTTCCTTTTGCCTGTTTATTACCCTTACTGCTCTTGTCATATGGATTATGAACTATGGAGTAGGTCTGGGTCTTTACTTGGAAACTGCTACTTAGATTCTTTGCATGTAGTTTTCTTAAAAAAATTGAAAGGATTTTTTTCAGTGTCTCGTCAAACAGTGCAACCATCTAAGAGATTGCACAAATATCTCATTTAAGAAGATGCACATGCACATATTTGAAGAAGTGTGATTAGATATGTGGTTAAAAATGACATCCAAGTAGTATGTGGATGCACTATTATTTCTAAATGCATCTCTTTCTCAACCAGACTTCTTCAAGGGAGTTTTCACTGAACCTATAGTATGATTCACTGCCATGGCTGTTTTGTGCCTGTGTGAAGTCCTGGAGACCCCAGTGGAGCTCTTCGTCAGGGGGCTCTCAACTTTTCCAAACTATTGTACCTATTTCAGGAGTCTGATTTGTCTTGCGTACCCCAAGTTTAATTTGGCTTGAAAACTACTTGTTTACAAAATTGGACCTAAACGTACGAAAGTGTCACAGCATAGTGTTACTGACAAAGTGCTTATTTTCTCATTTTTACCAGTAACTATAAAATAGATCATTTGGAATATAAATATTATATATTGAGATGTATAAACCAGTCATTGCATGACATTTTAGATTGCATTGGCTTCACTAGAGCTTTTTATGTAGTGTGTTTTGTAAAGCTAGGAAAATATCTATATGTGCTAAAGAACCCCTGGAATACCTCTGCATACTTTGAAAACCACCGCCCTATATGAGTGAAAGGGGCCATGCTAACCTTAGATTAGAAGTATCGTCTCACCCTCAGCTATAGCCTTGCCAACACCATGTTATGAGTTGTAAAAATAAATGGTTTGATCCAGGTCTGTTCTCAGGAGCAGCCCTGGAGCTTGTAAAAGGGAGATTTGGCAAGAGGACCAATGCACAAGTGGCAGCAGCTTGTGGGAGACAGGCAGGAGGTAGAAGGCGGTGCCATACAAATGATTGCTACGGATGGCACTGGCAGGAGGTGCGGCTCACTCAGCTCAAGACAAGCCTGTGTATGCGGATTTGGGGCAAGGAACGAGAAGGTTTGTCTGTCTCTCACCATTGGGCTCATATTGTGCTGATGTAGAGGCAGGTGGATTAAAAAAATCAGTGATCTAAAAAACAGAAAAATGATTTTTTTTATTTAAATCAGATTTTAAAATCAAAATACTAAATTCCTCATTTAAAAATTAGTTATGATTACATCTCATCACAAATATGCTTCATGTACACTTACGGTCTCCTAAAATGATAAATAATTCACTTTATAACAAATCACTTTGCAAATAATTCACTGGCTCTAGTCTGTCCAGCCTAACCACTAGCTCTTGCTTGTTGAAAATTCTGGGCTTTCAATTTCTGTTTCTCAGCAGACTAAAAAGTAACAGGCAAAGAAAGACACGAGCTGGGTAGGATTGTTTTTGTTCTGTGCTTAGGTGGTAGATCTTGGCCAAGCACAACAGAGGAGTGAGTTAAGACATTATCGTAAAGATGGAGAAGCGATACATAGGAAAGGACAGAGGCAAAGTGGAAGGACTGGAGTGGAGTGGAAAGAAAAAGGGAAGACATTTGGTGCCCACGCAGCTTCCTGTATTTCCCCCCTCCCCCACCGCATGCACACACACTTTTGCCACCAAAAAGCCATCATGGCAAAGATGTGGCAATCTGTGGCTGAATGGATCAACTGGCTAGTAACGTAAAAAAAATCACTTTGCAAGGCATCATTCTCTTGCTAGGCTTTTGAAGTATAAATTTGGTTTGATATATAAATTCCCAACTTGTTTTCTGTATTGGACATTGCTGGGGGAACAAAAAAAGGCTCAGCTAATCTTTATGGCTTGTTTAATTAGTTAAATAGGTTCTAAACCTATCACACAAGTATACAATATAGAAAGCTGCAGAAACAGAAGTCTAGAGTTGCCAGTTGCCACAGTGTCATTATTTTATATTACAATGTACATGACCCCTTTTTTTTGGGAACAGTTGGCTAAAGATCATAATGAGAATGCCCTAAATCTATTCTCTGTTTTACTTTAGCAAAACTCAGTTTTCCCAGGGAGCCCCCATTCTGTATTTGTTGTCTGAAAAACCAGAAGTGCCAATGAGTTCAGTGGGGCTTACTCCAAAATTAAGGGTGCTTTGAGCACGAGTCTCAGCCTTTTTGGTTACTTGATTTAAATCAATGATTTTTGGGGTTGTTTTAATATCACCTTGGTTTAAATCAATCCACCCTGCAGGAGGGATCTGAAAGAGAATAGGATAAGCAAGATAACTAAATGGAGTATTTATGGATTCCACCCCTTCTGCTACATTTTATTTTGTCCACAAAGCAAGGATCAGGCAAAAATCCATGGAGTCAGCTGTAAAACAAGCAGGGTTGTGAGAGGTGAGGGGCATTTGTTTAAAAATTTTCTGGACACTAATTGGGCTGGGACTTGAAAGACAGGTGGAAGAGCTAGATGGCTGGAGGCAGAGTAAGCCGTGAAAAGATGGTAAGGTTGAAGGGATCTGGCAAAGAAAACAGGAGATGCTCTGAGTTGGGAGGAAGCATGTACGTGAGGAGCAGGAGCAAAATTTTGGCAGATCTGGGGCCTTGATACTTTTTTTTTAATTTCCTGCTTCTGGTAATAAAAACAGTGAGCTAATAAGATGCAGTTAATTATATGTTGGCTATTATCAATGCCAGTCAGGTGAAGAAAATATTTAATTTTCCCAAAAACCACAAGATGGAACACTTCATAACTCCAGTTGTGACAAGCATGCACAATAATTTAAAAGGACTATTCTGGAAGGAATACAAATGGTAACAAATTACCCTTGAGTTAAATCAATTGTCTGTTGTGTAGTAATATAAAATCCAGTTGTATTTACATACTGTATCCTTGTTGAATCCATGCACAGACAGGGCACCATTAAATTTCACCGTATTTGGAAAGGTACAGTCAAATTCATCAGTATTTGTAGGCATTGCACATATACTTGCTCAAACTGATTTTTTGAAAGCTCTAAATTAAATAATGAAATGATAAATAGAAAGGAGTTGATACCTGTTTTTTTGTATAAAACATAACCACATTTACAGAGACATTTTTGCTAATGGGGTATTGTATGCAGAAGATAGAGAGGCAGAGATGAAGCTCAGGTATATTTACACTGAAAAAATCATGTCCATTTTGATTAAAGTCAATTTTGATTGTTCTAATGCAGGCTGACACAGGCTCTGTCTCTACACAGAAGACCTATTTCAGAATAAGCTATCCTGAAATAGCTATTTCAAAATAGGGCTGCTACACACCAATGCATTTTGAAATAGCACTTAGCTATTTTGAAGTACATAGTCTGCACACACAGGATGTGTCTACACTATTCCCTTCCTTTTGGAAGGGGCATAGTAATGAGTGAGTTGGGAAGATGCTAATGAGACACTGCCATGAATATGCAGTGCCTCATCAGCATAATGCTATTGCATGCGATTCAAAACCAAACAGGAAGAAGGGGCTTTCGAAGTCAGGGGGTCCTTTTGAAAGGCCCACATGTACACAGGGGGCATGTGGTTTGAAAGTGGCACTTTCAAATCATGCATGGCTGCCACTGTGCTAATGAGGCACTGCATATTCATGGCAGCACCTCATTAGGATCTTCCCAACTTGCTCGTTACCATGCTAGCATAGACATAGCCATTGTGCTTATTTCAAAATAAGCGCCCTTCCTTGACTTAAAAGCAGCTATTTTGAAATAGCTATTTCAGAATGGGTGCTACTCCTTGTAGAATGAGGGTTACCAATTTTGAAATAACTATGCTGTGTAGACCTACCCATAATTCCTAGGAAACTGGATGTCAGAGAAGTCAAGAATATGTTAAGGTGTATTTGCATCACATCAACAGGAACAGATTTACTGGCATTCATCAAGTAAATGGTCCATAGGTGCTTTATAAGTCAAAAACAAGAAAAAGAAAACCCTACATCCTATGCTCATTTGCTCTAATGACTGGAATGTCCACCATCAATTATTTAATTTTCTAACTTAGAAAATAAGTAAACCGCCATAACATCAATCCACTATTTCTCTGTTTAGGGGAGTTGTTTCTTCTTTATATCAGTCTTTTTCCTGGTACTTCCCAATGTCAGTATTACAGAGGTGGCTGAACCTCTGGCCCTTCCTGATCTGAGGAACGGGTCAGGAGGCTGCCTTTACTTTTCTTTTGAGTGGTATTTTGCAGTTCTCACACTCTTAGGCTATGTCTACACCACAAGATTTTACGTAATTTATCCTGATTTTTTCCAAGTGCCTGTCTTCACTGTAAATTCCATTACCTCTATTTATGGAGCGCTAAAATTGACATAATATCCATATCATAGTGTCTTAGTAACCTGGCGGGTGTAGTGTTTAGTTCGAAATTCAAATTCTGAATGAAGTGTAGTGAGGAAGTACCATGTTTTTAAATCGATTTCATTAGCCTCCAGCAGTGTCCCATATGTGCCCCACAATGCCGCACAGTCCTCCATTCTGGCTTCTTCCATCTTCACTGCTCTCAGGCGTGGAGTAATTTGGCAACAGGAAGACCGTTTCAATTCATCACCTGGAAGCCTGTGGCTGTAGGGTCGTGACAGGCTGAAAAATCTTTTCTTTTTGTTTGCTGTTAGTGCGGCTGTGGGGTCTTTGGTTCTGTGTGTACCTCTACTAGCTGTCTTTTTTTTCTTTTTGCATTGCCTGGTGCCAGCTGCTGCGCACACACCCCTGCTCCCCTGCACCATGTGGTAGTTGAGCTGTGGGTGAGGGTTGTGCTTGGATGAAAAACTTCATTTCAGCTGCTTACATTTAGTGCTGACTCCCACGTCCTCTCCCTTCCCGCCTCCGGGGATGCCACACAGTCTGGAATTTTCCTGCGCCCAGCTGCATCGCATGGCTTGACCCCAAAACAATAAAAGGACGTGCTGCACAAGGTGCCAGGCAGTTTGCGCACAGTGAGGGTCCTGTAGCCGGCCAGGGGAAGTTTCCCCGGTCAGGCATGATTTTTGGTCAACGGAAGAAAATACTTTGTCACTAGCATGGCTGTACTCTCAGTGGAAATTTTTGGATGGGCTTTAGCCAAAGGACAAGGGGCTGCCTATAGTCAGTGGGGTCTTTTAGCCACCTGGGGGAAGTCTTCCTCAGCAGTCAGGATTTTCAGGTGCTGACTGTAGCCGGGGGCCTTTCAGCTGCTCAGGGGCCGTCTCCCTCAGTGATCATAATTTTTAGGTTCTGGCTGTAGCTGGGGGTCTTGTAGCTGCCCCAAGCGGTACCTGTTTCAATGGAGGCAGTGTAATAGCTATACAGTTGCCACACTTCTCAAAGTAAGGCTTGCAGGGAGGAATATTCATGTTGTGAGGGTCTGTTTTTGGTAGGACCAAATGTCGCTATAGTCTGGGGTCTTTTAGCCACCTGGAACCATAACTGTTTCAATGATTCATTGCAGTTTCAGTGTAGCACCTGTGTCTAATTAAGCATATTTTTTTTTCTAAGGGTCTTCTATTCCAGATGCAGGTCCAAACCCAGATCCAAGCCTGGGCATGCTGTTAATGGGGGCAGGTAATGGGTCTCCATGGGCAGTCACAATTTCCGAGGCTGGCTGTAGCTCGGGGTCTTCTAGCCACCCTGAGCCATAATTGTTGCAATGATTAATTGCAGTTTTAGTGTAGCACCCCTGTTTACTTAGACCAGTTCTTGTTCTGAGGGTCATCTTTGCCAGGAGATCTAAATCCAGATCCAAGTCTGCAGAGATGCAAAAGCCTGTATCCTGTTTTCAAAAACCTGTTGGTTGGGAAACCCAAAATCTTTTTTTAGCTATTCCTAAGTGCTTTACTACCCCTCCACTCAATTATAAAAAACGCATCTCTTATACAGGCAAGCCAGACCTCCATTTGTAAAAAAGGGACATATGTTTAACCTGGCAGGGGGAAAAAGTGAAGTGAAATGTGGGAAGATGTCACCAGATACCCACAGCCACTTCTGGGGCATTCTTTTTCCATGCTGCACCAGTGAAACTAGCCGGAGTGCTACAAGGCCCAGGGAACTGTGGGATAGGTTCCCACAATACACTGATGCCGTGCTCGATTTAAGCTGCTTGTGTGTGGCAGCAATAAGTTGATTTTTGTGGGGAGCCATGTGGGAATGTGAGGATGCCCAAAATCGAATTGATAAAACCCAGCATTAATAAATGGATGTGAAGAAAATCAGTTTTTAGCTCATAGCATAGATGCAGCCTGAGACTATGTTCTGAGATACAGTGCCACACGTATTGTCTTTGGGCTTGCTCGTCAGATCCAGCTGAGTTTGGCCACTGCTGCTGTTCTTTGTCAGTGTGTGACCAGTGGTGTTGGTAATTACCAGACAGCCTTGTTAAAAGCCAAGTGTTGCTTATTTTACTAGTGGAAACAAAGTATTTGGGGGAAGGAGTGTTTGAAAACAACAAGACATCTGCATGTATGTCTAGCTTATCTAAAGTTCTTCCATCCATAATGGTGGCCTGGACAGGGCTGGTTCCTGCAGATGCCTATCAATCTGGTTTCCTCAGACAGCTCCCAAACAGCTGCATCCCCAAGAGAAAAGGAAGGTTTAAACGCAGCCTTGGTTCGTGTCAGCTCATATGCATTGGCTTCTCTCTCTCTCACTCTCTGGTAGGCTCAACAGGAGCCAGACTCCCCAGGCTTTGCCAGTGCCTTGTCAGAACACCCTCACACGTTTGTAAACAGCCCAAGTGGAGTTATCCTTAACCCTTCCCCTTGTTTTTGCTTGCAGTTTGCTGTTAAAATAAACCAACTTATTTATGCAATAAACCTGCCTATAAACAACTGAACATATAACAGTAATAAATTAATACAGAGCATCTCTCTATCAATGTAAGTTCAATATTTCATATTTTATTTTAAATTTTAAAATTGCAGTACAATCCATTCACTTTTATTAGACTCTCCATCATAGGAAAACTAGCCCTCCATATCCCAACCTCTACTTTAATTAACTGAAAAGACTTTCTTGTCCCCATAAAAGACTGAGTGCATAGGCATATTTATTTGGTAACTTTATTATTCATTTCATAATAAGATCTGGGATAAAATTTTCAAGAATGCTGAAATGATTTAAGGCTTGTCTTCGCTGCAAAGTTAATTTTGAGCGTTGCCTGTAACTCAAATCCATACATATATTTAGTCTCCTGAGCTTTCCGTAGCAGCCTTTTGTTGTGATGGTATCTCAGTTTATTGGGGTGAAGGCTTGGGAAAAGTTTCACCTTCTGAAAAAAGGGGTGTTACGAGTAAAAGAAACTTTGCAAGATAAAAATGTAATACATTTTTAGAAACTTCTTTAAAAAATTTTAAAAAGCGTCCCTTTTAGAATATGGCAAAACGTTGACTCTTGCCATTACTGAAACTTTTAAATCAGTGAGGCTGCTCGAAGTGAAAGCCAGGGAAGACTTCTTCCAAGAGGAAAATGGAATGAAGGGAAGCGAAAAAGCAGAGTGAATGCCTATTGGAGTCAGGTCATGTTAGTGCCTCATTTTTTATTTATTACACTCAGTCTTATTCTGTCTTTCTTTGAACATGTTACAGGGAAGGCTAGTGCTGACAGTATTAAGCTTGAAGTTGACTATAGGATAGACCTCTCTTGTCCAGCACCCTCAGGATGTGACCGGTGTCAGACAAGAGAATTTGCCAGACCACAGGAAGTCAATATTGTCTAGCAACATTACCAACACTTACATTATCAGCTCTTAAGGGTAAATTAGAGCTAAATAACAACACAGAATGCTAGAGCCAGGAATGGTGGCTGTAAACAAACTTTATGGCATCATGGGAAACTTAGCCACACCCCTGGTAAATGTTTGTCTAACTAGCTAAATATTCAACTGAGCTTCCTGCCTATATTTGACTGTACTGCTCAGTCTGGCTTTGAAGATATGCCTCTTGCTATCTTCAAATGTACCTCTGGTTTCTACAGAGCTTCTTGCATATGTTTGAAGCTACTTCTCTGTCTCACTCATCCTCTCCCTCTTTGAAGGTAACTTAGAATATAGTTAAATTTTCAGCCTAGCATCCTGCCAATAATTAAGTGGTATTCTATTATTGTTTAAAACTACATCTCTGTGTAGCTGATAAAGTAGTTTTGTAGCTGAATTCAATTAAATTACACGGGTGTAAGGAGAGAATGCACGTTGACCATCTGTCCCATATTAGGTGGGAAGGTCCCGTATTTGGGATGCCAAAAAGGTGTCCCTACTTATTTTTAAAAGGGTCTAATTGTCCCATATTTGGGACCTCACCTGCTAACCTCTTCCACCAGGAGTCACTTCCCCGAGCCTCAGGGAAGCAGGGGGAGTGTGGGTGGCTGCTCACGTCCCTGCCACTTCTCCGGGGGAGCGCTGACGGCTGTAGCTTCCTGAGTGCTGGGGACTGTGGCTTCGCTGGGGCTCCTGGGCGGGCCGTTGGCTGCCGTGCTGGGAGGAGTCGCCCCTCCCCCATGTATCTCCCTGTCCCATATTTGGGACAGGGAGATAATTCATAAGGACTTCTGTGGTTAAGTATGTTGCACAATTAAATCACACTTTTAAACAATAATAGAATACCACTTATTTTAGGACGTTTTCTACATTGTGAGCAAAACAGGAGAAGTAATTCTTTTGCACTACTCTCCACTGCTGAGGCCTCAGCTGGAGTAGTGTGTCCAGTTATGGGCCCTCCATTTTAGGAAAGATGTGGGGAAATTAGAAAGGGGCAAGAAAAGAGCAACTCAAGTGATTAAAGGTCTAGAAAATGTGACCTATGAGACGATTAAAAGAATTGTTTGTCTAGTTTGGAAGTGAGATGGCTGAGAGGGAACATAGTAGCAGCTTTCAAGTACCTAAAATGGTGTTACAAGAAACAGTGGGGAAAAAATTATTCTCCTTAGTCTTTGCTGGTAAGAGCAATGGGCTTGAATTTCAGAAAGGAAAGTTTAGAATGAACATTGGGGGAAAAAAATCCTATCGGGGTGGTTAACTACTGGAAAAAATTGCCTAAAGTCTTTGCAGAATCTCCATCATTGGAGATATTTAAGAACAGGTGAGGTAAATATCTGACAGGGATGATATAGATGGTGCTTGTGTCTGCCATGAGGACAGGGGGCTTGACTTGATGATCTCTTGAGGGCCCTTCCAGTTCTAGTATTCTGTGATTTTTTTTTCAGATACATTGATTTAAATTACAATAGAGAAAACAAAATGTACAGTGCTTGCTTTATAATTTTGGTTATAAATATTTGCTACGTTAATAAGAAAAGAGAGTACTTTCTTTGTCTTATGTCAAATATGCAGTGGCAGTCTCCTTAAAAAGAGCAGGTGCTGGTTCAACGTCCAAGACTGCTCTAACATGAAATACATGGCAGAAGGTGGGTAAAATGGAGCAGGAGACATATAATTCTCCCCCAAGAAGTTGACAGCATCCAAACACCTGTTCTTACTTTCAGGTGACATTATAAATAAGAAGTGACCACATTATCTCCGATAAATGTAAATAAACTTGGTTCTCTAATGCAAGTGCTTGAACAAGAAGTAGGACTGAGTAGACTTGCAGGCTGTAAAGTTGTACTTGGTTTTCTTTTTGAGTGCAGTTATATAACACGAAACCCATCTCCAGTTGTAAATTGCACTTTCATAATATATAAAGTGAATTAAAATACGACTGTGTATAATTTTCACAATGCAAATATGCATAGTTTTATATAATTACACTTAATATTCTCTAATTGAAATCAGTATATTTGAAAATGTGGAAAAACATCCAAAATATTTAATACATTTCAATTTTTGTGGTTAGTAGGGCAGTGTGGTGAAATGAAGTCTGAGAACCACTGTGTTAAACTGTGCACTGGCTGGGGGTGGGGAGGGTGTTTAAAAAAAACCTACAGAATGGCTACTCATTTACTTGACATCCCTAGCAGGGCATTGAGCAGAGTTGGAAAATGTTTCTTTGGTGGATTTGAAACGTTAATGCATTTGGTCCTTGTTTGGGTTGTTGTATACACCATCATGTTGCAGACTTCTCTAGTAAGACTGTAACCGTAGTAAATATAAGTAAATATGACATTTACAAGCAATCCAGTCAGCTGAAAAAACTGGGTGTGTCATAGAATTGTCTCGTTGAAGCGTGCTGGGTTACTGAAAAGGTTACTGACTTAGAGCATTTGAGCAATTCATTACAAATCCTCTTTAGTAACATCCTTCTCTGTAACAAGCTGTTCATTCTCAGGGCTTCTCTACACAACATTGCAGTGTGCCCTGTTCTGTAGCCTGCTGTCACGTGGCTGGACTTCGATGTTGGGTGTGGAAACCATTTTAATGCTTAGTGTGGCTGTTGGTCCCAAATATTGTGCTGGGGTGCCATGTGAGGTGTCAAATGAGAGCTAATGATGCCCTGAATCCGTGTATCCTAGTGATGCGTCTATATCATTTATGTAGGTAAAGTTATAGGGTTTACAATGTAGCTATACTAGAAAATGTTTCAGTGCTAAGCTTCCCAGTAGGTGGGGTGAACTTGGCCCCAGCCAGGATGTTGGTTTGAACAATAGGATGGAAGCCAGGTGCTCAGCACCAAATCCACATTGCAGATGCTTGTGACGTGTCAATGGGATGCAGCCCACTGATCAAGCGACCTGGGCTAAACAAAGGAACAGGTTAAGTTCAGAAATCTGAGGCTGTCTCTTGGGATTCATCCAATGGCAGTTTGTCATGACAGCCACCTGAGTCACGTGGGGGCAGACCCTCAGGGGACTATGGAAAGAGGAAAGGGCTCTGTCCGTGAACTGGAGAGGGAGAGAAAGAACAAGACGAGTGAACAATGGTGTGGACTTAAAGGATCCAAGAGGGACACTGCTGTCTCTTGGTCTCAATGGGTCCATGTGCCAGCTTGTGGATCCAGCGGGCCAGATCTACAATGCTTTGGCAATTGAATCTGTGTAACCTGAAATGAGCTTTCAGAGACTTTCAAGAATCAGCAAATAACATGGCTGGCCAGCATCAGTAGTCATGACTGATGCATGTAAAAACAAAAAGCAGTCAAGTAGCACTTTAAAGACTAGCAAAATAGTTTATTAGGTGAGCTTTCGTGGGACAGACCCACTTCTTCAGACCATAGCCAGACCAGAACAGACTCAATATTTAAGACACAGAGAACCAAAAACAGTAAGCAAGGAGGACAAATCAGAAAAAGATAAATCAAGGTGAGCAAATCAGAGAGTGGGGGGGAAGGTCAAGAATTAGATTGAGCCAGTCTTTTGCATTTTCAGCTTTCATTGCTGGGCCTAAATGTAGCTCTTCCTCGTTATCTGAGGTTTCTGTTGCCGCACTGAAAACATCCACTTTCCTACCTTCTCTGCCCACTCCACCATAGTGGTTGGGCTTATTGCAGTTTGTACAAATTTAAGTAAGCTAGGTGTTTTCTATGTGCGTTGCAGTGGCGTCCACGTACCCAAGGCATTGTGTCCATGGTAAATTGACAGAACGCAGTTTTTTGGTCAACAACGTTGTGCTGCTGCTCCATGAGGTAGATGCCTCTGTCGACAGAAAGCTAATCTGGATATTCTGGTGGGCCTTCTGTCAACAGACCGGGCAGCCTTGTCTTCTGTGCTTGTGGTTGGCTGTTTTGCGGGAAGAACGGATGAGTAGTCTGGCCACTCTGTCGACAGAGCGGATCGCTCTTTCAATCTGCTAGGCAGCCTGGCCGCAATCTGTTGACAGAAGTTTTGTTGGAAGGTATCTTCTGACAGTAACTTCTGTCAATGGATCGCTCTAGTGTAGACATAGCCTAAGTGTTTAATCTGTCCTCTACTTCTGTCAGTTACTTCAGTTATGTTGCTTTCTAACCAAGTTTGTTGTTTTTTTTTGGTTTTTTTTGGGGATTCCAGCCATAAAATTCTTTGGTGTGCATTTGTTTCTGAGTACTTCTGTGGTATGTCTTCTTCCCTCATTCATGCTGATCCTGTGGTTGTAGTTATTCTACATGAAACATCTTCAAGTTTTATATTAAATGAGTGTGATTCTTTGACACTTGTTCAAAAAGAAAAAACGTATTTATATACACAGAAGCACCTACCCTGGCAGCAGACAGGCTGGCTCGCTTTAAAATGCACTTCCTCTCTACTGCTGCTTAACAGCCAGTATTCGGGCGGGGGGGAGAGAGCAGGGGAAGAACTGCCAGATGATTAGAAAAAGGCAATATGTGGAGTAATAGAAGAGATTCCAGTTGTGAACTTGTTCAGAATGCAAGCTCCAGACCTTCCCTCTCAGCAAGCCAAATGGAGCATCCAGTGCTTAGGCAGAGCTGAGTGCTCAAAAGACTGAAAAATAAACACCCACCAGCTAATTTATCCCAATACCACTTTTTTCCCTTGCTGATTTCTCAGACTAACATTAAAGCAGGCATTCAGTCTCGTCTGCAGACGCAGCCTGAGTCCCCTGAGGATATTGCGGGAAATGACCACATCGGAAGCTTTAATCTACATGAATCCCTTCATTTTGAAAGTGTTCCATGGGTTTTGGGACACCACAAATCCAGGGAAGATAGTGGCAATACTTCTGTGTCATTCTGTTTGTTTTGGCTTCCTTGTATCTGTCATCAGTTCGCTTTATAAATAGAATATAACAATATAGCTTGATCAGAATGTTAAATGACCTTTGGGCACAAGTCACTCAAATAGAGTGGTGCTTTGATTCTCCACAGGTCACTTTTGTGGCGCATGCCTTGCTGAGCTTGTTCTCTTTGGGGAATCTGACCATGTTCCCCACCAGTCCCTAGGAGAGAGTTGAAAGATTCAAACCACGAAGAATGGGAAGCAAAATTTTGTTTATCCAACTCCAGGAATGTCATCTCCGTTTGGATAACGGTAGGTATTGGCCAGTTAGGAGTCTATATTATGCAGCGCCACTGGCAAAAGCAGGTGCAAGTGTTTTTTGTTTTTTTTTTTAATTAATTTTGCTATCCAGCTATGCATCTTTTGGACCAATATATTGTGGGTGTAGGAAAAGGAAGAAGGTGCCACTCTTTCTGGATAAATAAGTCATGCCAGAACTGAACAGATTTGTGTAAAAGAGCTTGATCAAAATTAACTTCAGATAGCTCTGTGTATGGGGAATATTTTTGAGAAAGTAACAGTCGAAGTATGTACATAAACTAGATATTGCATTCTACCTTTACTTTGTTTTAACGCAAGACAACTGGTCTTTTTTTTACTTTTAGGTTGTTTTGCTTCACTAGTTTAGCAAAGCCCACTATAAAAAATTTAAATATAGCACTCTAGAGTTTAATGAACAACCACCAGGTGAACTGTAGAGAGTCTGGCTTCATAAACTTAAGCAGATATCCAGTATATAGCACTCTTTTATAAGAAAAGACTCTGGATTCTGTTTTTAGAAAGCTGTGTGAGTTAAGGATTAATAATTATTAAAGTGACTGTCCAACTCTGTTTAATGCCAACCTGAGTTCTTTGGCAAAATTAAATTCTGTCTCAGCTCAGTCCCAGCTGGCCATTGTTGAATATTGTGAAGCAATTATTTTCAATTTGCCACCAAGGGTTGTGTTTCAGTGGGTTTTTTTTTTTATTTAAATTATTTTTCTGTGGGGGCTCAGAACAAGTACTGTCATGGAAACTGAATGACGTATCACTTCTCCCCCAGTCCATAAAATGGGTGGTCTTTCCAGACAAGTATTGAGGTGAGGGTGTGTTTGTGTGTGGCTTTTTATTATGATATGTGTTCTCCTTCTGAGTCACAGACTAGTACTGTGGAAAATGTTATTTCCATGAGCGCACAACTTTCCATCTAACTGGAGAGGTAGAAGTGTTCAGGAAGGAAATCTTACCTTAACCGTAAGTTTAGAAAAGGCAAAGTGTAACTTTTTTTTTTTAATTTACTTTAAATATTGGCAGGCAAGTCTAGTCTGTGACCTTTATTAACAAGATAGACGTGTCTAGCCAATACTATAAGAATTCTTTTAAAATCAGCAGAAAAGAATCTTGTGGGTCTTTGCCTTTCTGAATATACAGATACCTGGAGGAACGTTTGTCCTCACTGGTGTCCTAGAAGGAAATAAAGATGCTAGATCAAAAGCGTCTTGCTCTGTCATTGTTGCCCAGCTTGGAAGAGGAAGTGTGTACTGTTTGTATTGGCATCATTACTGTGGTCAGCAGCCTTTGTGTTCAGTGTCGTTTAATGGACTGATTTATGCTCTTGTCATCTGCTGGCTAAAGTGCTAATTATCATCTCCTTGTTAACCAGTGCAGAGTAGCCAGGACTGCAGCAGAGGCAGGCAGGAGTGGAATGTTGTTGGGCTTCTAGCCTGCCATCTACAGGATTGCCCCTGCCAGTGCCTGACCAGCTAGCAAGAGGAGTCAGCGAGAAATCTACTCCTCCTTTGCACCCCTTGAATGGAAAGAGCTCTCCTAACATTTGTAGTAATAGACATTCTGTAGTTTTTAGTGTTCATTATGGTCTAGAAAATTGTCTACACCTATCAGTGGAGCACTGAAATCAACTGAATAGTCTGTGCACATTTCTGCAGGTAGTAAAATACGACAGTGAAGTGCTGGGTGCTGACTGCTCTAGCCCTGAAGACTCAATACTGTTTTCTTAAGCAGAGAAAAAATGTCAAGTAATGTTAGTCTCTTAATTCCAAATTCTTAGTTATGATAGTGTGGTGTGAATTCCTTTAAACATTGAACAAACGTTTGTGTGTATTGGAAGGAATGGGGAGGGAGTCTGTTAATCATTGAATCAAAACTGGAGGGAACCTCAAGAGGTCACCAAGTCCAGTCCCCTGCACTCATGACAGGACCAAGCACCACCTGGACCATCCCATTAATGACACTGTGAGTAGGTGACTTTCAGCTGATCCTGGGGTTTCTCGTTTTGGGGCTGCTTGGTTAACCTTCTAGATCTTCTTGACCTTATACCCAGAATCCTACCTTATCTGGGCTTTTATTTCATCCACCTTGAGGTCCTTCCACCAGGCTCAGTCATCCTGGCAATTGATGCAGTGCTGGGGGGGTGGATGGGTTGGGGGCATTGGTAGGGGGCAGGGGACAGACACTTCTGACACCTATCCACAGGACAGAATATTAACCCCTTCCTGCCCTGGGTCAGTGTGTTCTTCTGTCCATCCTGTTACAGGCTGTTCTGCCATTACAGTAAAGAAAATCATTTTGTTTGCTGAAGACACTGATGCTGATCCAGGCATAGACATTAGGTCAGCTACATAAGGATTTTTTTTTTTTTCTTGGCAAATCAGACTAACCTTTAGTAAACAGTGGCTGTTTTCTGTAAAGCAGAAACTTCTTGAAGAACATAGTCTCTGGCTTCTCTGCATCAGCCATGAAGCAGGTTGAAAACAAATGTCTGAAAATGACTCTTACAGAGGACTAGAAAAGAGTAGTTTGGGGTGCTGAGTGGGTTTGTTACAGCAAGAGTCATTCAGGAAAGCCTGGAGCAGCAGGTGTTTGAGGATGCTGGGGAAGATTAGATTTTCTGAAAACTGATAATATCTGTGTCAGTGGAAGGAAAAGTGATGGTAGCTCTGAACCCACGTCCGTTGCAGAGCCCGCAGGCTTTGGTCAAGTCTTTCCACATTGTGTTACCAACTCTCATGATTCTGTAATGTGACTCATGACAAAAATCGTGAAATTGATTTCCTATAAAGCTCCTGCTCCTGGAGTCAGGTGGATATGTGATAGTTTCAGTCTTCATTCTTGAATTAAGTTTCTAGCCCATGTGTCTGTGGTGAAATCTTCAAAATGTGATCCCAGTGCACACAAGAGCTCAGGTAGCGGAAGGTGAATAAAAAGAATACCAATTCTATTATTGTTACAACAATGCATGATTTTTAAAGCCAATTTTATGAGTTTTGGTGAACCTGACTCTTTCAACATTTGAGGTTGGCAACATTGATGGTATGATATGAAGTGAGTTTCCTAGAAAATACTGTCCGTGATAAAGACAACAAAATATCCCCTGTGGTGACATCGTTGACGCTCATAAATACCCCTACCAGTCTTCCCCCCCCTTCCCACTCCAGTTCTTTCTTTCCACCTACTGCTGGTTGTTGGCGCTTATCAACTGCAAAGGAGAGATTTAACGTTCCCTAGCTGGAGAGTTCTTTGGTTAAATAGCTGTGGTTAGTCTTTGAGGGGGTTTCCCCTCACTTTGCTGTGGCATGCACCATAGGCCCCAGGGTTTTAAGCAGTTCTAGAGATGTGGGAAGCCTGTGCTAGAGGGTGACCCATGCTCAGTTTGCCTTAAGTGCGTTGGCGATAGTCACCTGCAGGATAAGTGCTCAGTTGTAGGGGACTGAAGCTGAGGAGGAGGAAGGAGAGCGATGAGAGGCTGAAGCTGATCCTTACGAATTCAGCCC
The DNA here is from genome assembly GCF_033958435.1 of Carettochelys insculpta. Lineage (NCBI taxonomy): Eukaryota > Metazoa > Chordata > Testudines > Carettochelyidae > Carettochelys > Carettochelys insculpta. Next base: position 29,751,964 of record NC_134145.1, on the reverse strand, counting down.
TCCAATCACAGGAGCTGACGATCTGTGTTTGTCGGCACAGAATGCGCTGGCCTTGGCACGACACCTCAGCACGCAGGCCAGGCAAGGGGTGTCAGCACTGCTCTCCAGCACCGAAGATACCCATTGGCACCAGTCACACGCCCCGGTGCAGAAAACGAACTTTTGACGCTGCTCCAGTTCCCTGGTGCTGTAAAAGAAGAGGCGCCTGGAAGGAGATCGCTCCCTCCAAGAGGCTGAGTGGGACTCCGGAGGAGCTCCGTGCAAGCACGAGTGTGGCGGCCTGCCTCTGATGGGAACAGGGTGCTGCGCTCCCTGGATGTGCAAAAGGCCTTGGCCTCCTGTACTGGCGCCAAACTTCTTGTGTCATTTGCGGACCGTGCGTAAGCACCCGGTTACTTCCCCACGCCCGTCGTCCTAGATAGTATTGTGCATTAAGATCTGCTTTGAGCTGGCCAAAGTCCCTGCCCTGCCCCTCACAGCACGCTCAACCAGGGCTCAGGCCTCCTCAGCAGTGTTCCTGATACACGTGCCCATCTCTGATACCTGCAGGCCAGAAACATGGTCTTGGGTGCACAACTTTACCTCGCCCCGTGCCCTCATACAGCAGGCCTGGGAGGATGCTGCCTTTGGCTGGGCAACCATGCAGTCAGCTACCACACGGGGTAAGATGCAATCCCACCTCCAGGACGTGGTGCCGATAGGTCTCACAGTGGAATGCACAGGTGCAGTGGCTCAAAGAAGAAAAAACATTACTCATCTTGTAAGTGGTGTTCTTCGTGATGGGGTGCTCCTGTCCATTCTGGGCTCTCCCACCTCGCCTCTGACGAATTGTCCAGCAAGAAGGAACTGAGCAGCGGTCGGGTTGGCAGGGGTATTTTTATAAGCAATAGCCCACCTGATAGGTACCGCTGGGGGAAAATATTCCCAACAACCACGTACAGTGTGCGTGCCCGCATGTTGGAATGGACAGGAGCAACGCATCTCGAAGAACAACAAGGTGAGTAATTGTTTTGTCAGTCAGAAGGGATAGGTGCACAGAAGGAGTTGTGCTCTTCTCTGCCTCATTTCCCTTGGCTGCACAGTTCATTGGCTCACGAAAGAGCACAAGGTTCTTCACTCTGCATTTCAAGTGCGGAAGCAGTCGACACACAAGAATCATTTGAGACGATTTTTCCGGTATGCTTGATAAATGGCAGGTTGCCAGGAATAATAATAATGCCATGAAAATGCTGAAAGTGCTTTTGGATGGAGAGCATACAGCTAGGGCTGCCTTGCTAGGGCTGGCATATGTCAGAGTTTCCCACACTTTGCCGCCTCCTTCAGCCTCCTGCCTCCGTCTAGGGCAGTGGTTCCCGAACTTTCCAACATCATGCCCCCCGTTTTGATTTTTGAGGAAACCCTCAGCCCCCACCTCCTCTTCACCATCATACAACCCACCTTAACAAAAAGTTCAGTTCATAATTTGAAATAAACATGCAAGCTTGATACAAAAACGTTATTTAAAATTAAAAATAAGCACAAATAATTTTTTCTTGGCCCCAGCTGGCCAGCTGCTTGAGCCCTGTGCCAGCCTCAAGAGCTGTCCCTGCCAGCTGCCCACCTGCCGGAGATCTGTGCTGCCAGAGCTGCTCGCTTGAGCCCCATGCTGCTAGGGCCAGCTATCCACCTGCCTGCTGGCTGCCCAAGCCCTTCACTGCCGGGACCAGCCATCCACCTTAGCTGCTGGCCAGTTGCCCACTTGAGCCCCAGGCTGCCAGAACCAGCCACTCATCCACCATCCCAAGCCACTTGAGCCCTGCACTGCCAGGGCTAGCCACCTGCCCACCAGCCCGACCTGACCAAGCCCCATCCTGCTGGCACCAGCCACCTAAGCCCTGCTTTGCTGGGGCCAGCCGCCTGAGCCCCATGAGTCCTGCAAGCTGGCCAGTAACCTGAGCCCTGCAAGCCACCCACCCGAACCCCTCTCCTACCTTCCCACAAAGCCAGGCAACCCCAGCCCCCATCTAACTCCCTCCTCCTCCCCCCCCAACCCACACTCACTCTCCTTTATAGAAGGCAGCTAGCTCCACGTGGGTCTTCGCCAGTTGCCTGCTTTTTATACTTTTTCAGGGCAGATTCAGTAGCTCAGAAATGCAGCTGGTCTGCTTTCCTGGTTGCAGGGGTGAGGGAAATGAGCAGGAGCATGAGAGACCGCATGCAGCCAGCAGTGGGAGAGGACAGCTGGTAGGACTAGTGACGCTGGTGAGCCAGCACCAGCTGCAGGAGTCCATGCTGCACCCCATTTCCCCACACTCATCCTCAGGGTGGGGAAAGCGTAGCAAGATAGTCCCAGCTGTTCCCCCCACTTCCAGTGATACCCCACTGCAGGTAACACTCCCAGCTTCCCTGAAGGTACCTCTGACAGGTCCTCTCAAAGCTGGGCCCTCTCTGCGGTAACACAGAATCCTAGGGCTGGAAGGGACCTCAGGAGGTCATCTAGTCCAGCCCCCTGCTTCCAGCAGGATCAACCCCCACTAACTCATCACAGCCAGGACCTTGTGAAGCCAGGACTTAAAAACCTCAAGGGATGGAGAATCCACCACCTCTCTAGGCAACGCATTCCAATGCTTCACCACCCTCCTGGTGAAGTAGTTTTTCCTAATATCTAACCTATGCCTCTCCATCTTCAACTTCAGACCATTACTCCTTGTTCTGCCATCTGACACCACTGAGAACAGTTCCTCATCCTCCTTTTTAGAGCTGCCCTTCAGGTAGTTGAAGGCTGCTATTAAATCACACCTAAGTCTTCTCTTCTGTAAACTAAACAAGCCCAAATCCCTCAGCCTATCCTCATAGGTCTTGTGCTCCAGCCCCTTAATCATTTTTTGTTGCCCTCCACTGAACCTGCTCCAGCAAATCCACATCCTTTTTATACTGGGGGGCCCAAAACTGGACACAATATTCAAGATGTGGCGTCACCAGTGCCGAATAGAGGGGAATAACTACTTCTATAGATCTGCTCGAAATGCTCCTCCTAATGCACCCGAGTATGCCGTTAGCCTTCTTGGCTATAAGGGTACACTCTTTGCTCCATATCCAGTCTTTCATCCACCATAACCTCAAGGTCCTTTTCCATTGTACTGCTGCTGAGCCAGTCGGTCCCTAGCCTGTAACAATGCTTGGGATTCTTCCGCCCCAGGTGCAGGACTCTACACTTCTCCTTGTTGAACCGCATCAGATTTCTTTTGGCCCAGTCCTCCAATTTATCCAGGTCCCTCTGGATCCTCTCTCTACCCTCCAACGTAGCTACCTCTCCGCCTAGTTTTGTGTCATCTGCAAACTTGCTGAGGGTGCAACCCAGTTCCTCATCCAGGTAATTAATGAAGATGATGAGCAACACTGGCCCCAGAACCGAGTCTTGTGGCATTCCGCTTAAAACAGACCGCCATCCAGATATTGAGCCATTGACACTACCCGTTGGGCCTGACCATCAAGCCAGCTTTCTGTCCATCTTATAGTCCAAAGATCCAATCATATTTCCTTAACTTGTGGACAAGAATGTTGTGGGAGACTATATCAAAAGCCTTGCTGATGTCAGAGGTATATCACATCCACTGACTTTCCCACGTCCACAGAGCTTGTTACCTCGTCATAGAAGCTAATCAGATTGGTCAGGCAGGACTTGCCCCTGGTGAACCCATGTTGGCTACTTTTGATCACTTTCCCCTCTTCCAAGTGCTCCAAAATGGATTACTTGAGGATTTCCTCCATTATTTTTTTTCAGGGATTGAGGTAAGGCTGAATGGTCTATAGTTCCCTGCACTGTCCTCCTTTCCTTTTTTTAAAGATGGGCGCTACATTTGCCTTTTTCCAGTCATCCGGGATCTCTCCTGATCGCCAAGAGTCTTCAAGGATTACGGCCAAAGGTTCAGCAATGACCTCTGACAGTTCCCTTAGTACCCTCAGGTGCATTAAATCCAGACCCATGGACTTGTGAACATCTAGTTTTTCTAGATAGCTCAGAACTTGTTTCTTCCCTACAGATGCCTGCCCTCCACCTTCCCATACGTCATTGTCTAGGACCATTGTGTGGGAATTAACTTTGTCCGTGAAGACTGAGGCAAAAAAAGCATTGAGTACTTGAGCTTTTCCTGCATCATCTGTCACTAGGTTACCTCCCTCATCCAGTAACGGCCCCACACCTCTGATAACCCGTTTACTGTTAACATGTCTGTAGAAACCCTTCTTGTTACCCTTCACATCCCTTGCCAGCTGCAGTTCCAATTGTGCTTTCGCTTTCCTGATTACTGCCCAGCATTCTCCAGCCGTATGTTTATACTCCTCCTTAGTCAGCTGTCCCTGTTTTCCATTTCTTGTATGCATCCTTTTTGAATTTAAGCTGACTAAGGATTTCCCTGTTAAGCCGAGCTGGTTGCCTACCATGTTTGCATTTTTTACTATACAGCAGGGTGGTTTGTTCCTGTGCCTTCAGTAAGACTTCTTTAAAATACTGCCAGTTTTCTTCAACTCTTTTTCCCTTCATCTTTGTTTCCCAAGGGATCCTTCTTATCTGTTCTCTCAGGGAGTCGAAGTCTGCTCTCCTGAAATCAAGGGTCTGTTACTGCTCACCCTTCTTCCTTTTGTCTGGATCCTGAAATCTACGATCTCATGGTAGCTGCAGCCCAGGTTTCCTCCCACTTCTATTTCTTTTACTAGTTCTTCCCTGTTTTGTGGGCAGCAGGTCAAGTTGCGCACAGCCCCTGGTTGGTTCCTTCAGCACTTGTACCAAGAAGTTATCCCCAACATTCTCCAAAAACTTCCTGGATTGTCTGTGTGCTGATGTATTGGTCTCCCAACAAATGTCCGGATGATTAAAGTCTCCCATGAGAACCAGGGCCTGTGATTTGGAAACTTCATTTAGCTGCCTGAAGAAATCCTCATCCATCTCATCTCCCTGATCTGGCGGTCTATAGCAAACACCAACTACAATATCACCTCTGTTACTTCCGCCTCTAAGTTTAACCCAAAGACACTCAACTGGATTTTCTCCTTCCTCATACTGGAGCTCTGAGCAATCCATACTCCTCCCTCACACAGAGCGCAGCTCCTCCTCCTTTTCTCCCCGTCTGTCCCTCCTGAACAGTTTAGAACCTTCCATGACTGTGCTCCAGTTATGCGAATCGTCCCACCAAGTCTCCATTGTTCCAACCACCTCATACTTCGACTGTGCCAGGGCCTCTAATTCTTCCTGTTTGTTCCCCAGGCTTCTGGCATTTGTGAACAAGCATCTTAGAGAAGGGGCCGATTGGCCCATGTTCTCCTCTTCACCCAGGAAACCCACTTGATTTGTTCCTTCCTCCTTACCCACTTACTTCAGGGCTTGTCACCTTCCCCCGACAAATCTAGTTTAAAGCCCTCCTCAGTAGGTTTGCAAGCCTGCCCGCAAAGATGCTCTTTCCTCTTTTTGTTAAGTGGATCCCATCTCTTCCCAGCAATCCCTGTTCACAAAAAAGAATCCGGTGGTCAAAGAAACCAAATCCTTCCCTGCTACACCATCTACGCAACCACGCGTTTACCTCTGTGATGCGACGATTCCTACGCGGACCCCTTCCTTCCACAGGGAGATTAGACAAGAATACCACGTGTGGACTGTGTTCCTTGATCTTCCTTCCTAGGGTTACGTAATCCGCAGTGATCTCATCAAAGTTGCTCTTAGCTGTATCATTGGTTCCTACAAGGAGAAGTAGGAAGGGGTAATAGCTTACAGGTTTAACAATTTTTGGCAGAGACTCTGTAATATCCCAGATTCTAGCTCCAGGCAAGCAGCAAACTTGCTGGGATTCTAGGTCCGGGCAGCAGATGGATGACTCTGTCCCTCTTAGGAGGGAGTCCCCGACCACCACCATCTGTCTTTTTCTCCTAGGGGTGGTGGTCACAGAACTCCCATCCTTAGGACTGCGCATCCCATGCCTTAAAAACAGTGGTGACTCCTTCAGATCCAATCCCTGAGAGGTATCAGCCCCAATTATCTCCACCGTATCGCCTGTGGAGAGAGGCTGAAAGCGGTTACTTAACTCCACTGGAATTGGAGAGACCTGAACTGTTTTTCTCCTCCTGGAGGTAACATGCTTCTAGTTCTTCTCCTTGTTTTGAGCAGCCTGCTGTTCCTGCAGTATTTGTTGCCTTCTCTCCAGAATGTCTTCACCCTCTCCAATGGACCTGAGGGTTGATATTTGCACCTCAAGTCCTTTAACCTAAAGTATGGTAACCCTCTGCACTTTTGCGTACACCCTGCAACTCTGCGTATTTGATGGAGGTTGAGGGTTTTGTTTTTGAATCAAGCTTCACGAGAAACATGAATGCAATGAGCTGGGTGCTGGACCATCCATCAACAGCAGCTGTGAGCTGCACAGGGAAGCGTGCCTCCTTGTGAACTGTGGATCTTTGGAGATATCCGGGTGGAATTTCATACTCTTCATTGTGCACAGCCTGGTGTAGGAAGTGATCAGCGACCATTGTTGTACTCAAATGAGACTGAGAGGCTGAGGGGAGCCTGTGATTCAGAGCCTCTGATGCTCACACATCTGTTTTGGTGCCGCTTATTTGGCTCTGTTGTCTGGCATCAAAACTATGGGATGGGAGGAAGCGGGACTCTTGTTGTCTTCTGCCTGTGTTCTTTAATGCTGTGGCATCTAAAGAGGAGAGATGTTGTGGTGTGCCATTATGTGCCATGCCCACCTCAGGAGGAATGGCTGACAGGTGTATAAAAAAAAGCCAGAGAAGATAAAATCAATATTCCAGTGGCAATATGCAAGCCAACCTTATTCCAAATTCATGTATGTTGCTTCTGGGGAAAAGGCTGACTCTCTCAGGCTCCTGCAACTTCACATGGTAGTGTGTCTGAGCTAGTGCTGTCCTTCCTGAGCTCACTTTTTCTGTGCATGGCCTTTTACCTTTTCCCAGTCTGTTTTTATCTTCAGCAGGGCTCTGTACTTAGGAGACTTGCTGGCATAGATGAAAGCAGCCACCAGAAGAGGCAGAAAGGCTTTTGTGTTTTTAGAACTGTAAGCCAGTCACACTCCATTTTAAGGAGTAATGGTTCTACTTGTAATTCTATACCAGGTTTAGAGATTTTAACCTACTTTCCACTGCACAGAGTTTCCTGAAACTCTCTACAAGAGTTATTGCACACAACTTCAGCACCTTTGCCAGATAGGCTTTAATGTAGTTTTTAATGTTCTGCTGACATTTCTAAAACTAAGCAATGTTCCTACGGAAGCTTTTAAAACCATCACATTATGCTGCTAGGAGAAGTTATATCAATCAGGTTTTTTTTTTAAAAGAAAAATGTAATATTATATAACCTGTGTAAGTTGTATCCAGAATTGTAGTTCTATCAGATGGTATTTTTAGGTAAATATTTGTTATCACATGCCAAATCATCACATCCTTACAGAATTTCTTTCAAAGAAATATTGATAGGGTAAAAGGTTTGGCCCTCTCAAACAGTACAAAAGAAAAGGAGAAACAAGTCCTTAACTCTTCAGTGATTTCAAAAAAGGCATTAATCTGATCATTTTCAATTACAAGAGGAAAAACTTTGCCCTATTAATGAAATAAAATCTCAGAGCTAGAGGCAGTGGGTTCAGACTGGGCTATAGCCTTATATCCATCAGAGAAATACGAACATTGACAAGTCACTTTGAAAAGTCACAGTAGCATAGAGTAGAGGTGCACAAAGTTGGGGGAGGAAGGTGTAAAATTTCATAAGGGTGGGTGTCTCAGGCTCATCCACCTAATTAAAAATGTTGAAATATGTTACTCTTTTTGTGTATGTGTATTCACATTTACATGCTGAATAATAAAGCTTTTACTTTCTACATATTTTCTTACATGTGTCGAAAGGTTTTTTCCCTCCAGGAACATAACTGAAATGTCCGTCAGTTTGGATTATACTAGACCAGTGGGGGGGGGGCGTGTCCCTGCTAATTGCACTGACGAAAAGTGGGTCCCAATATAAAAAGTTCACCCCTCCCAGCTTAGAGCAGCCACAAATGCAGGCTGTCAATGCGAGCTGCTTAGGAAAAACCATGGAACAAGAGAACTGGAAAGGACCTAGAGAGGTCATTGAGTCCAAGTCCCTGCCCCCTTGACAGGACCAAGCATCGTCTAGACCATCCCTAATTAGTTTAGTTCATGCTAGGAACCTGGAATTGAGTGAGAGATCAGACTGCTAGAGAAAGATGTACTGTGAGGGCTGATGTAATGTTTGGATCCCAGAGGTAGAATCTGTCTTTAAAAAAAAAAAAAAATGCTCTTATCCTTTTTAAGGGGAAGGATGACTAAGAAATGAAATCATAGTGGTCTGCCTCAGATATGGCAAATGAGTAAATAGGGCTCACTCCTGCAAGGTGCTGAGTACTCGGGTCTGCAGAAACCTACGTAAGCATGTGCTTAGCTCTAAATCCATGAGCAGTCCCCTTAACTGCAGTGGGATTGCTTGTGTTTAAATGCTTTTCTGGATTGAGCCACAGTATTTGCCCCTTACCCCAGAGTACCTGAGGGTTGTTCAGTAGGCTATGGTCTGGCCTTATATACAGGATTATCTTGACAAATATCTCTGAGGTGCAATGATTTCACTTTTGTGCATTGATTAAATGCCACATAACTATATCCATCACATAAACAAGTGACAGAAAGTGTAGAGCCCTGCACCAATAGGACATATATAAGTGTGGGTTTAAATCACATACCCCTCAGAACTGGAAGGAACCTCAGGAAGCCATTGAGTCAAGTCCCCTGTGCTCTGGCCAAGCACCCCCCCCTTTTTTTTTTTTTTTTTTTAAAAAAAAAAAAAAAAAAAAAAGCATTAACCTATTTGCCCTAGGTCCCTAACTGGCCCTCTTAAGGGTTGAGCTCACGACCCTAGGTTTTGCAGGCCAATGCTCAAACCACTGAGCTAGCCCTTTTACCCATGGAGCAACAGGGCTCTACCACAACTGCGGTGGCAAAGGCAGCCACCTGCCTGGGTAGATTCTCCCTATGGCTATCCTTTCCCTGGCCCTGCCCACTGGGATGGGCACTAGCCTTTTTGGCAGCTGTCCCTGGTTGCATGAATGCGTGCAAGGGGCTCTCCTGCCCCTGAACAGGAATCCCTCCATGCAGCAGCCTGTCTCTCATGCCCCAGGGCATGCAGGTCAGTAGCCTTAATCAACTGAAGTTAGTAGTGCCTTTGTATAGCAAGATGATACTATGTTTGTAAAATCAGAAGGTTTAAGCATCACTTTTTAAAAGCATCTTTTATAAGTCCTAAAGCGGAGTAAGTTTTTGAAAACCTATTCAGTGGCGTTTTTTTGTTTGGTTGTTTTTTTTGCTTTGTTAATGAAAGTCTCACTGATAACAAAATTATTTGTTGGTAAAATATTTCCCTATGAGACTAATACGGGGGGTTTGAGTACAGTATTTTTAATTGAGTTCTGTTTCATCCTGTGCGGAAGACATCTGTTTTCTTGTCTTGATAATGGACTCCGTGCTTAGTGACTTTCCTCATGCAGCCTCTTTTAGTTATATAACCTACTGGAAAATGACCACAGTGAAAATGTGCAATCTAATCTGTGTATTAGTGTCCCAGTTAAGTCAGTGTGACTCTACAATAATGCACACATTTGTCCATGTGGATGCTATTGGAAAGTCAGTGCCTAAATGGCAGAATATCTTCATGTACAATAGTAGTTAGAGATTTAAGGACTGGGATTTTATACTAACTAACTTTTAGGAAACTACTTATGCTCCTGAAGTCTCTTTTATAATAACAGGTAAAACACAGTAGAAAAATTATGTACAGAGTCTGTATGTGTTTTGCACACACAAAGGACATAATGAGTTAACTTTTGTAGGTGACAGTAAGGCCAGGACTAAGTAAGCTTTCCTTGCAAGATCTACAGTCAAATATTTGTGATCTTAAGTTTTTACCTGTGTGGTTTTTTTTTTTTTTTTTAAACTTGACTACAAAATAGAATCACAATTCTGATTTAAAAATTATGAGAAGAAAATCAGATGGGAAATTGCAGTTGTATTCAAGCTGCAGTAATGGTGTCGTCATTATTATTGTAGTGTTGCTTGCTCAAGAATGTATTTAAATATAATCGGGACTCAGTGCACAACTGTGAAAGTGCACCGTAAGATCTAATATCAAGATAATTGGTGACAGTCCAAAATGTAATTAAGTACTTCTATCTAATCTGTAACGTACCCACCAGACTTGGTACACAAATGTCACAAGAACTGTACAAACAGATGACTAGCTTGTAACCCCACCTTGCACTGAAAGGGTGGTTGGTTGGTTGACACTTGGTTTGGAGCAAGAGAGGACTGAGTTGTTAGATGTTTGTGGTTTTTGCTTTGTTTTTCTTAGGTTTTGGTTTGGTTTTAAAGTTTATAGTAGAAAACCCTGATGTGAATGGAGAGAGATTTCATTTCAATCTGAAGATAGTCTCTGATTTTTTACTAACCGTTAAGGTTGGAGTGGACACTCCGGGCTAAATTACCAGCATCTGCTCTCACTTGTCCAAAGTATTTATTGAGATATGTATATTTTTTTTGTTCTGTTTGATCACCAGAAGATGAGGGAAAAAACCATGCCCCTCGCCAAGTATGTTTCAAATAAATTGCCTAAGGTGGGGTGTGGAATCTCCATCGTTGGAGATATTTAAGAGCAGGTTAGAACAACAGTCTGTCAGGGATGATCTAGATGGTGCTGGCCCTGCCATGAGAGGAGGGACTGGACTTGCTGAGCTCTCAAGGTCCCTTCCAGTTCTAGTATTCTATGATGCTATGAATACTGTAACCCTTGTGCCATGTGGAACCAGCAGCAGCCAGTGCTGGGTTCAATATCTAGGGGTTCATCTCCCTCTACCCAACACAGAACTGGCTGAAGCCCCCATCCCGTGACCTGGGAAATTCACACACCACTCCCGGGCACTTCTGAGAGACACAAGCACAGAGTATGAGCCTACAAGAGAAACTTTTGACTGAAAAGGAGGGAAGTAACTTGGCATTAATTTGAGTTCCTAAGCGCACACAAAAAAAAAGTAAAAGTTACACCCTAGGTTAGGTTGGGCCATGTCTTTTCCCTCTAGGATTCTTAATTCCAGCAATCTAGTCCCCTTCATATGCCCAACCCTTCTCTACACCACAGTCACAGCTGTTGACCATGGTCAGAGCAGACCTAGAATTCAGAAGTGCACCTGAAGAGTTTGCCTCCTATCCTGGGGTGGGAATAGCGGCAGAGGCAGATAGAGGCTTTTTAATTGCTCCGCTGGTCACTCACCATGTGCCTGCTCATCGCATCTTGTCACCGGCACCCTGCAAAATTACCAACACGGGTAACCATTTAATACAGACATAGTTGGTGTTGGGTGACAAATTAAGCTGACTACAGTCAGCAAAAGAAACCATTCCGTCTGCTGAATAGCTAAAAAACATAAGCAAAGCGGGAGCAACTGTATTTACATAGACACATCCACCTAGCTGTAATGGAAGCATCCCTTCAGATCCTGTTTCCAGTACAAAATTCTTAATTGAATATAGAAACGTTCAGATTCTCCATGGAAAAGGTTGCTTAAAGGAAGGAAAGTTTGTGTGGCTTTCATAATCAGCTCTCGGAATATTTTGTTTTGTTCATATTTTACTTTACCCCTGTGGGCTGCTTGTGAGATCTGAGTGAAAATTCCATGAGCAGGTCACATACCAGAGGAAACTTAAAACTCTTTCAGTTTTGCTGGCCTGAATGGCTTTCCTCATAAAGATACCGTTTTGTTCTTTTTTCAATGCAAGCAGGATCCTCTTGGATACGGAGTCCTAAAACAGTGAGTACAGGTTCTTCCATAGTACAGGTTCTTCCATAGTACAAGTTCTTCATGACTCTTCCCATTCACTCAGATTCTAAGAATTCAAACATTTTTGAACACATTGGATTCTTTACCCGTTCCAGCCATTGATCTAAAGCCAGTTTTTGCTTCACCAGCTCTGCTTAAGGGGGGCGGGGGGAAACAAAAAACAACCAACTGTTCTGAGGTTCTGCCATCAAGAAAATCTGTACCTTGGCATCCAAACTGTGTTGCGCTCTAAAGAAATCAATGTAGCGGTCTGAGTACAGCACTGGGAGCCAGTAATTCCTGCATTCCAATCTGCTCTCTCATAAGGTCTCTCTCTTGCTTTGTCCAAATTACTTAGACAGAGAATTTCATTTTCCCCTATAGCTACAGCGAAAAAGTTGCCTATTTCAGACGTAGTGAGGATTAAATGTTTGTGAAGTACTTCAAAGATACTGTATGTGTGCCAAATATTTATTGACATGGCTTCAGATTTCAGCAGCAATTGAGAAGAGTCATTTTCAGCATTTTACTGATTGGGGGGAGGTCCCCATCAGATCTTAGCTCTTTTTATAAGGCATTTGCCTTTCTGTCAGGGTAATCCTGTCTTCAAGTGTTGTTTTGGGACTTTTTTGTCTAGAAGGGAACATTAAATTCTGTAGTTTGACTTCCTGTGTAACACAGGCTGTAAAATTTCACTATTACCCTGTGTTTAGCCCAATAATTTGTGTTCGGTAACACTCACCAACTTAAAACTCATGTCCTTATGGAAGCAAAACCCCTAGGATGTGGGGTGAAGATGGGAATATTAATCTCCTGTTCCATACTAGATTTGACTCTAGTTTCTTTTTGGTTCTGCAACTTGAGGTAATGTATTGTCTTGGAATAAGAATCTCTTTGTGGGTGTTCTTGGCTTAGTGCACAGTGTTTTACGCATGTAACTCGTCTGCATAACATACAGTGATCAAAATAAATAATTAGAAATCCAAGTGTGTGCTTCTTCACTTGGAGCCGAAGAACCAGATCAGTTTTTTTGCACCAAGCCTTCATTCCTGGGTTTGGCATGTGGAGAGTTCCACAGGGCCAGCAGGAGAAGGATTCTTTCTCCCCAACTTTGTCAAAGTTGTTCTGCCACTACAGTCCCTTGGCAGGATTCAATGGTCAGCGGAACTTTGCAGGGATGGATCAGCCCCCTGTGTGCTGTAGCACGAGGAAATCCTTGTATAGCGCAGCTGGTGAGTGGGTTGGGGAGTGTCCCAGACAAAGCAAAACAATACCTTTTATCCTCATGGAAAAGTCATGTCACATTTTATACATAGCCAAACCTCATACTTGTCAAAAAGTATTAGTAACCTGTGTCTAATAATGAGATCCTTTGTACAGCATTGTTTGAATGATTCTGCATATAATTTTCTATAATATGCAGAAAGGACCTGATCCTTTGACTTCTTTAGGCCTTTTAAGGGTAGGCAGGCTCATTAAAGTATTAGAACATTGCTCAGTTAATTGAGGTGGGCTGTATTCTTTTCTCATTGGAGGTACAACATGGGTAATGAGAGCTTCAACAGTGAATGTGATGTAGAGGAATGATTTAAATCCGTTGCTTCCTTATACTTACATGTGTACATCCATGAAAATCTGAGCTACATAGAGCCAAAATGAATGTATGAAAATCCTGAGTGCATCCCAGCAAATGCTTTGAAAAAGCTATAGCTCCTTCAAGTCAGTGGGGGAAAAATATTGTACCAGGTGAGGATCTTGATCATACACGCCAGTGGACCTCATGCCAGAGTGTTTTGGAGGATAAAGCCCTGAGCTAGTAACACAGTAAATAGAAGTGGCTCTTCAAGTGATTTGTTCATGTCTGTTCTATTTAGAGGTGTGTCGGACGCATGCATGATTGTTGGAAGGTTTTTCCCTTAGAGGTACCTGTTGAGCTGGGAGGAGAGCCTCCTGGAGTATCACCTCTATGGTGTTGTGTGTGTATATATATCCCTGCCAACTGTCTACGCCCTCAGTTCCTTCTTATCGCCTGTGACCAGTTGTTGGAGTATCTCGGTCCTTGTGTTCTGCAAGCACCTTTCCGAGCAGTCTTCAACTGGAGTGTGTGTAATTATTGTAGTTAGCTGGTGCAGACCTTCCCCACTCCTCCATTTCCCAGACTGGGGCATGCCTCAGTCCCAGAGCTTTAAGTCCTGTGGTAAGTGCTCAGAGCCTATGCCACATGCCTAAACTGTGTCCTCAGGTGGCCACCAGGTAATTCGGGTGCTGCCCAGCTGAGTAGCAGTGCCCACAGCTGTTAATATGCGTGTCTACTCGTGGTGCACATCCACACATGCCTCAGAGAACATAGCATTTGTCCCACCTATAGATAGAGAAATTTAGAGCAAACATTGGTGGTGACCTTCATGACTCCTACTTAAAGTGCTTGGGAGTGGCAAGTCTGACAGGGCAAGATCTGTAGGAGCTTTACGCCTCATACTCAGTAGAGAGACTCACATTTAAAATGCTTCCTCAGAGGCAGACGTGGAGTCCAGGGCTACAAGGCATCATTCTAGCCCCAGCATCAGTCGCTGCACTGCAGTTCCTCACCCCACATGTGCCAGGCACCGTAGCCAACTGAATGGCAGGGGCCTATGCAGTAGCTGCTTGGGCACAGCACCAGGCCCAGGAGCCACCATCTAGGGCCACCTGTATGTGTATGGCTCCCCATTGCACTCCTTCTGCCACGTCTCTTGCTGGGGCCCTGGATCTGAGTCTAGGCACGGCCACCGGCATGCCGCTACTTGCCCTCTGCACACAGTGTTGACTAGGTGGCGTGCCACTCCTCTGAATCAGTTCAGAAAGTGCTACTGGTAGTAGGAAACCCTCCTCTAGAGCTACTTTTCTGGTCAAGTGGGAAACGTGTCTCCATTTGGCCCATACAAAAGGGAATCCCTCCACTGCAAGCTCTGATCACCATCATCTTGGATTTTCTGTTGGATGTAAGGCGATGGGGTCTGGCCACATCATCAGTCAGTGTTCGTCTAGCAGTCGTTTCCACTTTCACCTGGGGTTCAAGAGAAGTCAGTCTTCATGAACCCATAGTAAGCCGCTTCCTGCAGAGGCTAGACAAGCTGTTTTTTTTTTTTTTTTCATGTGTGCCAGCCACTACCTCCCTGGGACCTTAACTTGGCCCTTCCACTATTTGAACCATTAGTAACATGTTCCCTGCTAAGTGTGTCCTGGGAAGTAATCTCTCTCATGATCATCACCATAACCAGATGGGTACTGGAGCTCTGACTGTTAATGTCTGAAGCCCTTACGCTCTTTCCATTAAGGATGAAGTGAAGTTACTTCCACATTCCTTCCAAAGACAGTGTTATGCTTTCACATGAACCAGGGTATTTTCCTCCCGGTTTTCTTTCCCAAACCACACTCCTGTGATAGAGAATATGCACTCCACCCTTTGGATGTGAGACATGTCTTGGCTTTTTGTTTAGAATGAACAAAGCCATTTTGCAGATCCCTCCAACTCTTCATCTTCATAGTGGAAAGAATGAAGGAGCTGCTGGTATCTTGATGTGTATAATGTCGTGCATTAGAGCCTTCTATGACCTTGCAGAAGCGGCAGTCCCAGCTCTTACTGCTCATTCCAGCCAAGTCCAAGCATCTGCAGCTGCTTTCTTAGTGCAGGTGCTCATCCTGGACAAATGCAGAGCAGTGACCTGGTCATCCACCCACAAGTTTACAGTTCATTACACTATTTCCCAGCAGGCTAGAGGTGATGCAGTTTTTGACGGGGACATGTTGTTGTAGTCTGTTCCCATATAGCCTCAGACCCTGCTTCCAATTGTCTGGCTTGAAATTCACCTATAGGGAATGGCCATGAGCAATCACTTGAAGGGGGCTGGGGGGGAAAAAAAAAGAATTACTTTTCGGAACTGTTTTTCGAAGTGTTTTGCTCATGTTCAGGAGTGTCCTGTAAAGAAGAAACTGAGTGGGTGGAGGGGTGGCAGGGTACATATTTGTGCTGCCATAGAAGCACCACTCCAGGGTGCTCCCCTGCAAGCTCAACAGGCACCTCTAAGAGAACAGTCTTCCAACAGTAGTTCACACGGAGCACAAACACCTCAGTGGGATAGACATGAGCAACACATCTCAAAGAACAACCATTATGAAAGGTAGGTAACTTTTTGGTGTCATTCAGATGCCGGACAAGTAGTGAAGTGCACCAGCCTTCTTCTCAGCAGGTGGTCCCCAAACGTGCCCTGAAGTTAGATATTAGCTTCTACTTTTTGGGAGCAATGAAATTAAATGGCCAAAGGAGGAGGAGGAAAAACAAAAGATTTAGCAATAATGGCTCAGGCCAGTGTAGGTAATTAGTTATAGCCAGAGCATCTTGCTCTTTTCTACATCTCAGTTGTAGTCTAATCCTAAACTTCGCTTTTAGGAAGACCTGCCTAAGTTGTTAGACTCAAAAGCACATTGAATAAGTAGCATTGTTTCATTTAATATTGATTCAGATTATCCCATTATATTTCATCTCATGAATGTTTGCAAAACATAATTAAACCTGAAGATAAAAATATAAGATGATATTGATGTTCAAAGTTCATTCTTAGTAAGTCAAAGGTATAGCAAGCTGTACATTACTGTTGTGAAATGTTCTTGTGTGATAGAGAACAAGAAGTTTTGTGGCACCTTTATAGACTATGAGACATCAGGAACGGTAATGTACAGAAGCCCGTGGGGGAACACTTCAATCTCCCTGGACACTCAGTAGCAGATTTAAGGGTGGCAGTCCAAAAACAAAGAAATTTAAAAAATCAAATGGAGAGAGAAATCTCTGAGCTGCAATTTATTTGCAAATTTGACTCCATTAACCAAGGATTAAACAGAGACTGGGAGTGGCTCACAGTTTACAAAGGCAGTTTCTCTGCCCTGGGTGTTAAGATCTCCCCATTAGACTCTGACAATGGCTCATATCCCCCTGTCTGATCTGACTTGTTTTTTCCTCTTTTGGTACATACTATTGATAATGGGCCATTTCCACATTGTTTAATAGACCTTGTCAGCTTTGGGACCCCATTCTTTAAATACCCCTCTAAAACCACCTCTCACCCCGCCCCCCCCCCCCCGGCGCATGCATCTGATGAAGCGGGTCTTTGCCGACGAAAGCTTATGTTCCAAAATATCTGTTAGCCTATAAGGTGCCACAAGACTTCTTGTTGTTCTCGAAGATACAGACTAAAATGGCTACCTCTTTGATACTTGTGTGATAGGTGTCCAGTGGGAACTAGGCTGAGATGACCAAGAATATTTTTATATATGATGGAAACCAGGTCTTAAATGAGGATCTCCAGAGGTGGAAAAACTAGTGGATTAAACTACGGCACTAATTCATTCCTTTTTGTACTGTTTTTTCCTCTCATCAGGAGAGATTGTGGAAAAAGAAGGGTAGACTTTTGTGGAGCAGGAATTTTTCCTCCCTTTCACCAGCCTTTCCTTTCCCAACTGTTCTAAGTAAATGGGAAAACACGCAGACTTGGGTTAAAGGGTAGCCCGATCTCAAAATAACTCTCACAATTTGCATTGTGCAAATTGCATAAGTTATTTGGAGGGAGCTTATTTCATACCCATTGCTGGCTACACGGCACCACAGTTCGAAGTAAGTGCTCATTTTGAGCTTCCTGCTATACCTCTCATAGTGAGGGGTAGTGAGGACGAAATACTGTACTCCAAAATAGCCCTGCTGTATCCGGCATGGTGTTTGGCCACTGTGTTTACAAACGTATCCTGAAACAGAAATCTCAGTGTAGCCTTAGCCTGAGTGTGCAACATTTCTGTTATATAGGAATAAGTGTCTATGGGTAGATGCTATTGGATAGTAGGACACCCTCCTCTAGAGCTACTTTTCTGGCCAAGTGGAAACATGTCTCCATTTATCTTAAGATCTGTCTTAAATAGTTGATGCACAGAACAGAAATAAAAAATGTTCTCTTTCTCCCCATTCCATATTTCTAGTGAAATTTCAGCATCGTTGTACAAATGGAATTGTTTTATTTAACTCAGGACAAGAAGTGCTGTATTATAACAGTTACTGTGGGGGAAAAAATGTTCTGTACTACGCTGGTCTTGGACTTCCATAAAATAGCTTTGGTCCAGATGTTAAACTGTTACTTTTTTTTTTCCCAGAAGCCTTCTTTAGTTGCCAGAACATTTTTTTTTTTTTTTTTTTTTTTTTTTTAAAATTCGAAGGATTTTCCAAACCCCAGCTGATTTATCACAACACACAGGGAATCTAAACTAAGTTTTGTCTCAGAAGCATCTGACAGCTGCAAAAAATGTGTGAAAGCACAGGTTCACGGAAATTTCATACAATGCCCTTGTGAAGTATATCAAACAGCAAGAGAGAATTCACTTTATTATCATCACACTGGGATTCACATGAGCCATTTAGTAACATGTACTGAATTTAATTAACTATGTAAACACAGAAATATAGCTGTGGCATATGTTTTGAGATTTAAATGGCAGTGAGGCTCAAAAAAAACCTGTGCTATATCAGTCTATAGTACCTAAATACCAGTGTATGCTAACTAATGTGAAGGCAAAAAATTCAATCAGACAGCTGGTCTTAAAAGACTATCTTCATCCCAACAAAAGAGCACCCATTCAAAGCTGAGTAAAATTCAGCTCTTTATATACTGTAGTCCCCTACCAGGGATTACTGGTAGGTTGTTGGTTTTTTTTTTTTAAAAAAGGTCACAGAATGTAGTGGTTTTTTGACAGTGTAGTTCCCTTTTTCGAACAAGCTTTTGCTGTCCAATTCCAATGCAGAATGTTGTAGTTCTTCCACTGGCATTTCTTCTGTCCTTTGATCTAATCCTTATGGATATTTATGGAAGGAATCCAGTATGCAGTGGTTTTTCCATTGGGATTGGATCACTTCCATCTTAGTAATACTCTTTTTGGGAAACTTCTCTATATAAGCAGTAAGTATGTAAGCACCTCCTACATAATATTTTCCCCTCATTCTTTTCTATTTTCTTTATTTATTTGCACCAAGCATAAAACTCATTGTAGCAGTGAATCGTGGCTTTCCCCTTATGTGCTGAGCTTCTTCCCTACCTTGGTCATTTTGTTGTTGTCATCCTGCTCAAACTGAAGCCTAATGCTGGTCCACCATTCCAGAAAGAACTGGGCACAATGTAGTAAAATTTGTCTTCTCAACCATTATGTTAGGTCCTTCAAGCTCATGCTTCAGCTGGTCACCTTTACCAATCAGGAGAGGATTTTCCTCCATCCCAATGTATTCTGAGGCATTTTTGGTTTCCTTCCTCTGAAGCACCAAAGATAACCCTGTCTGAGATGAGACCTTGGACTACATGGGCCAGGGCTCTGAGGTGGCACCAGGCATTCTCTCTGTCAGGTGCTTGGTTGGCTGGTTCTTACTCAAAAGTGCAGGGACTGACTATGGCCACAAATTGGCTTGGGAGGAAATTTCCCCCCAGGTCAATTGACAGCGAGTTTAGTTTTTTTCCCCTTCTTCTAAAGCGTTGAGGTGGTTGTGTGTCCCTTGCTAGGATTTTTTGTCTGTATCTCAATTGCAGAGGTCTTGGATATTGATGCGCCTTGGTTCCCCCTGTTCTCTGCCTGTCACACACAATAGTTTTCTGTCCTATCAAGACTTTGGTCTGACTGCAGTCATTGGGTATAGTGTGTGGGTGTGAAGGTAGTGATGGTAGCTCGTGGGATGTAGGAGGTCAGGGCAATGGTCTCTCCTAGCCTTAAGCTCTAGGACATTATTAACATCAGTTGACCATATCTCTTGGTTGTAGGTTGGCTTTGGGCAAGAAGTTGTGTGAGAGGTGGTTTCTTTCTTTCCAGAGCAGTTGGGCTTAAGGACCGTTTTCAGGCTTGCTATCCAAAGTCTTAGGAAAATGAAATATGCGGGGAGAGAGAACCATTTGTGTTTGAGGTAAACACTGTGCTACTATTCCTCAAAAACCTAGGACAAGGAGCATTGTACAGAGAGTTGAGATGAGGCTCCTCTCTTCCCCCATTCAGAAGGGGACGACTGTGGCAGGGGGAAAAGGGTTTTATGTAGTCTGCTTGTTCCTGGAGAATAGAATGAGAATTAAAAGTGGTACCTCAGAAGGCAGAAGTGCTCTAATGAAAGTTTCACAAATGAGCTTGTCTGGATGTGAACATGGATTCTAACATATGCTGCAAGACCTGGCAATGAAATGGCAGGTAAGGAAGCAAAAAAACTCTTTAAAAATGAAGTTGATATAAACCTTCCATTGAGTAAGCAGAAATGTAAAATTTTTTTATTTAAAGAGCATTTTTAAAAAAGGATGGTAAGAGATGTGAACCCAGGAGAAAAGAGAGAAGGCTCTATGAAGTACAGTCATACACCGAGATACACCCATTCGGGTTATGAGAATTCAGGTTTCTGAGGAGGTTGATTTAAAACCCCTACCTCGTCTTATGAAGCATTTCCTCGCATTTACGAGGACCAATTTCAATTTCGTGTGCCTCCGCAGGACGTGGACGCCCTGCAGCGGGAGAAGGACTGCAACTCCAGGTAATGGCTGCCTGGCGCGTCTCTCTGCAGCGCCCAGCGGTGGTTTCCCGGAGCCCCCAGCCCAGCCTTTACTTGTGGCTGGTCTGGGTCTCCGCCTGGGCTCTGCAGCAGCAGCATGCCCCAGCCCAGCTGGCCACTGTGGGCTCCCAGGTGCCCCCGCCAGACGTGGCTGCTGGGCGCGCAGCCCATCCCGGCCCTGCCCCTGGCGCTTGCTCCCTGGGCAGCTAGGGAGCTGCCGCTGCCCGCCCTGCGCAGCTGTGCCTCGGACACCGCTTGATGCCTGTGGTGTTCCTTTGCATTTAGCGCCTGGGCCGCTGCTGGCGGAGCCTCTCCGCTGCGCAGCCCTGCACGAGCGAGGCATCGTCCCTTACCAAATGGGGGCCTCCTGTGCCTCCCTAGCTCCCCACGTGGTGAGCCCCTGACACTCAAAGTTAATCAACATTTTAATGGAATGGGGCATTCTGTCAATGACCTCAAGGTATGTGTGTTACTGAAGAGAAATTATTGCTCCGTTTTAGAAAGAGAAGTGGACAAGCTGACGTTTATATTGAAATTCGGCACACTAACACATGGTTTAAATCATGATGGGAACTTTCTGAGTCACTATAGGGGCTCGTCTGCATACTTGGCTCAATCTAATTCTTGATCTTCCCCCCCCACCCCTCCACTCTCTGATTTGCTCACCTTGATTATCTTTTTCTGATTTGTCCTCCTTGCTTACTGTTTTTGGTTCTCTGTGCCTTAAATATTGAGTCTGTTCTGGTCTGGCTATGGTCTGAAAAAGTGGGTCTGTCCCACGAAAGCTCACCTAATAAACTATTTTGCTAGTCTTTAAAGTGCTACTTGACTGCTTTTTGTTTTGATAGTGTATAGACTAGCACGGCTTCCTCTCTGTTAATACTCGGAAAGGTGTGTGGGGGAGGGTGTTAAGACCTCCACACTTCAAGCTGAGCTCCTTTGGGGAACCTGTGTGAACTAAGGGGAGAAGGGGAATTTTGGTCATAGGCTCTGAAGTTGAATGATTTGTTTCTGAACCCCTTGGAGGGTGCTGAGGGAAGTGTGCCATTTGGATGTCACTTAGCCAGTAGGAGCTAGGCACTATCCCAGAGGGCTAATGGGGAAGAAGGCGAAGATGTAGGAGAGGATAAGAATCTATGTAAGTTGAGCTGAGTGAAATGTTTCTCAACTTAGACTTTTAAACTCCAAATTTGGGGTCAAGACACTGAGAAGACCTTTGCTATCATTTCACTAAAATGAGGTGGTAACACTGGGAGGCATTATTGAAAACAGATCTTTTTATGGACTGGCCAGGTATTTTATTTTGTTTTCCAATGGACTAGAGGAAAAGCCCCACTTCTGATTAATGATTTCTATAACAAAATGAGAATGGCAAGTGATAGCTCTTTAATAATATTGCTCTCTTCATATTGGGTTAATCCCTACAGGTATTTTTTATCCATTTTTGTATTTTAAGATTTACTAATGATTTGTTCTGCTCTCTTGGTATGTGGCATCTCCACACAGAAAATGAATAGACCACAAAGGAAGTCCTTGTTAAGCCTAAATCATCTGTTCTTATTGAAATTGGTTGTGTGTGTAAAAGTAGAAATTTGACCATAGAAACAGGTTTATTATTTTCTAGGGTTTTGATGTCCTAGTCAGGATGTGGGCCCTGTTGGTTTGGGTACTGTTTAAATGCTCTAATAATCATTGTACTTCATTTCTTTTCTGTTACTTACTGTTGTTTTAGTGTAGTCGGTAGGTTAGAGAGACTTGTAATATTTAAGATGTTCAAGAGGAGATCAGAACCCAGTATAACTCCATAGACTGTATTTCTCTAAATGAGGAGTCTGGGGATAGTACTTTCATTCAGACTGGGATACCCCTCAGGTAACTGTCTAAGTCCAGCAGTTCTCAACCTATTTACCATTGTGGTCCACAGAAGTGTCCCACAAGATTCTATGTAGCCTGCCTCCAGAACTACAATTTGAATCTCTCTAATCTGGAACTCTCTTGTCCATCAACATCTGTAATCCGACATGATTTTAGTTATCTTATCGTAGGTGTGCACAGGTTTCCCATGGTCCCATAAAGTTTGTGTCCAGCCACCAGTCCTGGCTCTGTGTGGTTATTTAGCTGTAATTTGCCTGTAGATGTTTTCTAAGACCCAAGTAAGCAGTTGAAGTGTTGGTATTGGTGCAACACAGTATGACCTTCTGTGGTTTGGCAAATTCTCTTGTCTGGCACCAGTCAGGTCCTGAGGTTGCCAGATTAAGAATGTTCGGCCTGTACCTGTGTGGGCCTGAGGATGTCACATAGGCTGCCCAAGTGTGTTGATAGGGTGGCAGATTGAGAACCACTGGTCTAGTCAATATTGCAGGTAACAATCAAGAATCACTACAGTGGAAATAGGATGTGTGTCTGTTTTCAAAAATCTCCTTTTACAAGTCAAACCATTAAAGTGTGTGACCCTAGTTTCATAGCCTTACTGATAGGCTTTTTATACCTTAAAAATATTCTGTATGAAAATAGCCACAAAGTAGATTGTGCCTCAAAAAACCCAGCATGTTATAGTTAAATTGTATTTCCAGACTCTCCTGAATTGTTGGAATGCATGCAGTTTAACTCTCATCTATGATATAATAGTTTAACAGAGATCAGGGTACATTTTACCATAGTGTCTAGAAATGTGAGTTTATTCAGACCTTTTGGCAGACAGTTCTGCACACTTTAGCTAAAACTGTGAATCATCCACTGTTGGCTGATTCCACTCCAGTTGCTAAGAGATCTGTCAAGTGCATACTGAGGCTTAATTCTGCATTTTCTCTAAGAAGGGCTAAATGTATTAAATTGGAAGATGTCACATCCTTCCTAAACAAGTAATTAGAGCACTGCTGTGAGCCTGTCTTTTGGAGGAGGGAGGTGCCTGTAAGCAGCTGGAAAACTTAACTCTGATTAAGGGAGGACTTCTCTGTTTGGGGATACTGGACTTAATTTAATGCTGGATTTTCACAACTGGATGCATAGTGTCTTTTACTTTGTAAAATGACTTGTTTTGCAGTGTTCTTATATAAACCCTCTTAAAATGATGTGGGGCTGTTTCAAGCAATGTGATTTTAGTAATGGAAAGACAATACATAAGTCAGATGCTGTGTGGTTTTATTTAGAAAATGAGAACATTGAACTGGTGCAATATTAAACACATCAATAGAAGCAGCAGGTCTGTTACTTGTTGGTGCCATTTAATATACACAGTATTTATCTTTAACCACTAGGGTGTCTGTAGTAGCTACAAACATTAATCAGAGATGTCTGCCATCACCCACTAACATAAAATAATTATTCATTCTCTAATCCTGTAAAAAGCAGATGTGGCACAGCATCTATGTCTGTACATGTGTGCAGGGACTTGGTGAAATCCTCTTCAAAATGTGTTTTCACTATTTCTAAATGTGCTGCTTTGGCTTGTTGGTATTGTGCAATCTGGAAAAGGGGCATTACTGTGTTCCATTAGTATCATTGTCCCCTTTCCTTCCTTGGGTTCAGTGAGGAAGAAAGGCCTTTGGATCCATGGTTTGGTAGCTTCCCTTTAATGGGCTTTAAGTTTAAGTAAATTTTTGGGCTTAAGCTTCCACTTGTTGACCAATGCCAAAACTTACATAGGCTCAAGAGAGAGTGGACTGAGCCCATGGGTGTGTAGTATGCAAGTGCTACATTAGGTGACTCCAACACACACATTGAGCCTAAGGCCAGAGGGGACAATAGTGAAGAGCATCTAGTTTGCATAATTCCAAGAAGTCCTGTGGCCTGTTTTAATTCCTTTTAAAACAAGTGCAAATCTGTGAGGAGAAGAAAATCCAATTTTAAAAGAGCCCAGTAATGGAAAATCCATCACAATCATTGGTAAATTAATCATCCTTGCTGTTTAACAATGTGTGCCTTACTTCCTGTCTACATTTATTTAGCTTCAACCTTCAGCCTTTCGCTCTTGTTACAGATTTATCTGTTTGAAAAACCCTCTGTGAAATTCTGTTCCCTCCATAGATACTTGTAGGCTTTGACCAGGGCACCCCTTAGACAGATTTGAGCTCCTTGCATTGGTCACTATAAGACATGCATTCAGAACCTCTGATCCCTGCTTCTCGCTCTTCTCTGAATCCTCCAAGCTATCAATATTCTTCTGGAATTGCGGTTACCAGAACTAGGCATGGTATTCTAGCAGTGCCAAATGCAGAGATAATAGTACCTTCCTACTCAAAGTTCCTCTGTTGGTGTGTCAAAATATTGCATTAGCTTTTTAACAATGGCGTCTCCCTAGGAACTCCTGGGCTACTGATTGTCCACCAGAGATTCCAAAAAAGACTTGGAGTTGTCTCCCAGTATAGTCATAACCCGAGATACACCCATTCGGGTTATGAGAATTCAGGTTTATGAGGAGTTTGATTTAAAACCCCTACCTCATCTTACAAGGCATTTCCTCGAATTTACAAGGACTGATTTCAATTTCATGCACCTCAGTGGGACGCAGACGCCCTGCAGCGGGAGAGAGGCTGCAGCTCCCGGCAACAGCTGCCCGCAGCTGCATCCTGCCCGGTGCATCTCTCCGCAGTGCCTAGCAGCTGTTTCCTGGAGCCCCCGGCCCAGCCTTTACCTGTGGCTGTTCTGGGTCTCCACCTCAGCTCTGCAGCAGCAGCGCGCCCCGGCCCAGCCGGCCACCGCGGGCTCCCAGGTTCTCACATGAGACGTGGCTGCTGGGTGCGCAGCCCATCCCACCCCAGCCCCGAACCCTAGCGCCCTGGGCAGCTAGAGGGCCGCCGCTGCCTGCCCTGCACAGCTGTGTCTCGGCCGGTGCTTGCCGCCTGTGGTGTTCCTTTGCATTTAGTGCCTCGGCTGCTGCTGGCGGGGCCTCTCTGCCGCGCAGCCCTGCATGAGCAAGGCATCGCCCCTTGCCAACTGAGGCCTCCTGTGCCTGCCCAGCTCCCCGCACGGCCAGCCCCTGACACCGCCCCCTCCCTGCTTAACCTAATCTGTGCTCAGGCCAGGCTGCCTCCCCATGCCCTGCTCTGCCCTGCCCACCCCGGCTTCTGCAGCCTCAGGCAGCTACCCAACTTTGCACCCCGCTCCCAGGCGGTCTTCGATTTCTGTTCCCCTGTCTCTGCAGGTAAACGGACATATTGTAGAGTGAGTAATGAAGGGAAAATGCCTTGTTAGGTTGTGTTATGATAACTAAGGTTAACTGTTGAAGTAATTGTGCCCATTTTAATGGGATTTGGTGTCGCTTTAGCGTAAATGGGTATAAATTTTGGGGCTCAGGAATGCATAAAATTTTTTCCCATTGAAATTTAATGGTAATTACATTTTCAACTTACAAGAAATCGCCCTAAGAGGAGTTTTTCAGGAACGAATTACCCTTGTGAGGTGGGGGAAGACTGTATAGTCTCCCATCTTGTAAGTATGTCCTGACATCTGGTTCCTGGATGAATGACAGTGTATCTAAACCCTTAGTTTTTGTTTGAGCCTAACTTACCAAGCAATCCAGATGGTCTCTGTTTGTTTACCACTCCTCCAATCTCTGTCATTTGCAAACTTTAAATTTTGCTTACTTCCAGGGTACTGATAGAAATATTGGCTGGCGTAGGGCCAACGACTGGGCTCTACTGGACACCGCTTGAAACACCCCAACTTGATTGTGCTTCCTCCCTTACAATTAAGTTTTGAGACTTACTATTTTTCTGGTTTATAATCCATTTAGTGTGCCATTTTGATATTTTATTGTTCTGGTTTCTTAATCAACAGGTCATTTGGTACCAAGGCAGGAGCTTTACGGGGTCAAAGTGTAGCACATCAACACTGTTGCCTTCATCAGTGAAATCTGCATTTTCTTTTGATGTGATAGGTTTTATGGAGAATGGATTTTCTCACACTTACAATGTTGATTGACGTTAATCCTAAAAAGCAGGTATCAGTACACCATTTTACAGAGGAAGCTGTAAATACAGTGCACTAACATCTGAGAGCATGTGGCAGTAAATATTTCTGTCCTTCAAGTTTCCAGCCCCGCTACCTAAGATGAGCACTTTTCTCGTATAGACCTATGGATTTTCTGATGTTTGGTTTGGT
Source organism: Carettochelys insculpta (assembly GCF_033958435.1). Classification (NCBI taxonomy): domain Eukaryota; kingdom Metazoa; phylum Chordata; order Testudines; family Carettochelyidae; genus Carettochelys; species Carettochelys insculpta. The sequence continues at coordinate 29,725,420 of NC_134145.1, read as the reverse complement.
TTTAGTACTTATACTACCTGCTATGGGTGTCCTCTGTATAGCATTGTCTTCAGTAGGCCAGGGGGGTAGAGGTATATGGATCTGGGGTGCAGCAGGTAACCCAGCAATGAAGTTCATTAAGCACCTCAGAATTCTTTTGTATTCTTACTTAATATAGCTAAATGATGGGTGGTGAAATGGAATGGATTTGTCTACCTAAAGAACAAATAACGAAGCTTGGAGGGCTCCACTATGTTTATGGTAGGTGCACATATTACTTTGAGAGCCAAGCCACTGGCTTGTGGAATATAGTCTGAACTGCCATGCTTCTCAGCCTGCTTGAGGCTGGAGTATACTGCTACAATGGAAATTGTTGTGGGTTCTCCATTCTAATGGGGTTATTCACATGCTTAAAGCTAAGCATATACAGAAGTCCTTGGCTGGATAGGTGCTAGACTGCTCAAGATTGAGCCCTGCTTGTGCTAGAGGGGCTGCTGGGATTGCTCCTTCAACCCTGGAGAGATGTGCTCCGTGTTTGGCTGTGACACACCTTCCTTTCTACCTTCCCTTCCCCTGCCCCTAGGCCAACTGGTGGTGCTGACTGATTCCAGAAGGCCTCTTCTGCAGTGTTCCTCACACGTGGAGAGGATAACCTCAGGTGCATCTGAGTGATCCACCACTGACACCAAGAACCAGCTAGGGAGAAATGCCTTGTTCAGATCTCAGCAGCAAAAATACAGAAAACACTTCGATTTAATTTCTTGACAAATGGGAACTGGTAGTACCAAGTTCACTTTGCATCTGAGATAGGACTTGGTGTCCTAACATAGGCGTGTGGAGTTTTACAGCGTTCTCCTGTGGAAAGAAGTCTTTGAAGCAGAGGTATGTTAATTTCAAGTGCTGGATGACTTGGTAGGTGTTCTGTGATTTAGTTTCCACTTTGTGTAGTTTTGCAAATCGCATTTTTTAGTTTCTGCATTTGGTTGAGTTGAGTGTAGTAAAATAGTGAGAAAGGAAAAGCTATTAGCTTAACTACAAAGTAATACTTGACTCTATGGTATCATTGACTGTTGGATGCTGTTTCAGTAGGCATGCCCTGTATTCCCACTGAGAGTCTGGGAAATTGATTTGTATTGCATTTTGTCTGTTAGTTACACTCTTATTAGTTGCTTTATGGGTTTAAACAGGTGCAGACTGGTCTTCTTTGGCACAAGTGGAAGCCTCAACGGTGAATGTTGTAGAGGAATTGTTTATTGGAATAACTTGTAGGTGGCAGTCTGATGGCAAACAGATCTGATGAGGAAAGATGAATCTAAGACCTTCTAGAATATAATCTGACAGAATCATTACCTGCAATTCTATTAAAAATTCTCCATGTAACACAATATTGACCTGCAGCATCCTGAATACAGGTTGTGTTCTTCTTTTAAAAAAAAAAAAAAAAAAAAAAGTGTAGATCATTGAATTTAGTTAGCACAATGCAGTACAGTTGAACCTCTCCAATCCAGAACTCTCTCATCTGGCTACATCTGTAATCCGGCATGATTTTAGTTAGCCAGATGACTGTCAAGGTTGTGGCCAAGTTTCCTGTGGTTCCATAAACTTTCGTCACAGCCGCTAGTCCTGGCTCAGTGTTTTGTGCTGTTGTTTACCCTACATGTTTTCCAAGAGTCCAGTGAGCAGTGGAGACATTGGTAATGTGCAAGGGTATATACCTCTGTCCCATTTTTGGACCCTGACACTCAGCCCAAATGTTGAGGTTCCATCTGAATGAAGTATGGATATTTGGTGGCAGGAGCACAATGAAGTTGTGCTTTTTAGTTTGTTTTGTTTTTAAAGCCCTTACATATACAAACAAACCCTGAAACAGTCAAAAACCAGTGAGTTGTGGTACAAGTAAATCAGAAATCGTTTCTTTAACAGATTGGCCTGTACAGAGCAAGGCGTAACAAGCTGAATATGTCAAATTATCATTTAACAGAATATGGTGTTAAGCAGATTCTTAGCTTCCAGAGACAAGTCTGCAGTGTGCATGAGTTGAGGCAAAGTTATTGTACAAAAGTCATGCTTCTCTAGATACGATTCCTTTTTCTTCACCCAACAGTGGTTAAGAGTCAAACTGATTTACAGTAATGTTACAAGAAAAAAAGGTGTATTTAGATTTAGACGACACATGGAAAAATACAGCAATTCTGTATGTAGACAGACATTTTTAACAAGTGGAAAGCTTGGCATACGCAGTCCCGTCTTCTTACAAATTAACCAAATGTTCAGACAGTTGCTCACAACACTGGCAAATCTACAGCAACAGCTTTTGAGAAAGGTCTTCTGTTTTTCTCTTGTAGCCGCAACAGGATGTATGCTAGTACAGACATAGTGATAACAAGCAGTGGTGATGCTTAACTAAAGCAGAATTTAATTAAGTTATTTTAGGCTGCTCTTTCCATTGTTCAGAATGTCTCTAGCTCTTTCACTATGTGGGTCTTCTGTAATTACACAGATATAAGGTGTAATTTGACTTTAAAAGATTTGTGTTCCACATTTTACACTGCATTTACGCTCATGGGGATATTTCACAAACAATGCATAAGCCATGTTACAAAGCCAGACAAGTCACATTTATAGACAACGCTACTTAAGCAAGACAATCCCTTTAATTTTTAGCGTACAATAGGTCTGACTGAAAGATGTCTAGTGTCTGGAAAGGTCTCGAGAATCATCAGTTCTGAATATCTTGGAAATACTCACTGTATTTTTAACAATGGATGAGTAAACAAAAACAAAATACTGAGCAACCATTTCTCCTGAAGGCTCCTATGCTGCATCGCTCTGTAACTCACGCTAACGCAGTGTGGACCATGGCTCTCTTTAGCGTTCTCTTTCCAAGGCAGAGTGCCGAAATTTGACCTTTTGACCTCTATGTACGGTTCGAGTGCCAGTGCTCCTTTATAAAGTCATTAATAGTCCTACTTGCAACAGCTTCATTAATACATTAAAACGCAGACCTTTGCCGTTTAGGTTGTGGTTTGTAGTGGTTCTTTTGTTAATCCCCAGGCATCATGGCTCTGAGCAAGTTCCCGGCTGAATGAGGGGAGAAGAGGTGGGGCTGAGCTCCTGCCTGGTGTGCCTGTGAAAATCTGTGCACGTGCCAGGGGTTGCTGACCTCTGTTCTAGATGTCATGGAGACATTTGTGTCTTGTTACTCCCTTGTAGCAAGTAGATTTGGTCTTGTAGCTCAGCCAGTGAAGAAGAGCTAGAGATCCAGTCCCTTACAGGTGTGTTGTTACAGTTGCACTGGTACCACATGCATCCCTCACATGATCACATTTGCAAACATATGTGCCAAAACAGCCTTTATTAGTGAAGGAAAGAGCAGAGATTTTGAGGACATAATCCCTGCCAACAAAGTGGAATGCTTATTCCAGCATTACTTCCAAGGGCCTAAAAATGACGAGGCATTGTGTTACCACTCTGTTGTGTATTTGATGAGGAGTGTAGGAGACATACAGAACCCCAAAGCAAAAAGCAGTCAAGTAGCACTTTAAAGCTTAGCTAAATAATGTATTAGGTGAGCTTTCGTGGGACACTTCTGGGTCTGTTCCATGAAAGCTCACCTAATAAATTATTTTGCTAGCCCTTAAAGTGCTACTTGACTGCTTTTTGTTTTGATAATATATAGACTATTACAACTCCCTCTCTGTTACTATAGAACCCCAAAGGTGTGACTGCAACAGAAGACAAGATGCAGGTTGTGTGTCACTGTTGACAGTTGTATGGTTGCCAGAAAAACAAATATCCTTGTATGGTCAAGTAGGTGTGCAGTACTCAAAATGAAACCAAGGATTCTGCCTACAGTCAGAGCAGAGAACAGAGCATTCTTTAGGATTCTCAAATAGTGATGAATTCATGAGAGATTTCAGCCTCTGTTAGAGAAGTGGTGTGGGTTTTTTTTGCTGTCCAGAAGACAGGAGTATCTCAAACAGTTCCTCTTTCGAACTGCACTTTCACAAATTATGGAACATAACAGTGCTCTTGAACTCTAAAATCATGCTTAAGTTTTCTTTTTCCTTGTCATTTTTGCTGCCTTTGTGATCACTTGCTAAAGTGTACCTTACAGAGGTCATCATTGGTCTGTGTGAAACCAACATTTACATTACTTGGGAATGGGTAGGTAAGGTTTAAAAAAAAAAAAAAGTATGTAGTTGAAATGAGCAGAGGAAAAGTTCTCATTCTTTACTGGCGAAGAAACTTCCTTTGTCAGTATAGCAGAAAAAAACCCCTTCTTTGAACCTGACTTCACCTGCACTGAAACAAGCCAATGAAATTTGATCAACAGTTCTACAACTGGAAGTATTTTATTTTTTATGCAGGTTCTGATACCACTTCCCTCCCTTAGTATCTCACACTTGTGGCATTTTTTTTGGTACCTATCAGAGAAAACATTATACTTCGCTGAAAGGAAAAAGCCAATGTTAGGCAATAAAAATGTTGAATATGTTTTGTTATGATCATCCTCTAAATCAGTGACCTTTCTTTCATAGCTTCTAAACTAGTTAGTAGAAACTCAAAGTTAATTAATGCTGAGTTATTATCCTATTTTGAGCACATAGTATATTCTTGAGTACTAATAAATGATTAATCCATTGTGTGACATTTACTTCAGCATCTTAAATGGAAGTCCTGCTTAAATTACAGTACTGACTGGAGGGTAGGGCCTTTTTTTTTTTTTTTTTTTGTCTCCCAAAGGCACAGTGGTAATGACTTTGAAAGTCCATAGGAATTAGGTGCCTAATTGCCATTTTTTTGCCTTTTGAAAATCTCCCTGCAGCTGGCTGTGTGTGGTTTCTGTCTGGGTTAAATTTGGGGTTTTGTTGTTTTTTATTTTCCTTCATTGAATATTTTGATATTTGGTCTATATAAGCAGTTCCTCATAGTACAACAAGCAGAGTATTTTTTTATTCTCCTATGGCAATTTCTGATTTGATACTGTGAATAAAGTAAATTTCCCCAGATAATCTAAATGTAAGATATTCAGCTATATTGAGCAAGAAGGAATTGGGCTGACTTGTAGTATGTATGGTCTATTAGAAAGAAAGGTTTAGTTTAGGCTGTCCTTTCTTTTGTCTTAGTTAACTTGGAGAGGGATTTATAGCAGCTCATGGACACCCATAAGCAGCTAGCAGCAGGATCTGTGGTAGATATGAGCATAGGAGAAACAAGTGGCCAGGAATACAGCACAGTTAATTAAGCAAGTCCCTGAGATTTTTCTTGCCGTTTAAAAACTGCTGATAAATGGGATGAAAGCTCAGTAGTGCTTTCAAATACCTCAGTGTATTGGGTGCCTATTGAAACAAGACGCTATAGATCTGCATAAAGTGAAAATTAATTCCAGGTGCCAAATATATCAGTTTGAAATGCATTCTGGTGTTTACAAATTCATACTTCAGCTGTATTGTCAGCTGCCAAAGTGGCAGCAATTACGTATGTACACGAAGATCAGAGGTGGACAGTGTCCTCAAGTGAATGCTGATTAACAGGTACAAAGAATTTATGTAATTAAATCTGTATAAAGTAATACACATTTTAAAACACCCGTGTTTAAGTCTTTTGTATTTCGGTAAAGTAGGAGGAGCTTTTTGGAGATTAGCGTGTGGAAGCCAGATGAAAATTCAAATGTGCCCAAACTTGTCAATTAAAAAAAATTCTATCTAGACCTGAATGCTAATGTTTACTGTCTGCATCAGTCTGCGAAACCTTTCTATAAACCATGTAAAAATAAATATCCCTGTTGATCTATAATCATTTTAACTTTTTAGCATATATTTTCAAGCAAAACTAGTTGTACTTTTAAAAGAAGTTAACTATAATCCTTGCCAAAGATCTTTCAGTTTCTTTAGAACAGGATAGCTAGATTACTTTGGATTGAGTACATGTCTTGAATGTGCTGTGTCAAGTTTAGAACAAACGGCACAGACAGTTGTACTGTACAGAGTGAAATCTGACAACTTGGTGTTAAAGGAAAGGAATGCTACTGCATGGTTTGATTGTGATCAACTTATCTTCAAGTGGGTTTATTAGCAATTTAATGGAATATTGGTTATTCAGAAGCAATAATAGCCAGCTGAAATGCCCATTCTCTTCTCTTTCCCATACGCTTTGGCATGAGTAGAATGTGACAGTTGAGCTTTCAACAAGGTTCATGAATTTTAAATACTTTTCAGTTGCAAAATGGGGCACATGGAGTGTGGTCAATAGGGCACAAGGAGTTGGCAGCCACTTTGAGTATTATGAGATATTGGGTGTCTCAAAGATAATGAATGGTTGGCTTATCCAGGTGCATTCTTGGCCCACCGTGCATATCCAGACAGAGTAGAATGTTTCTCTGTCCAGCATTTAACAATTGGTCATTTTGTAATTGTAAGCAGAAAAGTATTTAAAACATTACTTTCTCAGCGTGCTTTTAGAAGATTTAAATTTCATGTCATTTTTTTCATCTGGCAAATTTTTCACTAGTATTTTGTAACACACAAGTGTTGCTTGCAGAACTAGATTATCTTTCTAACTTGAATCCACTTTGGTACATCTTGAAAATGTTTTTGCTTGTGAATTTAAATCTTAAACTTTACAAAAGTGTTTGTTTTTTGCAAAGGCCATTGGCTGAACACAGCGTTCTCTAAATTGCTGCTACTTGTTGGTTCAAATTTCATCTTAACCTTTTGAACAGAGTAAATATGTTACTGAACCCCATGTTTTATGTGAAACGGGCATTTCTAAATAAGTGATGTGAATTTATTGGAGGGGAAGGGAATTTGAGGTTGTGTGGATTGCTGGTGGTGAGTAACACTGAACAGCACTAACGCACATCAGTTATGTTTAGGTTTTAACTTAAAGCGTGTGGCAGTCACCCAGGGTGTGAGAGGATGGTTCTGTTTAAATCCTCACCATCTTCTTGGTTATTTTTCATGTGTTATCGTTCACTGAATTTGCTCAAGGAATCTTGTTCATTGTTGTTGTAAGGTGCAAGTACTAAATATATTACTTGTTAACACTGTGAACAGACCCCCTGGATATAACATGATCCAAAATAGCTTTTTTACAAAATGGTGAATGAATTGTCACTTAAAGCATATAGCTGTAGCATATGTAGTACATCCATAGCAGGGTGCCCGTGGTCACTTTGCAGCTGTTTTCAGCTCATCCAGCAGCTGCTTTTTCTCAAGAGGAAGGAGCATTAAGTGGGTGTCCTGTGCTACTAACCTCCAACGGGGGAGAAGAGGCAGTGAAAAGATCATTCTGATTCAGGTCACCTGTACAGACCCCCTGTCCTACGAGTAATCCCCAGCCTGCCCTTCTCATAGGGGCACGTAGGGGAGGCCGGGGAATTTTCATCAGACTGGATGAGAGCGGCATTCACTGTCTCCTAAGATGAGCTCCTTTACTGAGGCTTAGTGGTTGCAAGGCAGAGAGACATTGGGAGAATGTAGATACTACCTGGGGTGTAGAACTGGGAGTGGAAACCACCACATAAGCGTGTGAGAGCCCTCTGACTAGAACGCTTTCCTTGTGCAGCTCAGTAGCTCTGCCTGGCAGTTGCATTTATTCCAATATCCCTTACAGAAGTACACAGCTCTGCTACGATAGCATCTACAAGTTTCTGCTTCCCAGAGGTGTTTTCTGTACGTCCTTCTCCCTGCTGGCTACATTCTCCTTCAGTAGCTCCTCTGCTCCTTTGTTTCCCAGCTTTCGAGGGCAGCATATGCTCTGTGAGCATGTGCATCAGTTCACTTCACAAAGTTGCTTGTTACTGAGCGTTCGCAGGCAGCACACAGATCTCCACTTGGAGAGATTACCCAGGATATCCAGTGCCCATGACCGTGTTTTTGGTGTGGGTTGAACCTTTCTAATCCGGAACTCTTTGTCCAGCAACATCCCCTCAAAACATCTTTCTCTGTAGTGTTTAGCCCTTTTGTAGCACCGGCAAAACCTTATTAGTTTTGCTACTACTTTTAAGAGAAAGTACACAATGGTTTATTATCAAAACAAAAAAGCAGTCCAGTAGCACTTTAAAGACTAACAAAATGATTTACTAGGTGATGAGCTTTCGTGGGACAGACCCACTTCTTCACATCGGTTTATTAATTTAACTGTTGTGACAAAGCTTCTCCTCAGCCTTGGTAGGTCCCAGGCTTTTAGGCAGTTTGCTTGCCTCACAAGCTCACAGCAGCCCTCATCAGGCACTTTTCTCCAGAGCAGTGTTTCTTAAACTTTTTGAGGCCACAGAACACCAAACAGTAATACTTTTCTACATGGAACACCTATGAAAAGTCTTTTAAAAAATTGTTGTCGGACCAGAAACATATCAGACAGCAATATATATACAGTAAAACCAAAATGAATTAATTTAATCAGGTGTCACACCAATGTAGTAGTAACATTGTATCTGGTTTAAGGAGCAGAAAGCCTACATCATCGTATGAAACCAAAAATGTGTCAGATGCTCATGGCACACAGGCAGGTTGTTCACGGGACACCTGTGTTAAGAAATATTGGTCTAGGGGACCAGGTTGGTGTGTGGTGAGCTACTCTTGTTATTGGCCAGCATAGGGCAGAGAGGGGAAATAGATTATGAAACTTTCTGTGGCTCTCCCAAGTCCAATGATACAGGGCAGGAGAAATCCCTTCACCAAATCCAGTCTGTTTCCCATGTTTAAATGTGAAGAGCAAGGTGGGTGAGACCTGAGCCTGCCTCTTTCTCCAGGTTCCAGCCCAGGGATCCTGTGAAAGCAGCTGCCTGCATACGTTTCCAATAACAGCTGCATCACAGCTAGGATTCTCTGGACCACTTCCCATGGCCCTCCCACCACATTCCTCACCCTTGTGCAGATTCTTCTTTCTCGTACCTGCTTGTGCTTGCTCCTCCCCGATCCTCCACAGTAACTTTTCAGCTCCTTGTGCACTCAGAGCTAAGAGAAGAGGAACCCCTTTAACCAGTGCGGAACACGTTTTTATATGCATTGAGGCCTGTGTGAATGTGGACTATCAGTAGAAACAAAATCCCTACCTGTGGATGCTCTTCTAGTCAGCTGAGTGATATTTGACTCTGTCCTGAGTGGCTATGTGAGGGACGCCGTGTGCTGCTTACAGGACAACTTCTTTTTAGATACCAATTACAACAAAAGTGAGTAGGGTACGCTTGGCCAGTCAGGCCAGCTAAGACTCGCCATTTAGATAACGGGGAGACCCTATCCTCTGGCTTTGGGGTACCTTTAAGGTCTCACAAATAAACAGTGAAAGAACTCAGAAAAACCTTGTGCTACTGCATGATGTGATTTGGCCCCTTGTGTAGAGTGATTGTATATTGATACTTGTGCGATCTGACTTGAGTGGGTGCTGGGTGATTTTTAAAGATCAGTATTTGATGTGACCGGTAGGGAATTTCCCAGGTATGCTGTGTCACGGCACAGGAGTAGCAAAGGCTTACACTTAGGCCATGCACCAATCCCTTGTGCACGTGAAGAGTTGCCATTTTAGCCTTCATAATGGAGTTAGCAATATCTTGTTCCTCTTGTCCTCTGTCCAAATGTGCTTGTGAGATTAAATGACTGTCATTGAAAGACCCAAGGGGGTAAGTGTAGCTGAAATCCTCCCATTTCCCCCTCCACGAAAGAGATTCCTATAAAATAGGGGATTCAGCCAAACCACTGCCAGTGGTTCAAAAGCACAAGCACTGGGGTTTTTCAAAAACCCAAACTATTTTGTATTGCCTGGCTTGCTTTGAAATGTCAATAGCAAGAGAGAGAGAGCCCTTAATCTCCAAGCTGAATAGATTCAGATAAAATGAGATCTGGGTCAAACACTCTCACCCCCCCGGTGTTTTACTTTTGCAAAACCAGAATTCATCCTCCTTCAATTCCCTGTTTTTTCCATAACCACTTACAAATTTTACTCAGAGGCTTGATGAACCAACGCTTCTGTAAGCACAGTGCGAAAGGTTCCGGAGAAAGTCATCACCTCAGAGGTACCGTAGTTTAACCTTTGCATGTTGGAACGCTGACACTTGTCCTACAGGGTCCTAAATGGCAGTGAAAAGTGCAGTGGAGGATTGAGCCCAATAACTCTAAACTATCACAGCCAAGAATTAGATTTAGGGAGACAGTACAGTTTAGTGGCTCTTAAACTGTATGTTCCTCTTGGCAGGGACTGTTTTGTACAGGGCCAAACACGCTGTCAGCACTTCACAAATCACTGGTAAGAGTTGAGGTCTGATGTGGGAGATCTGTGGCTGTTCCCAGCTCTACTTTTGACAGGCTCCTGCGCCCGGGTGTGAATCTCTAATCTCTGCTGACGTGTACCCAAAATAGTAAACTGAATGTTTGTGTTTTTTCCTACGCTGGCAGAGCTTTAAGATTTTTCCAATAGTGTGCTGGAGAATTGGAAATGTCTCCCTGTGGCCATTGTGTAACATAACAATAATACTCCACATGCTGCCAAAATGGCCACATGTAGCCACTTGGGATTTCATATGCAGCCACCTTGTCTTTTGGCATCCCATCCCCTCTATTCCAAGTTCTGCTGTGGCCAGTGTCTCTGCTCCCTGCAGCAGCAGCCCCAGCCCAAGGTGGTACTATTAATAATGCATCTTGCTCTTTACTTGCAAAGAGTTATTATATTATTTATATAACGTTCCAAATATCCATGTGACTGGAGTCTCATTAGCATAATATTTGAACCATTAAAACTGTGGACACCACGAATTTGCTGGGGTCGCATGCACAGCCACAGCAAAAATTTTATTTGAGAACCAGCGGTGTCCATCACTGTGCATGTGTTAGTTGTGAGACATCTGAAATAAGCCTGTCTTCATCACTGGCTTGTTTTGATACCCTAAGCACGTTTTGAAGGGCAGGAAAATTTCTTAGCTTTTTCCCCAGCAGTTGTGCTAACTTTTTTCCCTCCAGAAATAATGTTTTCCCTCTGTAGAGACATCTGAGCTTAAGTGATGCCTAGTCCTTGGGCTAGCCTGCTCAGTACAGGGATGAATTTCACCCAGAATGCAAAATTATTCTCCTATATGCAAGGAGCACCACTCCGAAAGGTTCAGATCTGGATCCAAATTTCTCCTTGAATGTTTGGATTCAGCCCATCTCACAAATGATTTATTATTTATTTTCTTTGTTGGATTTTTCAAAAATAGTCCCAGTGACCATTTTCCTCCCTCTTTCAATCCCTCACTTTTCTTCTTATGAAAAAGGTTGTTTGAACATGGCATGAACATGAACAAAAAACAAAATTCTAATAAATAATTTATAAAGCAATTGCATCCATTTAAAGTACTTTCAATGAGAATGTAAAGAAGTAGGGGATCTGTATATATCAGTTGCAGTGGTTGTAAAACTCATCTGGGGTGTAGTGGGTTCCATTTTCAAAGTGCGGGGGGGTGTGTGTGAGGAAATTAGATTTTGATAAATGTCAGACATGTTTATTGTCCTCTTTCCTTGAAACTGAGCTGGCTGAAGTCCATTGTCTCTCAACGAGATTTATTATGGATTAGATACATTCTGTCTCACAGTAGGAATGTGCTTATTTAAAAAAAAAATCCCTACACAAAGCATAAAAGCTTCAAAATTCAACCACTTCCTGTACTATTAGGTACAGTTATAAAAGTCTGGTATTGTGTTACATTTCTACACATTCTTATGCATTTCAAAATGTCTTATAGAAAAAAGTGTAAGTACCTAGAGAGGACTTTATACAGCAAATGTCTTTTTTTAGCTCTATACTGGAGTAAGTGGAATTTTTGATAATTTATTTGTAAATCAATTTTGACCTGTGGCTTTTGGTTTCATCTGTTTAAATATTAGAACTGTTTGGTGAGAAGTTTGAATTTCAGAAGAACACAACTCTGATTTTAAAAATACAAACCAAAACTGTTGTGGAGTGGGAGATGAAAGGCAAAGCACCATTCTGTTGAATTCTTTCACTGCATCTTTGCTATTTGCTTACGTTTTTGCTGTTGATAGCTAATATGTTTGCTACAGATTCCATCTTATCTGTAACGTCCTCCCTCTTGTGATTTGGGGATAGTTTTACGACTAATGCATCAGGTCCCAGGCTGAGACCACAATGCTTATCCACTTATTGGATAGCTAAACTTCACCATAGGTGGTACCTTTGACTGAAAAACCAAAGACTCAGTGGGCATGAAAACTTCTAGGTCAAAGTTGACGTGCATAGGCATCACAGCATGAAGATGCTTTCAGAGTCGCCATGGGGCTACAGAGAGGATTTTAGTTACCAGGGCTGTCAGTTTGGCATCTTTCCTGAGCATTGCATTCACTTGTGAAAGCCATGCATATCTGATGTGCAGTGAAAATCTTGTTCATTCTGCTCAATACACTGGCGAAACTGTTCAAGGCTATTTAATCCATTGAGAATAGCGTTCTGATCGTGTTAATGAAAGTCTGGGTTATCTACCGCACAAACAATTCCTCTTGGGAACCTGACTTTCCAGGCATGTTTGCTTATGAATCAACATGTTTACCAATATCCTGGTTACTAGTTTCATCTGCTTTTCTTCATATCCCATGTGATAGTCTTGTGCATATTCTCCCCATCTAGGGAGGGTGCAGGGAAGGACTAAACGTAGCATAGGCAAATCTGAAACCCAGTGTCCTGAAATGCCTAGCTTACCTTGTGACAAGTTTTGGACACAGTTGGAGAGGGTCCAGCATATGAAGGTCATCTTATCACTTGAAGAGGCCTTGTTTTATCTGGATGTTGCTTACTAATCTTCTACAACAGGGCCCTTCAGAATGGCTTTATCAACAAAAGGCCAAAAACAAACTCCACAAAAAAAACCATTAACTTGCATGGATCTGGAAACCACACAAGCCGTATTTTTTTGCAGAATATGGAACTCACAACACTGAAGCACCACAAGTCTGTAATTTGACTCCATATCATTCTGTAACAGGTAGGAAAAAGGTGCAATTTATGATTTGTGACAGTAGCGTCATGGCTTGTGTTGATGTGTAGTGACAGCTCTGGATCTGTTCAGTCTGGGGTAACATTTATCCCATGCTACCACATTCAACACCTTCTGTCAGTCACACAGATTGCTCTCTAATTTCTTGTCAGAAGTCCTGTCTGATTCTGGTGCCAGCAAGCTTCAACCGCTATAGCGTTTCTTAATTGCCCTTGATTGCACTGTACTTGGACAGTTGCCCTTAACACCAATTTGTTGCTCTCTGGATTAATAGGCATGATCTCCACACCCTTAGATTTGATTGACTGATTTGGCAGGAGGATCAGTGAACCACAGTTTTTCAGGGATGAAATATAGGAGCCTGCTCTGGGGGCCCAAGATACGCAAACATGTTTATGGGAGAAAGGAGTTAAATGCCTCCTGTTCAGGGTGGATAAAATCAATTCTTTTTTAAATTTATTTAAATCGGATGTTGTGTGTGGTTTTGTTTTTTTTTTTTAAATCATCAAAGTATTTCTCATTTAAAAGTAACTGTTTAAAATTTAATTGTATCACAAACATGTTGTAAAAACACATAGGCTGTGGCCACCCTTGGACAAAACTTCGAAGTGGCCATGCTAATGGCCAAATGGAAGAATACTAATGAGGTGCTGAATTGAATTTCAGTGCCTTGTTAGGTTAGCATTTTGCACACTTCTGGCTGCGGCACTTCAAAAGCTCTGCCTTTGAACACATGCGGCTCCACAGGAGGGGAGGGGAGGGGAGGGGAATAATGGGATTTCAAAATGTGCGGGGTCCTTTCGGAAAGGACCCCCATGGAGCTGTGCCGAGCTGCGCACGTTTGAAAGCAGTGCTTTCGAAGTGCTGCAGCCGGAAGTATGCAAATCCTAATGAGGTCCTGAATATGCAGTTGTGCCTCATTAGTATTCTTCAATTTAGCCATTAGCATGGCCATTTTGAAGTTTTGGCCAAGTATGACCACGGCCCTTGGGTACGTCTACGCTAGGAACTAACTTCAAAGTTAACTCTGAAGTCAAGCACTACATTGAAGTAGCCATCAGAGAGTCTATGCACATTTTCCCTTACTTCGAAGTTAACTTAGAAGTAGGGAGCCGAACTTCGGAGTCCTTACTCCATTCCTGGGAATGGAGTAGTACCCTAGTTCAAAGTTTAACACTTTCTTAAAGACAGGGAGTTAACATATTGCAAAGGATAGGGACAGCATAGAAAGGAACTGTGGAGTGGACTAAAAAGAAAAAGGGAAGACACTGGTCTCATTCGCTCACTCTCAAAATGGCAAATGTGTCAGATGTAATCGGTGCAAGATGATGATGCAGGGCCTAGTTACACGGGCTGCTTCAGGGCTAGTTCCTCCAAGGGAGAAAGTTTGAAGATCTGCTGCATTCGTGTAGCAGTGAAAAAGGATTTGTGGAGGAACATGATCAAAGATATAGGGGCTGGTGTGGTGGCATGGGAAAGTAATGAACCAGAAGAAAAGAAACCAGCTGGAAGGGGTAGCGGAGGAGAAGAACAAGGCCAGTGAAAACTGGTGGGCAGGGAGTAGGGAATGGAGAATAAAGCAAAGAAGTGGTACAAAAGAAAAAGGGTGAAAGGAGGCTGGATACTCAGGGTGGAGGACACCCTTCCAGGACCTACCAGAATTTAGTGACCCAGGTCTTGATGTTAATAGTAGGTAGGTGCTACTACCCCTAATTTACATCTTTAATGGCTCCTGATGGTGTGGGTTGCTGCCCTGCAAGCAAAGAAGGTCCGAGAGGAATTATTACAGGCCTCTACAGCAGTTTATTCAGAAGGAATTACACCAGCTGTGACGGTACATCAAACACATAACGTTTTATGTTAGACAAAGCAATACGTGAAGAACAATACATTTCCCCAACAGAGAAGGTCGTTATCAAATGATCAATGACTGACATTTGTTTTGTTTGTTCTTTTTAGCCCTCTGGTTTGTCCCAGTTTTTCCTCTGACAAGCTCTTGGCTGCCTTGTGGTTTATAGCCCTACTTGAATCCACAGAGCAGAGTTTCTGTAGTAAAGTTACCATGACTAGTTCTACTCATGCTCTATTTTGTAATTTATGTATATATTCGATACTTACTTCTGCATGGGCCCATGTTCACTGATCCATAGGTCAATCATTGATCATACCTGCAGTTTTTGCCAGCTGTTTATCCAGTTTGCTTCTGCTTACAGGGCCCTTGCTTCCAAGATCCTCTACATCCATCCAGCTATTTAAGTCGTGTGAAATTACACTCATCATTCGTTCGGTATCGTCACAACAGTTTGGCACCATCCCGACACTCGATGTCCTGTTTCTCATGGAACCTACTTTGCTGAATTTCCAGAATGAACACTGCTCTAGGAGTGTCTGTGCCCAGCCCTAGTTCTGCAAGACCTGTGTCATCTTGTGGAAGCTTGATGGTTTTTCGGTTGTTACAGTTTTGGAAGTTAATTGAGACAGCAAGCTAACCATAGATCTGTAACCACAGAACAGAGGTCAGGGGAGGGAAGATTGGAAGTCTGGTGTACTGCCCTCTGTAATCCCATGCTATGGGTATATTTAGTTCCTCTCTCTGCCTGTGACTTGAGTCCTTGTGTGCTTCTGTTCTTGTGCCAGAGTAGCATTGTACTGAGCCACAAGTTAGTTGGTCTGTTTCATTCTGGCATGTAGGCGAAATCTACATGCCATTGTGTTGTGTATCTTAAATAATGCCACACCTGCTATTTCACCTATAACAAGTTTCTCCTTCATTTGGACCCCTTCTGCACATAGTGCTTTCTTGGAAAAGACTTCCATGCGTTAGAGGCAAAGGAAGAAGTTCAGTATCTAACTATGGTGCTTGGCCATTATGGTAGTGTGCAAGAAACTTATGAAACAAACATTAACCCACCTATTTTACATTTATTTTAAAAATACCACAGGGATCCAACCCTCCCCTGTATATTTAAACATCATAGGAGACTGAGGAATATTAAGCACTGTATTTGAAGCAGGTACGCGTCTCCAACTAAATCTTTGACCAGCTAAACAAAAACTACTGTTCCTGGGTGCAGCATTTAAGTGCAGCATTTCAGCCTGAGTTTCTGAACTTAGAACAGATATGTTAATGTGTGTGCTGCAGAACAGATTCCAGCTTCTGGGTCTGAGCATTCCAGCCCTCAGTGCATGGAACTCCCAGGAGACTCAGTGGAGTTCCATGTGCAGAGGTTTGTGGTTCCTTATGTCTCAGAAACCAGTATGCCCAGTTATGTTACCTGCAGGTCTGGTGGCCACAAATGCATCATAACTGACTTCTCTCACCCCAGACCCCCAATGCAGGAAGAAACCCTGTTTGCTGTAGAGCAGCTCTGTGCTATTCTTATGTCACAGCCCTGATGTAGGGATAATGGTCAGGGAAGAGTGGGCATAGCTGATACATCACTACCTGCTGCTATTCTCAGTTGCCAGACCGGACCCTTTGGGGTCATGGTAGCTTGAATATAGGTTACAGCAGGTTGGAGGCTTCTGTGACTTACTTGAGGGATCACCCCTGAGCTTTGGATCCTGTGCTGATTGCAGTTTGGCAGGACCCACAAAGAGGGGCCAGTGTGTTTTTCTACTGTCCCAGGACACTAGAGAAAGATGATTATAGGGGTTCCGCTTCAGACAGTAGCTACAGGTTGAGCCATAGCCAGTGACTGGGAACTGGCAGAGGCTGGGGATGCTGGCAGGAAGCTGGGAGGAGCAGTGGCTGGGGAGCCAGCGAGCAGCTGGGGAGCTGGATGGGCAGGGAAGCTGGATGAGGAGCAGCGGGAGGTGGCGGGGCCAAGGATGAACCGCCAAGGAGAGGTGGGGCTATGGGGGCCTGGGAGCTGCCAGGCAGCGGTGGGGTCATGCTGGCCAGGGTCAGGAAACTACAGCCGGGGCCAGGAAGCCTGAGACTGTGGAGTGGGAGCTGGGAACGGGAAAATCCCTGGTCTGGGATTGCTCTGCCAGAGCTCTTGTTCGCTCCAGGTCACATGCAGGGTCGTCCTCTTGTGTTCCAGAGCCCTGTGCAGCCTGAGCACCTGCGCTCTCCCTCCCCCACCATCTCTTTTATGTATGCATGTGCCCACGTAGGGCTGGGGGAGGCAGGAACAGCACAGGGAGGCTGAGGGGGCACAGGCAGAAGGGTGAGCGGTGCAGCTCACCAGGGCTGTGGTCCAGGAGATTTGGGTCTCTGGGGCGTGGCACCAGTGAAGGGAGACGCAGAATTCAGCAGCCAAGGCCGAGCAAGGAGCTGGGGGATTCAGGCTGCTGGGACCGGGATGCAGGGTGGTGGTCCAGGGGATTTGACTGCTGGGGCTGGCCAATGGAGTGGGGAGCCAGAGGATTTGGGGTGCCAGAACTAGGCAGAGGGGTGGGGGAGTCAGGGGCCTCCTAGGCCAAGAGGTGGAGCGAGGACTGGAGGGCAAGGGACTAGGCCTGCTTGAATGTTTTCACTAGGCATAGGGCCCGACTTAATTTGGGGCCCAGTCATGCTCTGGGTAAGCCTAGGCACCCTCTGGCCACAGGAAACCTCTTTTGTAGCATGGAGAGGTTAGCGCGGGAGAGGTACTAGTGCTGACGTGCTTAGTGGGCACCTTCTAACCCTTCTTAGTGTCTGAACATAAGAGAGTGACTCACCCGCTCATTGTTTCCACACACTTCGCGTCCCGGTCCATGCTTTCGACCCTCCTGAGGGGATTCTGGGATCTGAGATAGAAAACAGACACTCTCCATCCCAGGAGATCCTGTCTGAGAAACCATCACTGGGCTCCCTCTTTCCTTATTTTAAACTTATGCCTATTTTTGTTTTATTGATGTGTTTAATGGTTGAACATGGATGAAAGTCTAAACTACTTACTTTTAAATAGGTTGATGCAATGAAGAGAGCACTTGAAAGTCTTAACCTCAACATTGTAGAGATGACTGATGAAAATGCAACCTTAGATGGTGGAGATGTCTTATTTACAGGTACAGTATTAAAATTATTTTACTCATCTTTTTTCTGGCTTGCATGGAAGATTTAACATCTGGTCTCTATTAATAAATATTATATTTTACACTTCTATAACTTCTTTATTAGGTCATTTGCTTACCCAATGGCAGCATGGCACTTCTGATTGCGCAATGTCTTTTGAATGCAGAACTTTCTGATTTAATGCAGAATAAGGAAGTAGCAGAAGACACAATTCAAATCGTGTGTCATTAAGCCTTAATCAGTTTGCCTAGTTGGTAACGTATTATGTAGCAATCAAGTTATTTTCATAATTTTTGTTACTGGTAGCCATGTTTGTACAGAGCTGTTGGTGGAAATCACAGATGATCCAGACATAATTGTAGTTGGCTCATCGAGTAAATAACAGTGCGTTTTTAGTTTATGGGGAACATAGACTTGCATGCTAGATGTTGCACAGAAGACAAGTGGTGTTGCTACTCATGTTATTTGCACGAACAAATTCAAAGATACCGATGCTCATTTTTACATAAACACCTTATGCATTTTCTTAGATTGGCTGAGTGTATATTTGCCCTTTGCCTGTGATAAATTAAGCTGTTTATTTTGATTACCATCACGATAAAGAGGTTGCTTGCCTTACTCACAAGGAACAAGATTATTTCAGACTAAGCAAACCAAAATAGGCATTTCTAGTATGTCACAGATCTCAGTATCTGTTTTCCTAGCACCTTGAAGATAGCTGTGTTTTAAAATCCAAGAATGGAAGAAATCTCAGAGGAGGAATAGAAGGTCAATTGGTGACTTACTAATCCACCCTAGCTGTTGTCTCCATTTATCATATGACCATTGCTAAGGTTTAAGGGAAGGGGAACTGTTTGTATGTATAATTTACAGTAAATATCCTTCACCAGAAGAGGAATTTGATTAGAATCAACTTCCAATTGTAGGTTGCATTTAAAAAAAAAAAAAAAAAAAAAAAAAAAAGCTACATTTCTAGTTTAGCTTGATGACTGGATTTTTTTTTAGCCACATTTAAATCTCGGATTGATAATTGTGAACAACTTTATATTGCATCACCTCCATCTCAAAGTTGGCTTATTTTTAAAACTTATGTGTTCTGATATGATTGGTGGCCGCGTATTTTTTGGCCATTCAAATAAAAAATCGTCATTAATTTTGTCTTCACTAGTCTTTGTAATCTTTTCATTTCAGGCAGGGAATTTTTTGTGGGCCTGTCAAAACGGACAAATCAACGTGGTGCAGAAATTCTGGCTGACACATTTAAGGTTTGTACCCTTGTTCTACAATAGGACATTCTGCTATCTCTGGCATAGACAAAGGGATTAAACTACAGTCCACTGAACCAAGTACATTAGCCAAAATGTGCAGAAATAGATACCTAAAGTCAGGCTTCTAAAGTGTATCAATTTAGAATTATAGGCAGTGGCTTGAAATATAAAAAGGCAGATCACCCAACTGTTCCATCAAAATCACGGATCTTCAAGAGCAGGTAAAGGAAATGGAAAGTTAAGTCAGTTCTGAGGGACTAAGCCTGTGAGTATGGCAATGCAAGGTCATTACTATTTCCTATCATTTTAGGCCTGCCTTTCTTCTTCTAGAGAAGCTCAGCAACATGCATGAATGTGTTCTCACTTGGTTCTTGAAGAATTTTTATATAAATAATGTTTAAACGTTTAATAGTCTTATTTTCAGGTTTACAAGTAGTGAAAAACTGCAATAGTTCTGTTCTGATCCTTGATACACAAGGCAAGCCAAGACAGCCCAGAGGCGTAGCCACTTTACTTCCTCAGGACATGCAGATGAGCTAATTTGTAGAGGAGCTAAAATTGAATTAATACAAATATGGAACTGGTACTGATTTAGAGTATTTACTCTGAACCTTCCTTATTTCTACACAGGATTATGCTGTATCCACAGTCCCTGTTCATGACTCTTTGCATCTGAAGAGTTTTTGTAGCATGGCTGGACCAAACTTGATTGCCATTGGTTCAACTGAAGCAGCGCAAAAAGCCCTCAAGGTAAAATGTGCGGGCAAATGACCTGGGATATATGACTAATTTTACTTTTGTTTTAAGACAAGGATACTTGAGTGTAAAATAGATGTAGTGTCAAGTAGAAGAGGGAAGTAAATACACCACAGAGTCCTGCATGAGCAAAATGCAGAGATTAAAACTCGATTAGAATATTTTCCCTACATAAATCATAATAATTATCAACACTAGCTTCCAGAGTTTCTACAAGCTTGTTCCTAATGCAAGGGGATGTGTTTTGTTCATTTGTTGCATGGGATAGGTAATGGGTAGAAATGAACACCTGAGACTTTCACAGGGAAAGAGTTGCCTAAGTTCACTGACTTCTTGATTTTTTTCTCTCTTGAAACATAAAATTCAGTGAAAGAATTTGAGGAAGGAGTGAATGTGGTCAGGACAATGGGATAAGACTTTTTTTTGGCGGGACCATGGGAGCGATTGGAGGGAAGACTGTTAGACTTCAGAAATGTCTGAGGCAGAAGTAAAAGGTTGAGAGTTTGGATGTGAGGAGAGAAGATAACTCCAAGGATGAGGAAAATGGTGAAGTTTGTGAGATGGAGGAGAGAAGGTTGAACAGGTGGGAGCATGCAGTCCTATCCAGGGAGTGTGAGATGAAGGAAGCAAGAAAGATGTGTTCAAGGGGAAGGAAAAGTTTAGGTTTCTCTTTCAATAAAATTGCACACTGTGCTGACACCTAGCTTTAAGATATGGACAGAATAAAATAGGAGCAGGTAACAAGCAAATGTGTCGTGCCAAGCCGAGAGAGGAGGGACATATTGGATTTCTGGCTCCCTTTCTCAAAGTGGACACTAGTAATTCTTACCAAGCTGATAAAAAGCCTTTTGTCTTGAAATTTTAACATGAGCCTTTTATTGCTGTTTCTGCCTTCCTACCCTAGATTAAAGTGAACTTGATATACCTATCTCATAGAACTGGAAGGGACCTTCAGAAGTCATTGAGTCCAGTTCCCTGCCCTCACAGCAGGGCTTATCACCATCCCTGACAGATTTTTTTTGCTCCAGATCCCTAAATGGCCCCTGAACGATTGAACTCTCAACCCCGGCAGGCCAATGCTTGAACCACCAAGGAAGTTCAAGCACTAGGCTGAGCCCATCGCTGCAATTCAGTTGCAGAAGGGTAAGGTGGCTTGTTTTACTACCAAAAAGTGTTTCATTTATCACACCAACTCCTTATTCAGTTATCATCCAGAGACTCCATTGCCCTCCCCGGAGAGGCTCCCCATCACAACCTGGATGTTAAGAGGTCTTTCATCTTCTGTCTGAAGTAAACTAAATGACTAACAAATCTCCTCCTTTTTTAAATGTGACATTTATATGCATAGTCAATCCATGTCCAAAAGAATTATAGCTAAAATGGGTGTCAGACAATGTTTCTCGTTCTTATTCCTTGTCAGGAATGACTTTTCAAGGTCCCCTCAAGGTTCATTTGTTCAGTAGCCAACGTGAGCCCGAATGTGCAGACTGCTGTTGTACTGATTCTCTTGAAATAACAAATCCAGACTTTGGCTTGTCAGTATTAAACACAGCTACTTCCAGGTTGAGAATAGCGTGATGAATATTATAACCCACTCAACTACAAGATGTTGTAGTCCCAGCTCTCTCTCTCACCTTTTCGGGAGGAACAGGAGGGTGTGAAGGAGGTGTCCCTTTGTTTAATAGTATTGGGAAATAACCATAAGTCCTGTGGCACCTTACAGGCTAACAGATGTTTTGGAATATAAGCTTTTGTGGGGTAAAGACCCGCTTCATCAGATGCATGAGTGGGGGGGTTTCACTCATGCATCTGGTGAAAGGGGTCTTTGCCCACGAAAGCTTATGCTCCAAAATATCTGTTAGTCTTTAAGGTGCCACAGGACTTATTGTTGTTTTTTGAAGACACAAACTAACTTGGCTACCTCTCTGACTATTGGGAAAGAAATCTTAATTTTTCTCTGATTAAAACGTGGCTGGCTTTCGTCTTAGATTTATGGCTTTTTTGTATTCAATGGGGTAACTTGCATGCATAAAGTTAAACGGGTGCCTAAGCTGAACACTTCGGCGGCCTTCCAGGAGAGAATCAGGTGCCATCAGCTCATTGGCAGAGCACCCACAGCAGCCGACAGTGGGCAGCATGGATTTCCACTGGTGGTGCACATCTGCGCATGCCTTAATGCACATAACAAAATTTATTCTGCCTGTGGATGGAAAAAATTGGAGCAAACTAACTAGGAGTGGAGGGCGTGGGGCTGCTGCCCTGCATGCTGAGGTCTCTGCTGCTGCTCAATGATCTCAGCTGCCAACCTTACACACCAGGAAGCTCTACTGCCTACCCTGAATGCCAGGGGTCTCTGCTCCTAGCCTCAGCTGGGTATGAGGGGTTAACAGGGTGAAGGGACTGGATTTCAGCATCCTCCCATTCTTAAAAATGTTCCAGTGCCACAGTGCCCAAGTCTTGGTTGTTTCAGAGCCATGGACTGTACAGTCTTTGGGATAGGAGCTATGGATGTCAGAGTTGCACCAAGTTCAAAGTCTTTGCAGGATCAGGGCCTGAGAGACTTTTCCTGCTTATTCTTGTGTATATATTTGACACATTTAATGTTCAGTTTTTATATACTTCCTGCCAGGGGACATGCCAAGAGCTTTAAACTTTCCAGGAATATGACTGTTGTTACAACTGGGTGGAAAACTGTTTTCCTGTCTCATGACAATTTGAGATTCGGGGGGGTGAGAATCGCCTTCCAAATTGGAACTGTGTCAACTCAAATTTTGGGGAGCTAAAAATCAAAAGAAGCTATTAGCTAAGACCCATCAAAACAGTTCTTTAGTTGCAGATATAGCTACCTTAAGGTTTACTTGAAATTCATTTTTCTGGTCGAAAGGAACCTGATCGTTCTTCACTAATGTAGCTATATCCCCCTCTGCTGAATCAGCACCAGAAACTGCCTGGCACCTGCTGGTGAGGCAGCCTTCTGTTTTAAAGGTTTAACTGTGGGCACATTCCAGACCTGGGCATAAAGAGTAAATCTGTGAGATTTGCTAATGTGTGAAGAATTTTTCTGTTCATAGAGAGTCAGTTTTAAAGTTACTATGATTAGCATATTTTGATTCCAAAGACACACTTCTGTGGTTTTGTAGGCTCTGAAGTTCAAAGATACCAACATTCAAATGAGTCTGGTGTTACCCTGGCGGTAGGCCTGTGCTTAAGTAACTTGCCTCATTTCTTGTGAGTATGACTAGGAAGGTTGGTGGCTCAATAGATGAGAAACAAGATGTCTGAATTAGCAGAGATGGTAGGGAGCACCCATGTACTACTTAAAATAGACAAAATAAGCCTGGTGAGTAAAATGAGGTAAAGAGTAGGTTGTGTGTGGACAGAGTTTGCTGTACTGGGGTTGAGTCCTGTGTAACATGCAGTACGCAATGTCTGTGTAAACGTATGTAAGAAAAATTTTTTTCTGCAGCTTTGGATATATGGTGCGCCCTATATCCACTTTCCACATGTAAATCTAGCTGAAGTGTAGGTTTGCTGTGTGACATGTTAAGAAATCTTGTCAGCTCTGTGATGCTTTCCTATCTTAGCCGGATTCTCTCACATCCAGCTGAGTTTGTTGAAGAACACCCCCAGGTATTTGCCTGAAGCTGCAGCTTGTGGCTGTTGCAGTTACTGCTGAAGAGACAGCCAGACATCACCTCTCCCTACTCCCTTTGCTGGATCAGGGCCAGAAAGTAGCAGCTGGAGAAGAAGGCATAGAGACAGCAGTACATGACAAGGGATCCAGAGCTGATACCAGGTGGTCCCATCTATCCGAATAGCCCCGTGAATCCTGGCAGCCTCTGCACATACCCTAGCGCTCTCAGGAGCTCCAGGTGCTTCTTAACCCCAGAGATAACATCATCTGCTCACCCAGCAACCACGCAGTTTCCCAGACTCCTCCATCCCATGCAAATAGCCACTACCTTATGTTTGCATCTCAGTGAGCTACCCCCTGCTGATACTCTGGGCCGGGTGTGTGACTGCAAGCTTAAATGTATGCTTATAAGCTGATTCTCCTTCATTTGCATAAAATGTCACATGGAGCAGAAAAATATTTACAAAACTAGTGTCAACGTGGAATATGTCCAGTGACTGGACATAGATTATAATTTTTCAGTTAAGCAAAACATGTTTATCTCAGCGATAGATGGAGCGATTTGCTAAAACAGCTTACACCTACCACACCCCACTTCATTTTCTGTAAAACCAATTTAAAATGGCTTCTGCTGCAGTGTGATGACATACCCGATTCTCTATCCCTAACAGTGGTGCCTACGTGGAGTGCTATGTAAATTCCCCCATGTGAGTTACCCTCTATGCCCTGTCCCAAGTAATCCAGCTCCAGTTCCAAAGGCATCACAAAAAGCAGCCTGATTAAATTTTACAGATACTTAGCCATAGCAAAATACTTCTTTGGGCCATTTATAAACACTAACAAACTTCAAGCACAATGCTGTTTACCAACATTTCAATTTGAACTCGAGCCAAGGCTAATTTGAGTACTCTTCAGTTTGATTAAAGCCATTTGCACAGCTCTGCTAATCATATTGCAGTGCATCAGTTTCGTTAGTGAAGCCAAAATACATTTGTGGATAAGATGATAGAGACTGATGTTGTTAAATAACAGCCATGTAACTATTAACAACATTTCACGTACAGCAAACTGTAGAGTGTTCTTAATAGAAAGGGATGATGCATTATTAAGGTTTTCAGAGGGTTCTAGCAAGGTAACCTAATATTTTAAAAAAAAAAAAAAAAAACACCTGGAAAATATCTTTTTCAGAATTGCTAATCATATTGCATTGCATGGTACTGTTTGGTATGAGAGGTTTAGTAGTACAGTAGACCACCTGAGTTGCATGTATCTGGGTTAACACGACTGAGTGACAGGGAAACTAACCAGCCACTTCCAGGAGTGCTGCTGCACTGGTCAATTGCCTGCCCATCCACGAGTTGCGTGAATTTTGACTTATGCAGGATTGTGCATGATGCAATCGCCATGTACATTGCGGGTCTAGTGTGTATACGTTTTGAGTATGAGAATCAGCATTGAGACATATTCCCATGTAACGACAGACTATTCTCCTAAAATACTGGGACATAAAGAAGCTCATACAGGTATACCTTATAAGAAAACTAAAATAATCATTGCCACAACCATGAATTGAATTGAAAGCATTTGAGCTGAGGCAAGAGTTTTCAAACCTGTCCTGAACTGAGGCAACTAGGTCCTTTTAGACACCTGAATTAAAGATACTAATGATGCTGAATCCCTCTGAGGATTCCAATGGGAACTGTAGCACCTGTTGACTGTAATACAGTCAATGCTTTCATCTGCAGCAGCCCCAGGACTGGGAGGTTGCTGGATGTTAAAATATTATGGGTAATAGAGAGGAATCCCTTCGCTGCCAGTTCTCTGACAGCAGTGCTCCCTCCCTGAAGCCCTCGGCGGCCCAGCACCTGGAGTGCTGCCTCTGCTCTTCACTCCCTGCTAAGGTTCAGCAGCTCAGGCCCTGGCCTGCAATGCCGTACAGGGGGCTGGCGCACAGCAGAGGGGTGCTTGCCCCTTCTCTCCCCCGCCACACCAACCGGCAGCAGTTGCTGAGTGGCCCTGGAGCCTCTGCAGCCCAGGGAGGGATGAGGAGCAGCGGATGAAGCAGCCTCATCTCGGCTCCCCACCCTTGTCCCAGCACCAGTCCCTTTTTAAGAAGAGGCAGCGGCATCGATGGCTCAGAGCATCGCAGGATCCCTTCACCACCTCTGACCAGCACAGCCCCCCTGGAAGAAGAAATTAAAGTGCCAGGGTAGCGCCTGGTGACAGTTACAGTTAATGCTGGTTATTTCAGAATACTGGCTGATTGGAATATTGGTTAAAACAGAGTTTACTGTAGGCTTCATCAGTGCACAGCACATCTGAAAACCAGGCTGTCTTTGAAGCTAGTCCTGCAGGGTGCTGTGGGCAGACCCAAGCTAATTGAAATAAATGAGGATTTTGCACTTCTTTTAGTGGGCTTTAAATGAGTACATTTTAGGATCAGGCCATTTGTGAGCTGTTTAATTCTCAATTTATTTCACTAGTTTTTTTTTGTTTTCTAAAGCCTTATACTCAGAGACAAATCACATAAGTAAGGAAACTCAATAGAAAAATACAAAAAACTGCCCATATCTAAATAAATACCCACCAAACTCTTCAGAAAGTCTTAAGTATTTCATTTTATTTTTCACAGTTCTGAAAGATCTCAGTCTGGTCTCTGGACCAAGGGTTGGGGGAGTGTCTGTCTCTCTCTCTCTCTCTCTCTCTCTCTCTCTCTCTCTCAAAATTTTGGCCTAACATACTCAATGAATTCATCCTAGTTCTTATAACTAACAAATTTGGTATTGTCTATTCAAGTCTGGCATCTGTTGTTCATAAATAATAAACTTAGGAATTTTGAAACAGGAACATGCAAGTTCAGTCTAGTCTTTCAAGGATGCTATGATGGTAACAGAGAGATAGTTGGACGAATTCCTTTAGATGGAGATGAGATGATATGATGTTACATACAAAATCCTGTTAAAGTTAAATTTACAAAATCAGGTACGGAAGGGTTCTCTTCCCTTGTGTATCCTAACAGTATTGACCTCCTCACAACGGTGGTCTGTGGTGTATCCAGAAGTAACATGCGAGCCTGCTGGGTTCATAACATCCTCCTCTTACAACCCTCTTCCTCTTACAGTGTCCAGGCTATGCCCTGGATGAGATGGTGTTCCTGTAAAATAAGTAGTCTGTGATCGCATATCATCATCCTTATGTACAATGAGGCCAAACTGAGATTCCAGGGAAACCTTATTTCCAGAATTTTCTAACTTGTAAGTTGCATGACTTTCCAATGTACACATTCCCTTAACCTTAATGTAGCATGTGTTTTTAACATGGATTCCTGGTTTTTAATAATAGACTAAAACCCCATCGTATGGAAACGTGTTGACTCCTTCTGAGTCATTAGCTGGATCTGGCCCCAGAACTTCCAGACCGACAATACAGACATCTACTAACAGACAGCAGTAGTGTTATCTTTTGTGGGCCAGTGACTAGGGAGGGATGTAAAATGCATTTTGGAATATTGGGAGTCAGGATTCCTGGGTTTGAGTGCAGTCGCAGAAGCAGAGTGTGACTATAGTAATAAAGACTGCAACCGGCCACCTCCATAGATTTGACATGTTCATTCGGAAAGCCAATGGGACTAAATAGATGAAACTTGAGTCATTCATACTTGGGCATGGAAGGATTAGATACCCTCAGTAAATTTGAGTTTTATCGTAAACCTCTTTCACTGTATGTACACAAATGGACAAAAAATACTCCATGAATGATAGAAATTTACAGTTAAGAAAATATGCCAGTCGAGCTTGGTAGTCTGATTTCAGACTATTTACTCTGTATGTTTTGATATGTGACATTTGCAATTTGTGTTTTTTGTAATTACAAAGCTTTACCTTTTTGAATCTGTGGCTATCATTAGTTCTCAACTCCCCATAAGTCTTCGCAACTGAAAATGTAAATTGGTAGATAAATTTGAAAGTAAACATCACTACTGCCTGTTGAAATAAAAATTGAATTCTGCCAAACCTAATCAAATAAAAGACCTGGGTTCTGTTCCCAGCCATTCCAGAGGTGATGATCTCTTAGGTGTCATATGTAAAGTGTGGGAAAGTGTATTTCCTTCCAGTTTAAAGGAACAGTCTGAGGCCTTGCTCAGTAAGGTCTCTGCAAGCACTGGTAATACCAACGAAGGAGAAGAGCCATGACTAGAACTCATGTCTTCTAGCACACCTCTCCGTTCAAGATGCAGGTCTAGCATTACTCCTGCTGTGACCCATCCTGAGTTCAAGTTCTGTGGGGTGCTGAAACTATGCTCAAGGTAGATGAGACTTCAGCAGTATGTCTCTAAAAAGCTCTGAAAATATGGCAAATAGACGTTTTAAAAGGCTTTTAATTTTGCCAAATCTTCCTGAATTTTTATCAGTAAAAGGCCATTCTTTAACTCCAGCAGCAGCCCCTTCCAAGTTTCAAATTGCTCCTATAATAAAAATCATCAGCAAAACATTTTGGGGAAAAAAAACTAACCCATTTCTCAGACATGGCCAAAGTGTAATCACTGAAACCTTGCTTAAAAAACTCACTATGTGGCAGAAGACAAGCAGGGAGTCTTCTATTTGAATGAGTTTGGCAGAGTTACAAACTGCTGAAAAGACGGGTGCTAGAACAATTTGGCTGTGTCTACACTAGCTCCATGCTTCGAAGGGAGCATGGTAACTAGGGCATTGGGAGACTATTAATGAAGTGCTGCAGTGCATATGCAGCACTTCATTTAGCTAATTCTCCCACGTGGCAACTTCAAAGTGCAGGCTCGTGTGTAGCTGTGGCTAACACGCCGGTACTTCAAAGTGCCTTTACTCCTCAGTAATGCAACCATGCAGTCAGCTGTTCCTCTTGTAAGCCATATTGGGGAGTAGTACTCTGTAGGACACTGCTCCCTGGGCTCCTACTTGGATGCCACTTCTTTAGCTTGATGGTTTACTTTTTCTTTTCGCCATTTTTCCCCCACTTTAGAAATCCAGTCCTAGAAGCAAAATGATGGAGCTGTGTTTGAGCATCTATGGCAGTGCAGTTGGTTTCATTTGAGTTAAGGATGGAAAAGTTAGCAAATAGATTGGCTTATGTTTGTTAGTTGGGAAGTGACTTTTCGAGCTGTGCTATGCTGCCTTTTCATAACTGATACTTTACCTCGAGCAACAATCTTACTGGAGGGACAGTATCTTTTTGATGGTTTTTGTACTGTAATATATATACTTGGGCAACTCTTAAAATTAGTGAATTAAGTCCCTTGAGTTTAGAATTCTGTAATTTGTCATATCTTACAGGTAGGGCGACCATATCTCCCTGTCCCAACTATGGGACAGGGAGAGATGGTGGGAGGGGTGGCTCCTCCAAGCCCCAGAGAGCCAGGAAGGAGGCGGCAGCTGCCCATGCTCCCCAGGAGCCCCGGGGAAGCAGCAGCCAGCACTCCCCAAGCCTTGGGGAAGTGGCAGGTGTTCATGCTTCCTCAAGGCTCAAGGAAATGTCGGGGGGTGGGGAGCGGTGACAGCCCAAATATGAGACAGTTCTTCCCTTTTAAAAAATAAATAGGGACTCCTTTTTGGCATCCCAAATATGGAACTGTCCTGCCCAATACGGGATGGATAGTCACCGTACTTGAAGATGCCTGTGTGTGAGTGCTGCTTGTGAACTATGGAACGGCTGTGCAGGCTTTAAGATAAGACAAATGCTGCAAATAGACAGTAAATCAGGAGTGACATTTTGATCATGAGCTCTGCAAGCTCTGTAAAATGGAGAACGTGGTTATTTGAGCTGCAGTTGAAAAGTAAGAGGATGAGAAATTGGATGAAAAGGCAGTAGGAGAAGTTAACTGCAAAAACTGTTGCTGCTTGAAGTTTCTCTCAGCTGAAGTATTAACCTCTTCTTGCTCTGCCCAATGCTCTTTTCAGCATGCATTTCTTTCAAGGGGGCCAGGATTTCACCCTATATATTGCCCCCCATCTATCATTTCTCCACCCCCAACCAAGAGAACAACTTTGAAGTAAATTGTTGTAACATAAACAAAATTCTCCTAGTTCCTGGGATTTACGGTCTTGTGATTACGTCTCTTGTATAACTGACAGGGCCTCGGCAGCGTGCCATTGTTGACAAGCAGAATCCTGCTCTTAATCATTGGAGCAGAGCTGCACTCAGTTGTGCAAATACTAGCAATTTGCTAGTATTTATGTGCTATGCAGGTAACTGCAGAATAGGGCCCCCAAGTGGCAACTTAATATTTCATTGTTCTGACAGAATAGCAGATACCTCCTGGAAAATATTAAAAACAATTTATTTAGATAAAAATCTTCTAATACTGTCTTTCTAGTCTCTAATTTTTAGTAATAAGATGTTTGCATAATAACTGGGACTCTTATTCCTTTTGCATTAATCATTTGTGCCTTTTCTTATTCCCCACATGAAGTCATAATACTGTATTTACGACATTGCCATGGGTTGCTGTGGAAATGATTACAAATACTAACAGCCCAAAGAGAATGACTTCAGGTAGGGATTAAGCAGCAATTGCAGATGTATGCTGACTTTTGAATAAATGTAGCAATGATGAATGTGCTTGGTGCAATAGAGAGAACAACAGACAAACTGCTTCTAACTATAACAAATAAAAATAATTTCACGATATCTGCTGTTCTGAACATTATTCATAGAATTTTGTGAACTCAGCCTTATTTTTCTCTAGGATTTTCTTTTAGCCTATCATCAGTTACTCTGGGCCTGATCCTAAAGGTATTGTGAATCTTCAGCTCCTCTTGGGCTACGTCTACACGTGCAGCCAACATCGAAATAGCTTATTTCGATGTTGCGACATCGAAATAGGCTATTTCGATGAATAACGTCTACACGTCCTCCAGGGCCGGCAACGTCGATGTTCAACTTCGACGTTGCTCAGCCCAACATCGAAATAGGCGCAGCAAGGGAACGTCTACATGTCAAAGTAGCACACATCGAAATAGGGATGCCAGGCACAGCTGCAGACAGGGTCACAGGGCGGACTCAACAGCCAGCCGCTCCCTTAAAGGGCCCCTCCCAGACACAGTTGCACTAAACAACACAAGATACACAGAGCTGACAACTGGTTGCAGACCCTGTGCCTGCAGCATAGATCCCCAGCTGCCGCAGAAGCAGCCAGAAGCCCTGGGCTAAGGGCTGCTGCCCACGGTGACCATAGAGCCCCGCAGGGGCTGGAGAGAGAGCATCTCTCAACCCCCCAGCTGATGGCCGCCATGGAGGACCCAGCAATTTCGACGTTGCGGGACGCGGATTGTCTACACGGTCCCTACTTCGACGTTGAACGTCGAAGTAGGGCGCTATTCCTATCTCCTCATGAGGTTAGCGACTTCGACGTCTCGCCGCCTAACGTCGAAGTTAACTTCGAAATAGCGCCCGACGCGTGTAGACGCAACGGGCGCTATTTCGAAGTTGGTGCCGCTACTTCGAAGTAGCGTGCACGTGTAGACGCAGCTTTTGTGTCCCAGTTCTTTAGTAAGAGTGGATGCTTAGCATCTCAAAGTTAGACACTCATTGTGTGCCAGAAT
Source organism: Carettochelys insculpta (assembly GCF_033958435.1). NCBI lineage: Eukaryota > Metazoa > Chordata > Testudines > Carettochelyidae > Carettochelys > Carettochelys insculpta. Next base: position 29,694,219 of record NC_134145.1, on the reverse strand, counting down.
GCACAGTTCTTCAAAAAAAAAAAAAAAATTACCATGAGTTAAAGCAGTATAATATTTAGAACCTTTTTTAACCTTGAGAGACATATCATTGACATATCCATTGTATTAAACTTAGTGGATGTGACTGAGTTTAGACAAGTCCTGGACAAAGTGGTCAAACACCTAATGTTCCCTCTAATCTTCTCCATCCGTGTGGGGATTTTTTTTCCATCCATGTGCAGAATTCATTTTTACGTGCACCGAGGCACACAACCTAGCAGTGGACACTGCTGCTCAGCTGGACTGCATTTGAATCTCTCCGGAGTGGCTGCATAAGCTTACAGGGAACACTGTGCAGGATCTTTAAATATGTACTTGTGACCAGCAGAGATCTTGTCAGTCTGTAAAAGTTAAGATACAAGCTATAGTGATTGAGGGAATAAGCTTGCCTCCCATAAACAGAAAGTTGGTTTTTGTTGTTTTTCTGCTCCTTTGCTTTCCTCTAGTTTTCTGAGCATCGGCTTCCCTTTTCTCTTTTCCCAAAAGACAAGATGTTCATCATCCAGATTCATTTATTAAAAACAGCAAATCTAAGTCATTTCCTTTTCCCTTCCTCAAGAGGTACCCTCTGCAGTGGCCCCTTGTGCAACGTAGATGGTGGCATGTCAATGTGACCTCAGTGCAAGGTTTTTGAAAGGAAGGTGAAGCAGTGCTAATGAGCATCAGACATTACCAGTTACGTTTGTGAGGATACTAAGATTTTCCTAGTTCAGGAAAGCCTCTGCAATGGAATGAACAAGAGGGGAGACTTCTTCAAAAACTAGGATATGTGGAATGTGTGGCTGACGGGATGCAGGAGTTGGAAACAAAAGACTAGTGCCTAAGAATACTGAGAATATTTATCAGAGTCTTTGAAGGGGTTTAGTAATTTGTTTCCAAGAGGTGTCTGTTTCTACTGCAATGTATGCTGTGTATGACTACCAAGTCCTGTTGATGCAGCTTGGTCATCATTTCTAGTGCTGTGTCTGAAGCATGGGACTCTTAAAGTGTCATAAAATCAAGGCATGGAGTGTGTAGTTTTCCTCAGCCCGCTCCACAGCTGTTGGTCTGCCTGGGATGTGACACTGCTGTTCTCCATTGTATTCTTCACCACTGCATTTCAGAGTGCCTCTATGCTGTCCATTAGGACTCTCATTTATGTGGAAGGACAAGTACCAAAGCTTCAGTGCAGCTTATGGAGCAGACCAAACTCGGTTTCCTTCCTCAGTGTCCCAAACTCTGGTACGGAACCTTAATTCCCTTGATTTTTCCAGCACACTGCTTGTTACTGCAAGGGAAGCCCATTTCAGCTATTTAATATGGAATCATAGATGGCTACTGGAGCTAGCAGGCCATTCCTATCCCTGTACTGGTGGAGATTGGTACAGTGAGGGACAACACTAGCTCGGGGGTAGCCAACCAGTTAGGGACTAAGAGCCACGGATAGAGTGCAGAGAGCCATGTATTATGTATTATCTATCTCTATCTAGCTAGATAAAAATAAATATATACTACATGGCTCAATGCCCTCTCCCTCCTCCAGAGCCAAGCACATCTAGCTCCCTTCTATAACCCTGTCCCCACCTTTCCTCCAGAACAGGGATGGGATCCACAGACCCCACTTGCCCCACAGCAGGAGGGGCTGGGAGCCAGAGCCCTCTGTCTGTCCTGTGACACTAGTAGGTGGGGCAGGGGCTGGCTGAAGCCTTGTGGCAGCCCCTGGGAGCCTGGGCTGTCCACCTTCCCTTGTCCAGCAAATTCTCTTGTTCAGGACTTGTCAGGTCCTGAGCATGCCGGATAAGGGAGGTGCAGCCTTTACAAGGCGACCCCAGCTTCATACCTTTTTTTTTTTTTTTTTTTTTTTACACATTATAGTGTGTGTGTGTGTACACACACCCATAGGCCACTCTCTGTTCAAGGGCTAGCAAAAGAAAAAGGCACAGATCCCGATTCCTAATATCATGTGTAGTTAACATCCCTCCTAGTAGTATCTACTGGATGATAACGAACAGCAGCTGTTGCTAGTTATTATTTCAGCATAAGTGGTAAGTCTGTTTTGTGGATCCCTGATGATGACCCCTGCGGAGATCATTGCACGTTAGACTTTCCATCTCTCATTCTTTTTTTTAACCTAACTGAAATTACATACCTAAAGGCCCTGCGTTAAATAATACTAATGCTGCAAACTCAAACACTGAAAAGTTAGGAAATGTCAGAATTAATGTTGTCTTGGTAACCTCAAATCAACCTCCTTCTCCATATGCATTATGAGGCATTCTTTAATTACATTATCATTTATCTGTTTGACAGGGTTCCTTCCTCACTTAATGCATAGGATGAACAAGGTTGCAGGAAGAGAAAGGATGGTTCTTCTTCGAGTGGTCCCCGTGGGTGCTCCACAGTAGGTGTCAGGCTCGCCCTGGCGCCGCAGCTCGGAAAATCTTCAGCAGTCTCCGTCGGGTTGCGCATGCGCCGATGCGCGTCGGCTCTTCACGCGCTTATGGTCACGTGCGCGATCCGGTCCCCACCAGTTCCTTCTCAACCGCTAACGGCTGCAGACGGAATCCTCTCCGGCTCCAACGCCTGAGACAGATAAATCTTATTTTTTTCTCGTGTTAATAGTTTTTAACAGTTCATAGTTAGCAGTTCTATAGTTATTATAGTTAGTTACTCTGTTAAAAGTTGTTAAAAGTTAAAGACTATCTTAAAACCGCAGCGGCCGCCTCCGGGCGGGCCTGCTGCTTTTGTTTGTCGGCCTTCAAAGGCCAACGGTTATTAACATCACCTAACAGACTGTTAAGTGTGCTATTAGCACCTAAGGACTCAGAGTTAAGTTTTAACAATGCCATTCCCCGGCTTTAAGAAGTGTGAATCTTGCCGGGAGGCCATGCCTGCTTCGGATGGCCATAGCAGATGCATACGGTGCCTTGGGGAGACGCACGTTCCCCAGAAGTGCTCCCATTGTTCCAAGTTGACTAATAGAGCTAGAAAAGATAGGGAAATGAGGCTGAAGATGCTGTTAGTTGACAAAGCACTTCAGCCTGCCTCATCGGAGGCAACACATGCGGAGGGCTCTTCGGGATCGCACAAGAGGAAGGCTGCCTCTTTGACCTCCTCTGCGCAGAAGAAAAGAGCCTCGCCTACTCGATCCCTGCCCCTTACTGTTGGGAGCGGGACGAGTGTAACAAAGGGCCCACGCACGCTGGCTTCCTCCACTGGTAAAGCCACGGCACATGCAACCACTCAAGGCCCTGCAGCTACTAGGGAGATGGCACCGAGAGCCGTGCGGGCACTAGTCAGTCCGGCACCGGCTACTGCGGCACCGATCGAGACTTCCCCAGAGGCACTGCAGACGACGGCACCGAGGACATCAGCACCGGGATTGACGGCACCGAGGACGACGGCACCAGAAACAACGGCACCGGGAGCGGTGGAAATCAGCATGACACCTGCTCCGGTACCAATTTCACCGACAAAACCACCTGAGAGGGTAAAGGCTAAAACGAAGACCAGGCACCGCAGCCCCTCTCCTGAGGTAATTGCACTGCCTCTGTCACCACGATCACCACCGGAGATTCGACAGGCAGCAACACCTTCAGCCTGCCACAGACGTCCTTCTCCTTTTCTTCGGAGTCCATCCCAGGGGTCTGCATGCTTTTCTCCATCATCTAGCAGAGATCCCTACGAGTCTTCTCATAGAGGCTCTCCTCGTACGTCAGTATCATCTCGGAGGTCTCGACATTCCAGGCACCACCCTTACATCCTTGGGTCATGGTCCAGGTCTCCATCGCCGGGCCCCTGTCCCTGTTGCTACGACCGCCATCATTATGCGGGGCGTCAGCATAGGAGGTCGACGTCTCACTATGGATCCCCGTCGACCACCCCTCAATGCCACAGTGTTCTGCTTCCACCTGGGGGAACACCACGAGTTCCCCAATCAGAGGCTGGGTCTAAAGGCATTGAACCCCACCTCGAAATTCCACAAAGGCAATCACATCAATACAGCCAGGATCCAGAGGAATTGGAGGAGAGATACCATAGTGATGCCTCCTCATCCTCGCCAGACGAGGCCGTGGTCCCTGGAGACATTTCTCCCCCAGATGACCTGAAACAGTTCCAGGAGCTGTTCAAACGAGTAGCTCAATCCCAAGATATTCAAGTGGCGGAGGTGCAGGAGAAACACCACAGACTCCTTAAAAACCTCAGGCCTCCATCTTCTTCTAAAATTGCTGTTCCTCTGGACGATGCAGTCATGGAGGCAGCCATTAATATATGGCAGACTCCAGCATCCGCTCCTCCTACCAACAAAAGAGCGGACAAAAAGTACTTCGTCCTTGCGAAAGGTATGGAATTTCTATTTAGTCATCCACAGCCAAACTCGCTAGTGGTTGAATTGTCCCAACACAGGTCCAAATCGTCCCAGTACAAATCTGGGGGATTGGACAAGGACATAAAGAAGCTGGATCTTCTGGGTAGAAAAGCCTACTCCTCCTCTACTCTATTGCTCCGCATGGCCAACTATGCCGCTCATTTGTCGAATCACAATTTCGACAACTATTCCAAGCTTACTGCCCTCATGGACTTCCTTCCGGAGGAAAAAAGGCCAATTCTTAAGGCAATTGTGCAAGAGGGCTACGCGGCTTCTCAAGCGGGCGTGCAGATTGCACTGGATGTGGCGGACACAGCAGCCCGCGCCATGGCCACCGCAGTGGTAATGCGGAGGGAGTCATGGCTTCACACATCCGACATTCCAAAGGAGTTACAGGTCAAAATTGCAGACCTCCCCATTGACAAAATAAAATTTGTTTGCTGAATCGACCGACTCAGTCCTACACTCGAGCAAAGATTCCAGAGCGACACTTCGGACTTTGGGGATATATACCCCACCATTCAGAAGGAAGAAATTTTATCCTCAGCAACGCCGTTATGGTTACCAACAGCAACGTACCCAATTTCAACAGGGGTATGATCAGGGACGTCATCAACAAACACATTATAAGGGCCCTAGGCACCGGCCTCAGCAGGGCAACGCCTCCGCAGGGCAAAGTGCAAGACAGCAAGTTTGACGGGTATGTCGAGGGTCGCGAAGCCAAGACCGTACCTCAGTGCCAATCTCAGTACATGTTCCATCACCGACTCAAGCCATTTTACCCACAATGGAAAAGCATCACGTCGGACAAGTGGGTATTGGAGATTATAAACACGGGATACACGATCCCCTTCCAGTCTTTACCTCCACCAAATTCTCCCACCGCACCCCTTCTCAGAGACCCCTCTCACCTACCGGAATTAAGGCGCTCCTATTCATAGGGGCGGTGGAGAGAGTACCGGAACAATTTCAAGGCAAAGGGTTCTACTCCAGGTATTTTCTGATGGAAAAGAAGACAGGTGGGTGGAGACCCATTTTGGATCTATGCGCACTGAACCAGTACCTACGCAAACAGCACTTCAAAATGACTACGATGGCTTCAATAATCATGGCACTAGACCATGGCGATTGGTTTGCAGCCCTCGACTTACAGGATGCGTATTTTCATATCGCAGTTCATCCAGCCCACAGGCGTTTCCTCCGGTTGCTTGTGGGCACAGATCATTTCCAGTACAGAGTCCTCCCATTCGGACTCTCTTCAGCACCCAGAGTCTTCACCAAGACCTTAGCGGTGGTGTCAGCATACCTACACAGACAGGGAGTTTTCATTTTCCCGTACCTGGACAATTGCCTGCTAAAGGGAACTTCCTGGGCGGAGGTATTACGGATGATACACATCACCACAAAAACATTTACTTCACTGGGCCTCATCATCAATTTCTCAAAGTCAAAGACCGACCCCACGCAAAATATAGAGTTTATAGGGGCTCAGATAGACTCAGTCACGTCAAGGGTGTATTTACCCGAGGCTCGTTTTCGTGCCATCGAATCTCTCGTACAACTACTAACGTACAGCCCCACTGTTCCAGTTCTCATGTGCTTACAACTGTTGGGGCATATGGCAACCACCACGTTTGTGGTGCAAAACGCCAGGCTGCATATGCAAGGATTGCAGCATTGGTTGGCAACCGTATACAAACCCTCAATCCACACCGTCCACAAGAGGATGTCACTTACAACAGAGGCACGAAGCTTGTTAACATGGTGGGGAAACCCCAAGAATCTCCTAACAGGGGTGCCCTTCCACCAACCGCAAATTACTGTGTTCATTACAACAGATGCCTCCCATATGGGATGGGGGGCTCATGTGGACAACAAAACCACTCAAGGATTATGGTCCCCTGCAGAGAAGACACTGCACATAAATATATTAGAGCTCAGGGCAGTGTTCAATGCGTGCAGGCATTTTCACAATTATCTGCACGGAAAAATAGTCGGCGTGAATACCGACAACACCACCACCATGTTTTATATAAACCGACAGGGGGAGCCAGGTCTCGTACGCTTTGTGCGGAGGCAGTCCGACTCTGGAACTGGTGCATCGCCAACAATATAATCATAAAGGCTTCATACCTACCGGGGGTCCACAACGTCAAGGCGGACCAACTCAGCAGACACTTTGCGCCCACTCACGAGTGGCAGATCCATTCACACCTACTTCACCAGGTGTTCCGCAGATGGGGTTTTACCCAAATCGACTTGTTCGCCACCCGAGAAAACAAGAAATGTCCCCAGTATTGCTCCAGAGCGGGCATGGGACAGGAGTCTTTGGGGGACGCCTTCATGATCCCATGGAAGGGCCCTCTACTTTATGCATTCCCTCCCACGACACTTGTACACAAGGTCTTGGAGAAGGCCAGAAGGGAGAAAGCACGCATGATACTCATAGTCCCAACCTGGGACCGGCAACAGTGGTTCCCATTGCTCTTGCGCATGGCTCAACATCGGCCATTTCCCCTACCAACAGTACCGGACATTCTCACTCAGGCTCGGGGAGTCAATACTGCACCCGCACCCGAAGAGACTTCGGCTACAAGCATGGCTAATCCATGGCTAAGCGCCTTAGCGACTACATGCTCAGAGGGAGTACAACAAGTCCTTGAATGTAGTCGGAGAACTTCCACCAGAAAGACTTATCAGCACAAATGGCTGCGTTTTTCCGAATGGTGTTCCTCCAGGCAACTAATACCCCAGGACGCCACCATACCCACGATTCTGGATTATTTGCTACATCTCAAACAAAACGGATTTTCGCTATCCTCTATAAAGGTGCATCTGGTGGCTATATCAGCGTTTCGGCATGAAGAGGATGGATCAACCACATTTGCCCATCCTGTTGTCTCGCGTTTCCTAAAGGGGTTGGTGAATCTGTACCTCCCTCGGAAACCAATACCACCGTCATGGAGTTTAGACCTAGTTCTACACACCCTCTCGGGACCGCCCTTCAAACCATTGGCTATGGTCCCCCTTCGACTACTTACCATGAAAACGACTTTCCTCCTGGCAATCACGTCAGCTCGCAGAGTGAGCGAACTCGCGGCCATAATGTCCACACCACCCTGCACAATATTCTCAAAAGAAGCGGTGGTCTTACAATTACACCCAGCCTTCATTCTGAAGGTCTCTTCAGACTTTCATATCAACGAACCAATAGTGCTGCCCTCGTTCTATCCTAAGCCTCACAACTCAAATGAAGAGGCACGGTTGCACTTACTTGACGTAAGAAGGGCACTGGCCTTCTACATCGATAGAACTAAACCTTTCCGGAAAACGGACAGACTACTGGTGTCCATTGCATCCAGGTCAAAAGGAGAAGCGCTATCTTCACAGAGGATTTCAAATCACATTGTGTCTTGCATAAGACTGTGTTGTGAGATCTGCAAGACTCCTCTGCCAGTTCCGCCAAGAGCCCACTCTACTAGGGTGATGGCGGCATCAACGGCCTTCTTCAAAGGCATCGCGCTGAGAGATATCTGCAGAGCGGCGACGTGGTCTTCCTATGACACCTTTGCCAAGCACTACGCCATGCACAGGATGCTTGATGAGGATACACGCCTGTTGACAGCAGTCCTTTCATGGGCAAGCTGCGCATAAATTGGGTGCCCACCTCCTTTTTCGGGGGGGGTTACTGCTGGGTAGCCACCTACTGTGGAGCACCCACGGGGACCACTCGAAGAAGAAAGAGAAGTTACTCACCTGTGTAGTAACGATGGTTCTTCGAGATGTGTCCCCGTGGGTGCTCCACTACCCACCCGTTCCTCCCCACTTCGGAGCTCTGTTTGTGTGTTTTTCAGGGGTGTCCAGAGCGGTTGATCAGGAACTGGCGGGGACCAGATCGCGCATGTGACCGTAAGCGCACGAAGAGCCGACGCGCATCGGCGCATGTGCGACCCGATGGAGACTGCTGAAGATTTTCCGAGCTGTGGCGCCGGGGCGAGCCCGACACCAACTGTGGAGCACCCACGGGGACACATCTCGAAGAACCATCGTTACTACACAGGTGAGTAACTTCTCTTTTCTTAAGGTGCTGATCTGGGACCCAGAAGTGACAAAGGCAGGAATTAAACTGGCTGTGACTTTTCTTTGTGGTGTGAATGTAAATGCATGTGTTCTGTGAAAGAGTGGGACTTCAAGGGGACTAATTTAGTGTTGGAAGAGTAACCTGAATTCTTCAATTTGCAGTCTGTGTTTGAGAGAGAGTATAAGTAAAAGTGGTAGCTGGTTTAAAAAAAAAAAAATTTCTTGGCCAACTTGGCTCTTGAGGTCCAAACCAACTGGGAGTGGTAAGTGAAGGTAATACCATATCTGATTGGAAAGCGGATCCAAAAATGACTATGCTTCATGCCATAAAGTGTCTGCCAAAGTATACAGATCTCCTAGAGCTGGCTGGGAAGTTACTTCTTGTGTCCATTTAAAAATGCTGATGAACACAAATGTCTGTCTGAATTTATTTAGTTTTTGGAGGGATTTTGTTAGCACTCCCCCCAACAAAAGAAAACATACACCCCCAAAACCTGACGTGTTTGTTTTGGCTAACTGTTTCGTACACATGGATTGTATGCTGTATGTGTCCATAGGATCTTTGGGATGTTGAGGCACTTTCGGTGTGACGTTTCTGCTGACTGCTGTGACAGTCTTGTAATGAGCTCTACATGAGTAGAACCCTAAATCACTCGGTCTCTGCACATGGGCCTGCCTTCGTGCATGGGGGCGTGTTCTCATAAGAGAGTTAAGACAACTATGTTTTAAAGTAGTGATGGGCAGTAATTGTCACGAGGGCTAGTTCAAGCATCATGGTAAGTGGTCATGAGCCACACTTTTGTATTACGTTAATGGAGGAGGTGTGGAGTTGGGCGCAGAACAGAGCTCTGGAAAGGGTATTGGAGTGCAGGAGTGAGTGCAGGTGCTGGGAGGGAGTTTGGGTCTAGAAGGAGGTTCTGACCCAGGGCAGGTAGGTTGGGATGCCAGGTGCAGGCTCAGGCTCTGGGTGGGAGGCAGTGATCGTAGGTGGCTCTCAGCTGGCAGCACAGCTGGGCACGCAGGCAGGCAGGCTGCTTGCATGCCATGGCAGCCCAGCATCACTCAGAGCAGCTGGCTACTGCTGGCAAAGGCATTTGTGCATGCCTCTTTGGGGGAGGAGTCAGCAGGCCTCCAAACACCACCCCTGCAGTTCCCACTGGCCATTCTCTAGCTAATGGGAGATGTGAGGATGGTGCTGAGGGTGGGGGCAGCACATGGAGACCCACTGCCCTCCCCCACAGACGCACTTGCTAGCAGCAGCCGGTTGCTTCTGGGAGTGGTCTGACAGGCTGTGGCAGGGACATGGCTTGTCTGAGCATCTTGCTGCTTTGCAGGACTTGTAGCAGCCCAGAGGGTCAAGGCAGGCCAGAGGGAAATGTTTGGCAGCCTGAATCCAGCCTGCAGGCCGTACTTTGCCCACACATTTTAAAGGATGCCAGACATGTTTCAAGTGAAATCTCCTAAACGCGTCAACGTTTTTCCCTCACATGTCTTGCTGTTTCACATTTAGGGTTCTTTAGCTTACCCATTACCTCAGCTTGGCTGAGGACATGCTGTAAAACACTACAGAAAAGGCATTTTAGGCCATGTGAATGACTTCAATATAAGGAAAGCATGACTAAGGGCTGAGAGAATGTGCAGTGAATGTTACCCTCTATAGGCTGGAGAGAATTCCCAGAAAAACAAGGCATGCAGGAAATGCCTGGCTGCTAGTATAAGTGATTGTGCAAATGCTCCTAGGCAGAAAGCCAGAGTCTTACAAGCTCACTTCGTGACTGTTACAATCTTGGTAGGAAAGGCAATTTTTAAAAGATCTTTCCCATTGGGTGCCTGATGCATCTCATTTTACCTAATTTGTGTCTTTTTTTTTCCCCAAAGGAGATCAATGTATTTTTGCTACATTTGAAGGCCATTAAGCATCTTGTTTTATATTGAAATTGCCCACCCCCTGCTCTAAGTGAACTTTCTGGCCAGAAGGTCACATTGTATGGAGGTCCATGTAGGGAAGACTGGTGGGGAGAGGACTCCCCAAAGAGCCAGGTGTGGCTGGGACCCGCCCCCCCAGCCTACATCCACTTCCTGACACCCCACACCCTCAAGTACACCTGCCTTTATCCCCCTTTTGTTAGAATAGAGTCTTCCCTCTCTTTGAAGTTACTTTGCAGTAGTCATTTTCTACCTGATGCCCTTTACACAGTAAAAGAATTCAAAAGAATACCATATGAATGGTTTCTGTGTCATTCTGTTAAATACCATTAAATACTGTTTTGCAAGTTCTGAAGCAAGTACTCTGTGGTGAATCACAATGTTCCTGAGAGATGAGCTATTGTACAACACAATTACAGTAACAAGATTCTCTTTGCTTTTTCTCCAAGAATGGAATCAAAACCAGTGTTTCAAATCCTGTTGTATCTAGGCACTGGTCTTTCCTACTGACACCTATATTTCAAAGTAGGCCTACTAAGGCAGCTTCTTCCAGTGGTTCCCATGGGTGCTCCATGTCAGGTGTCAGGCCTACCTCAGCAACGCAGTTCAGAGATTTTTTTTTTTTTTTTTTTTAAGCCGTAGTTGGTCAGACCACTCATGCACAGAAGCGTGCCAGGCTCTTTGCACACTTTTGGTCACGTGCGTGATCTGGGCCAAGCCAGTTTCTTTCAACCACCAGCAGCTGCAGACAGAAGTCGCTTTTTGGTCCACACACGGCTGAAACAAAAGTTGAAAATCATCTGTAAATAGTTTGTTTTACCTCTTTTTACAGCATTCCTATTGCATTTAGTTGTTTAAAAAAAAAGGGGGGGGGGGAGGAATTCTTAACAAGTTAAAACTTATCTCCACATTGCTTAAGAGCGGCTCTTATTGACTGTTAACTTATCATTTATGATGGTTACGAATTGTTAACTATTTGATATTCAAAAAAAGAGAAATAATACAAACATATGTATAGACCATTGTTATTTGTATTAAAAAAAAAAAAAAGTAAAATGTCTGCGACAGGTTTTAAAAAGTGTGATTCATGCCACAAAGCCATCCCAGTTTCCGATGGACACAGCAAATACATTCACTACCTGGAGGAGGCCCATATACCTCAGAAATGTACCCACTGCTCCAAACTGACCCCAAGAGCCAGAAAAGACAAGGAGATGAAGCTAAAGATGATTTTATTCGATCAGGCTCTTCAGCCTACAACCTCTGAACTGACACCGCTTTTCCCCCTGAGGGCCCATCACTGTCTCCAAAAGTGCAAAGCAACCTCTTTGACTCTCTCTGGCCATAAGAAAAAGAGATCCTCTCCCACTCGATCCTTGCCAGTGTTACCTACGAGGAGGGCGAGTGACGTTGAACACCGTGATCCCTCTACATCTAAAAGGGACAAACAGGAGGAGAGCAGGAACCAGCGAATGTACCAAAGGCACATGGCCAAGCCTTGGAACTGAGGAATTCGCATACCTAAACACAATCGGCACCGGAAGCTGTGGCACCGAGATAGTTGTCCATAGCACCGAAACCAGTGTCGGCAGTGGAAGAACCGGTGCATAAACCCACGGCACCTAAGATCTCGGTACAACTGGAGCCTGCGCTGAGAACATTTGGAACCAAGGTTGGTGCTGACAGACTCTGCACCAAGGCATATGGCACTGGGTGCAGTACCAGCTGTGTTGGCACCAGTTCCATCAGCACTGTACACTTTGATCTTGGACAGCCATACAGCTCAACAACTTGCAAAGGCGCAGACTAAAATTCGCCACATAGGTCAGGAGAAAGGCTGGTTATTATGTCATCACTGCTATCCCATAATTCTCTGATAGAACCTGTTGTACTAGAAGGGCCTCTGACGCCTCCATCACCATTCCTCAGACCTCCATCTCCTTTCCTTAGGCCTCATTCTCCTCGCCTCAGGCCTCATTCTCCTATCTCATAACCACAACAGTCCTATGAATACTCTCACCAGACATCCTCGTCTCCTCCTCCATCCATTGAGTAAGTCTCACCTACCTTATTCATTCCACCAACATACCTACAGGAGACATTCATGTTGCCGATCTTCCTCACCAGGATCACAATGCTATTATTCGCATCAATATTACTGTAGAGACTACTGCGGGGAGTACTGTTCTTATAGATCCCCAAACTCACATCCCTTTATATAGACACTCTATATCTCCACCTCTGAAGAAACATAGGTACTCCTCATCAAAAGAACACCTAGACCCAATGCTCCCTGCCCCCACCCCCACCCGAACCCATAGAGGAGCAGCCAGAGGATAGCATGGAAGAGCAAACAGAGGCGTATCAAACTGATGTATCCTCATCATCCCCAGACAAGGCTACCCCTCCTGACGATCTTAGACAATTTCAGGAGCTCTTTAAGAGGGTTGCGCAGACTCGGGACATACAAATTGCGGAGGTACAGGAGAACCAGCATAGGCTTCTTAAGAATCTAAGACCTCCAACATTATCCAAGATAGCCATACCGTTGGATGACACCATTACAGAGGCTGTGGATAATATTTGGCAGACCCCTGCCTCCATTCCACCAACCAAGAAGAGATGGGACAAAAAGTATTCCCTTCCCTTGAAGGGTATGGAATTCCTATTCAATCACCCTCAACCCAACTCTCTTGTAGTGGAGTCCTCACAACAAAGATCGAAGACACGGTAATGTAAATCTACGGCATCAGATAGGGATGCTAAGAAACTAGACCTATTTGGATGAAAGGGCTATTCATCCTCTACTCTGTTGTTATGAATGGCGAATTATACCACACACCTTTCCAATCATAACTTTGGTAATTATATGAAATTGACATCCCTAATGGAATATCTCCCTGATGACAAAAAAACCCATATTAAAGCAATAGTCCAAGAAGGATATACTACCTCACCTACGGCAGTCCAAATTGCTGTAGACGTTGCAGACACTGCTGCACGATCTACCTCAACCGCTGTTGTAATGAGGAGGTCTCCTGGCTACAAATGTCTTGCGTCCCTAAAGAATTGCAAACAAGTGTGGAAGACCTCCCCTTTGATAAGTTGAAATTGTTTGCCCAATCTACAGAAGCAGTTTTACACTCTAGTGAAGATTGAACTACTTTGAGAACACTGGGTATTTCTGTGGGCTGTACCATTCCATTCTGCATCTTTCCGTCAACCACTCCCCCCACTCAGTCCCTCTTCAGGGACCCCTCTCGAGATGTTGTTAAAGCACGAAGTGGACCACTTCCTGTCCATAGGAACTGTCGAGAGGGTACCTGACGAATTCAAGGGAAGAGGGTTCTAATCCCTCTACTTCCTCGCAAAGAAGAAAATGGGGGTGGAGACCAATCCTAGATTTACGGGTTCTCAACCGTTATCTTCGCAAACAACATTTCAAGATGGTCACCATTACCTCTCTCGTTACTGGATTGGACGATGGGGACTGGTTCACAGCCCTCGACCTACAAGACCGTTGCTTTCCTGTAACTATCCACCCTGCCCACAGATGTTTTCTCTGCTTCACAGTGGGTACTGATCATTTTCAGTCCAAAGTCCTGCCACTCAGACTGTCATCGGTGCCCAGAGTCTTCACGAAGATGCCCTTGATCGTAGAAGCTTACCTACACCATCTAGATATTTTCATCTTGCCGTACCTAGATGATTTGCCTTTTGAAGGGCTGCTCAAGTGCAGATGTCCTCCATATGGTAAGCATTACCACAAAGACATTTCAGTCTCTAGGCCTTATCAATTTTCAGAAATCAACCACTGAGCCTAGGACATAGGATTTATAGGGCCTCCCCTCGATTCTACTACAGCAAAAATATACTTACCAACATCTTGTTTTCATGCGATACAATTGTTAATACAAATCCTGATGCACAGTCCTATGACACAGGTGATAACTTGCCTCCAGCTTCTGGGTCACATGGTGGTCACTACATCAGTGGTAAAATGCCAGCCTGCAGTTTCGCTGTCTCCAACATTGGCTAGCGTCAGTATATACGCCAGTGAAGCACACCTGTTCAGAAAAGGGTGTTGCCAACTGCAGAGGTTCGAAACCTTGCGGTGGTGGATGAAACCCAAAAATCTACTATGGGGGGAGTCCCCTTTCACAACTCCAAATTTCCTTTATTATAATGACAGATGCTTCCAGCATGGGCTGGGGAGCGCACGTGGGAGACAAATCCAATGCAAGGATTCTGGTCACAAGAAGAAATGGCATTATGTGTAAACATGCTGGAGCTAAGAGTGGTGTTCAGTGCTTGCAAAAACTTCGTACCACATATTCAGGGTACGGTGGTTGGCATCAATACCAACAACATTACCACAATGTATTACATCAGTCGACAAGGTGGGGCCAGGTCTCTCACTTTTGTGTGCAGAGGCTGTTCGTCTATGGAACTGGTGTACGGCAAATGACATAATCATGAGGACCCCAGACTTCCGAGGCATCAGCAATGTTGCAGAAGATCTATTGAGAAGGTAATTTGTACCGGACCACAAGTGGCAGATCTGCCCAGACATACTTCACTGCATCTTCTGCATTTGGGGCTTCCCCCAAATGGACCTATTTGTGACCTACAACAACAGAAAATGCCCTCATCTTTGTTTCAGGGCAGGCCTTGGCCCAGGGTCAATAGGGGATGCTTTTCTCATATCATGGAAAGAATCCCTACTCTACGCCTTTCCCCCCACTGGTTCTTATTCACAAAGTCCCAGAAAAGGTGAGGCTAGAGAAGGCCCATCTGATACTCATCAGCACTGGTTCCCACTGCTACAGTGAATGTCGTTTTGCCCTCCGTGCCCCCTCCTTATCGTTCCAGATCTTCTTTCCCAGAACAAGGGACTCTGACCCACCCTCAACCACAAACATTGTTTTATGGCATGGGTGATTCTTGGTTCAATGCCTCGAAGAACCTATGTTCTGAGCAGGTCAAGGAAGTACTGATATGTAGTAGATGCATTTCCACTCAAAAGACTTACCTCTATAAATGGAAACAGTTTACATCCTGGTGGTTGTGCAGACAGTTACACCCATACCTACAATTCTAAATTATTTGTTGGACCCTAGACAAGGAGGACTTATGTTACCGTCCTTAAAGGTCCACCTGGTGGCCATATCTGCTTTTTAGACACCCTATAGAAGGGTCGACTGTTTTCACGCATCCAGTCACGAACCGGTTCCCAAAAGGCGCCTCAAACTTCTATCCCCCTCGTAAATCAGTAGTGCCTCCGTGGAGTTTGGACCTGGTGCTGGACATGTTGTCTAGATCACTGTTGGAAACTCTAGCCACCACGTCGCTTCATTTACTTACCTTGAAGATGGGATTTCTTACAATATAACATTGGCTGTAGAGTCAGCGAGCTGGCCACAGTAATGGCGATTACACCTTATACGCCTTTCTCTAAGGACACACACGGTGACGTGTCTACATCCTGCATTCCTTCCCAAGGTCTCCTCGGAATTCCATATAAACGAACTGATAATATTACCATCCTTCTATCCTAAGCCGCACTCCTTGAACAGAGAAACAAGGATCCACGCACTTGACGCAAAGAGGGCTATGACCTTTGTATAGACAGAACAAAATCGTTCTGTAAAACGAACAGATTATTCGTATCCCTTGCACAGAGATCAAAGGGCGAGGGGCTATCCTCTCAAAGGATCTCGAACATTATTACATCTTGCATTAAGATGTGCTATTCATTACACAAAACCACCTTATCAACTGCGCCCAAAGCTCATTCTACCACGGCAGTGGCAACTTCAACAGCCTTCTTTAGAAGGACTTTGCAGGACATTTGCAGAGCCGCAACATGGTCATCCTATGACACATTCGCTAATATTATGCAATACATTGCCATATGGAGGTAGATGCCTTCTGGCAGTGGTGCTTTTTGTGGTGAACAACACACAACGCCGGTACCCACCTCCCTGCTTCAGGTGGGGAGGGGTTGTCACTGCTATATAATCACTTGATGTGGCGCACGCACAGGGACCATTCGAAGAAGAAAGTTACTCACTTATATAGTAACAATGGTTCTTTGAGATGTGTCCCCGTAGGTGTTCCACTACCCACCCATTCTTCCCCATTTCGGAGGTCTGCTTTATGTTTTTTAGATGCTCCTGGGATGCTCTTCGAGGAACTGGCTTGGACTGGATCATGCACGTGATCAAAAGTGCACTAAGACCCCAGCACACTCCTGTACGTGCATGGTCTGGCTAATTATGGCTTAAAAAAATCTGTGAACTGTGGCACGGGGCGGGCCTGACATCTGACGTGGAACACATCTCAAAGAACCATTGTTACTACACAAGTGAGTAACTTCTCTATATACTGTTGTAAATAGGGTCTGTAAAAATCAGTTGCAAAGAGGAAGACAGCCATGGAAACAATGACTTTAAGAATAACAACACATCCTGTCCAATTGAAGTGTTTATTCCACTACAACCTGTTAGCTCTTTTATGGAGGTAGATGGGACTGTGGAAATTCGGAATAATTTCCTATCTGATGAAGAAACAAGAAGTGAGGGTAAGATCAACACTTCCTCCAGAATGCTCGACATTCCTTACTATGGAATTCTCCACAGGATATGTATGAATCACACACTCAGACAAAGGAATTATTGGAGGTTTGTGCAAATATTAGGTAGTTAGTTACTTAATGGTGTGGTGTACATCCTTCTTGTGCTTCACTTGATATGTCATTTTCTACTGATGACAAGTTGTGCAGGTGACCTCATAAGGCACTCAGATTCTTAAGGTTCTTTGGTTCAGATTAATTCATCTAGATGCAATAGACCAAATTGTGCTGTTAGCTACACTGGGGTGATCCTAAAATCAGTGGGGCATCTTTGAATTCATACCAGTCTATTTGAGAGTGGAATATGGCCTAAGATCTTTGTTCGCAGGCTGTTGCTGGGATTAGTTTAAATACAGAGTTTTTCTTCTAAATGTATCACAAGATCCCTGTATATCTGGTGGCTTCTCCTTCATCAGGAGTTGATTTAACTAAGCCAAAGGGATGCACGTTGCCTGGCGATTGCACAAAGAATAAGTGTAGCAAAGAGGTTTTGCAGTACACACAGAGACACTGGGTGCAGTGGTTAAGAGAATAAATTCTTGAGACTATTTGGGTGTGCTCAGGATTTTTGGGTAGGCCAGAGCTTCAAGCAGTTTCTTTGGGCCTCATTCCTCTAGTGTTACTCTAGTTTTATGTCAGTGTGATACTAGTGTAAAGCTGGAGTGGCACAGTGGTGAATCTGCTCCAATGACTGCAAATGGTTTTTTACGTCTCTAGTAATAGACTGATCTTAAACCAAAACTGCTGGGTGGCATTTAAATCTCTCCTGAGCGGCCACACAAGCACACAGCTGACAGGGAACACTGGGTTCAAACTGCTGCCCAAGTCTGAATGCCCACCCTGCTGTTTTCAGCATACCAGCTCAAGTTCCACCAGCAGAGTACTGGCTTCTGATCTGCTGTGCTGATACCACCTACATGATCCCCTGATGAACAAGGAGTTAATCCAGGCTCACCTCCCACTCCCTGGACAGAAGAGCTTGGTGGAAGAGCGAAGAATTTGGAGGCTGCTGAACCTACACTGGGCTCCTTTTCTGTTGGTGTTTATGTATTTTACTGACTTTTTGTAGAGTTTACAAATTGCTAGCACCTGTAGCTCCCATTGCCTTGAACGAGAAGGTGGGATGTTCTTGCTCAAGAACCCCTGCAAAGCAGCCCATGTCCCTTAAGGAGAGAACCCAGCCAACTGTGGTTTCAGGAAAAGTGGTTCCTGCTGTGACACTACACCATTGTTAACAGGGTTTTCAAAATTTTGTCGATCTGAATTTAGCAGTCTGACTTCATTTTTGGTTGATACCAAGATATCCTGTACTTTTAAGTGCAAACCTAAAAAAGAGGCCTGACTTGTTTAGGTAATGAAATCGTTCCTGCCATACCATATTCGGCTTGTTTTTTGACGTTTGTGTTTGCACGTTCATGATGGAAAGCTAGTGCCCTTCCTCTAACCAGCTGCACTTCTCTTCTGTCAACAGACCATGCAGCAGATGAGTGACCATCGCTACGACAAACTGACCGTGCCTGACGACGCTGCAGCAAACTGCATATACCTAAACATTCCAGGCAAAGGCCATGTTTTGCTGCATCGAGCCCCCGAGGAATACCCAGAGAGCGCAAAGGTAAAGGGAGAGTTACAAATTAGGGGCTCCTCCCTTGAGATACTGAATGTCCTTGACTCCCATCACAGTCAGTGGGAGCTGTAAATTGTGAGTAGCTCCTGGGGTGGGCCCTGGTACTGTACATGCATATGTGTGCGCGCACACACTCCCCGTCTCTCCCCCCCAACACCCGCTCCCCAGTTATTCAAGCACAAGACTCAGAGAATCAGGAACCGTTGTATTTTCAGCTCCACTACTTAAATCTGTTTCTCCTCCTGTTGTTTCCTTTGTGTAAAATGGGTATAATTATACTTCCCTTGCTGTATTCACAGTATTCAGGGAATCCATTCATTAATGTTTGTAAATACCCTTGAGGAAAGAAAGCTATAAATGCAAAGTATTGCTATTTATTACCAACTGACTAATCACCAAGTTAATTCGGGAAGAAACAAGTTATTTCAAGTAAGAAATTATTATCCACAGTGAACCAGCAAAAGAATGAGATACGCAGTGGGTACAGTTACTCTTCTTAACTCCCCTAACTCCCAGCACTGGAGGTGGGGAGAGAGCTGATTTTTCTCCTTCTCTCTTGTGGCCACTCTGCAATCTTATATTCTCTCCCAGGAAAAGCAGTGTCATCACAATTCTGATGCTTTTAAAGTCTTGAGTGTCGGGGGTAGAGATGGAATTTGGCAACATGACTTGAAATTTGTATGTTTGTTTCCATAAAATTCATACAATAAAGAGTTGGAGTAAATGGAAGGGATGGGTGCTCAGGTTTTGTGACTTTGTCCTTTTATTTGCTCACCAGGTTTTTGAAAAACTGAAGGACCACATGCTGATCCCTATAGCCAACACAGAAATGGAGAAAGTAGATGGGTTACTCACCTGTTCTTCTGTTCTTATTAACAAAACTTCAGAATTATGAGATATAGAATCCCTCCCTTGTAACTGGCAATAAAGTACATGCAAGGTAGATAAATCTATATCCACACTTTTATTGTTTTTATTGACAATCTACTGTACCACTGTGCTACTAATCCTTGTTTACAACTCTCTTGCTTAGTGTATTTTTATGTTCCTGTAGATGGTATTTAAGGTGTATGTGTGCTTTATGCTGGGGTGAATATAGTGCAATGAGCAAGCGTAAGACAACTATGGTAGTTAACTCCTAGCGTTAGTGATTTACATACTTGGTGTGAGAACTACATGGAGGAAAACTAATTCCTAACCATTTGCTAAGCAGCTCCATTGTCATGACACTATGAGTTTCACTTTTCTCTTTTTCCTTTTACCATTTTTTCCCTTTCCTTTTTGCTTCATATCTTCTTGCCCTTTTTTTCCTCCTTCAGTTTTCCCCTAGTCTTCTCCTCCTTATTGTCAGGAATTCAGCCTATTGGTAGGTAATGAAAGCAATTGAATTTAACAATGAATTTGGGCTTGTGTAGTAAGCAGGCTTTCCTTTTGGTAGCTGCAACAGTGTGAAATTGATTATCACATTGCTACTTCTGTGTAGAATCATAATTAAAATCAATTTTAGACTGTAGGTGGCAGCTTGGGAAAGCCTCTCTGTAGAGAAGCATTATGTGTTTCTGATGCACTTGAATTACAGGAAAGATTGTCCATCAGCCAGTCAAGGTTTGCCCAGCATTCAGACTCCACTTGATTACTCTTCTGTCCAATTGGGTGGCATACAAGAGGCTTGTATGTATGCTATGTATCAATCATCTTTTTAAAAGCCTATGTTTTTGTGATAATGTGGTCCATAAAAATGAATGTTTTGAGGCTCATGTAGAAATGTTATATTACAAAGGATACTTAAAATATATTTTTAATCTTTTTATATGTATTTTCATTTTAGTTTGTAGCTATTATGTTCTTTCCTCTTTTGGAGTGAAGTTATTTCTTTACTTACGTAGGCAATTTACTAGCAAAGCTCAAAACAAAGGAATGGAGGTAGAATTAGCTGAAGGACATTATTGCCAGAGTATGTTCATGAGTAGGGGAAACTGTTATTTCCCAAAAGGTTGGCACATGTATTTTGTCTGCCCTTGCGGATCTCATGGGAACAATGGCCATCTTACTTTTTTTTTTTTTTTTAAATTGCGTGAATATCTATTGTGGTATTCAGTTGAAACAAATGTATTTCTTATGGCAAATTCCACAACATATTTGCCCATGACTCATACATATTTCACGACAACAGAGTGAATTATAGACAGTAGAATTCACATAATGCTTTTAAAATCATTTGTAAACCAAGAATGGAGAAATTCTCTAACATAAGCAGCGGTGGGATTTATTTTGGGGGGGGGGGAGGTGCAGGGAGTGGGAAGGACTGACACACAGTCTGAACACGATATCCACTTCCTAGTCGTCTCTTTTCTTTCTTGGTCTTCCTGTCTCACTGTTCTTTGTCTGAGGGTTTCTGTTTTTTCTGATTTGATACATTCCTGTTTCATCCATTTAAATCTCTTCCATATCCTCCCCCCTGCCCGACTCCCTCCATTTTTCTCCTCATCCCTTTAAATTCTCCTTCTCTCTTCCACTCATTCATTCCCAAATGTCCCCATTGCATCCCTCCTTTTCGTAACATAACTCTCCCCTGCACATAGGTGCCAGGAGAGAGGGAACTGACAGACATACTTTGTTACCTTAGGCTATGTCTAAATTGCAGCCATCTGTTAGGAGCCCAGAGTTCTCCTGATAGAAGTCTGCTGCTCCAGGAGCCTTCTGCTGACAACCCAGTCATACTCATTCCACAAGGAAGAAGGGAGATGTCAGCAGAGAGGGTTTTCCTGACATTTGACTGCATATGGAAGGAGGTGGCAATGAGTTTCCTTTCTCCTCTGCCCCCTTTGAAGGAAGGGGGAGTTAGTGAGTGAATAAATTGTCCTGTAAAAGAGGTGGATTCATGGCTGAGGTGCCTCTTAACCTGTAGTTGGAAGACTTAGCAGCACCTGTTTGCTGGGAAGAGGGGGCACCCTAGAAACTTCCTAGTGAGGCATTATTCTTTATGCTGGTTCCTCTGCCTGGCAAGTCCTTACCCCAACAACTAGTGAAGTAGGGCAGCAGAGGACCTTTCCCTCTCCTGCTTTTAGCTTTCTCTTAATCCTGGCTCGAACAAAACCAAAACAATGCCTGCTTTTTGATACAACATGTGCACGGCAAATGAGCATCCTGCACACGCAACATCCTTGCCACTGCAGCGTTTTTCAGATGCCAGATGTAGATCAGCATCCACAAGTAGTAAAGGAAAATTGCAAACCGAAAATGGAGATGCAACACCATGTGCTAACTGGCTGCATCATTTTAACCCCCCTCACAAAAAAAGTAAGACAACATGCCATTTCAGTGCTGAAGGTCTAGTGGTGAATAGCTAACACTGAGATTTGACTCTCTAATCAAAGTTTTAAATAATTTAATTAGTACAAATGAAGGTTACACTGTGTGACAGACCTTTCACTCTTATCCATATGTTTTCCTTCATCACGAGTTCAGGACGTTCATGTGATGTGTATGTTTCCCTCTTAAAGAGAATGTGACTGAAGTGCCAGCAAGTACTTCCTTCTTTCTGTTAGTAAGAATGTGCTTGCAGACTGTACGGTGTATGATGATAAACCAGAGTTCTTCTAGCCTCATACACAAATATACATTTCTCTGTCTGCACAAACACCACTGGAAGAAAGTGTTCTGAGGAGTTTTAAGACCTTTGTAACACAGTAATTGCTGTGAGAATGGTTCATAGCTCATAGAACACTATGTTCTGTTTTAAAAATAAAAGTTCAGTGAAATATAGAACAGTGATATTGTTCTCCCCTCTTAACTGCAGCTCTTGAGTGAAATATGGTATTATTCAGCCACTTAAGTATCTAATTGCTGTCAAGGCAGAATAATTTTGATAATGATCAAAGTTCATATGAAAACAGAGAAAGTTATTTATTGGTCCAGGATGTCTAATTGTATGGATAATTATGGGAATGAACAGGTGAAAAGAATTACCCTCTTTACATAGTGACTGTGAACTAAGTAGTATGGACCTCACTTGAACAAATAAAAATGTTAGTGGCTATATAATGTAACTTGCATAGAGTCGCATGTGCACCATACTAATCACTGGTCTATGTTGTATTGTTCTGCAAAAAAACAAACTGGGTGTCTAAATCACCACACATCTCAAATCTGTTACTCTTGAGATCCTTATTACAATATATTGTTGCCCACTTTTTGTGCCAAAAACATCAGTGTGTTTCATAGACTGTTATACTGGAAAAAACTTACTTTAATTTTTGTCTCTCTTGCAGTTTCTATACTGTATACCCCCATCACTATTGAATAAAGTGTCTGTTGCACTGTGAATTGTGGTTGTCTTCCTTTGAGACTGGCATCATTTTTTGTGATTTAGTCTGTATTATTTCTCTCATGCTACCTTTAGATTTCAAATCTTAAAGGTTGGTACAGGTTGGAAATAAAACCTATAGACAAGTTTATACTAAAACCTTTTAAGAAGAAATTGTGGTTTCAGGTTAATGTTTTAAAAGCATGGTCTAAAAGTGATATTGTTTTAAATTCCAGATAAAGTGGTTCTCCCTAAACTTTTTAATTGTCATGAATAACTAAGAAATACAGTAACTGCAAGATGCCCTAGATCAGGAGTGGCTGACCGGAGCCTGAAAAGCAGATACAATTTACCAATGTTCAATGTACATTGCCAGAGAACCACAATAAGTCATCGGCTTCCCTCCATTCTTTCTCCCGGTGCCTTCTGGCCACTTGCAGCCCCACTGAACAGTACCTTCCTGTACTTCTCACGTGATCAGTGATTTTTGTGGCGTGTAGGAGGTGGTGGTGGGGAGGGGAGAGGAGCGAGAGTGCATCAAGCTCTGGGGAGGGGGACCTTGGGGCAGAGCTGGTGGTTGAACAGTGAGCGTCTCTCAGCCCATTGCAAAGTTGGCAGCTCCAGCTCTGGAGTTGGTGCTGCTCAAAGAAGTCGCAATATTAACTCCTATCACTTGTGGCTCTAGAGCCACGTGGTCTCTATATTTTAAGGAATATTGGTTAAAAAAAAATGTTGGTTTATCTAGGGCAAAACTAGAAAGTTTTGAGAGAGAAATCTGTTCCTTGCTTCAGATTAGCCTTCTCTTTTCTTTCCTACTCATTACATCAAGGTAGCAAATTACACTGCTAAGGATGATGCTTCTCTGTTGCCTAAGCATTGGTTTCTGGGGAATGTATTCTGTCATAGGATCCTTTCTCACAGAGATTGAAAGCTTTAATCCTAAACGATTCATGCTGAGTGCTAATGTCTGGGCTTGTTGTATGTACCTGATCTCTTGTGCCCCAGACAGCTTGGCATTGATATCAGGATGCCTGAAATATATTTTAGCCATCCAAATGACAGGTCAAATAGTTACTCAAGGTTTAACTGAATATATGCACAGAAGTGCAGGGCCATCTAGTGGCCAGCTTCTCGGACACTGATGGCATGCACATTTTGTGATATCTCTCACTGAACTGCACGAGGTGTTTACAGACATGGCTTAAGTCTGTTTAGGCACCAAGCAAAGGCAGAGTAGACAAACCATTGTTGTTGCCTTCTGGGGTCTGGAATGGTAAAAAAAAAAAAAAAAAAAAAAAATCCAGCAAACATCCATGCAGAGGTACCATTCACACAATCTTTCACCCCAACATTGCTTCTAACAATGGATCCATTCCTACTGGGGGCGGGGGAGGCATGTGAACAACCATAATATTTAGGGCAAATGGTGTTCCCAATGGACTTGACTCTCCATCAACTTCTAGAACTATGAGCAGTGAAATGCATGTTTTCTTCCACTAATGAAGGAGACACTCGCAAAAATCATGATAGACAATATGGCATGCATGTTTTGTATGCATTGACCTATAAATTGTCTCCAAATTGAAGAGTTGTTGGTGAGAACAAAGACAGACTATTCTGCCAGGCTAAGTCTGTAGCTGGAAAGGTCAACAATATTATCTGGTGAGTTGAGATTACCACAGTTGTAGTATCCTGTGGTATGCAGTAGTTTATTGTCCTTTCTCTTTTGTAGGGAGTAAAAGTGTGTATTATAGATGTTTTGTCTTGTGTTATTAAAGTCCTGCAATGTGGCTTCTTGTGTGGAAGTTTATTGATGAGTTTCAAGGTCAGAGAGGTCATTCTTGATCTCCTGTGTGTACAGGATACTAATCAGGTGGTTCCTCAATTTCTTTGAGAGCACGTGGCAGAGTCTCTCACTGTAATCAGTGTAGTACGCTTTCAGTCCCTTGGGTATGATGTCCTTTTTTTGCACTTGGAGAGGAAGATCTGGTGGCTGAGCTATGTAAATTTGTATTTCCAACTGGAGACAATTTGTACCTCTAGATCAGCAGCAGTGCTATGGGCACCCACATGGCCCCACAGTATGCTAACATTTTATGGCTGACTTAGAACAACATTTCCTCAGCTCCCTTCCTCTGTCACCCCTCCTTTTACTTATCCTATATCAATTATATCTCTATCATTTAGACCTATGGTAAAGACACTCTTGAAGAATTCCACAGGAATTTCAACAACCTGCACCCCACCACCAATCTCAAACATGACCATTCCACATGAGAGATCCATTTCCTGGACACTGCAGTACAAATCACCAATGGTCAAATCAATACCATTCTCCACCACGAACCTGTTGATCGCTACTCTGACCTACGTGCCTCCAGCTTCCATCCAGACCACATCACATGATCCATCATTTATAGTCAAGCCCTTAGATACAATCACACCTGTTTCAATCCTACTGACAGAGAACAAAAATTTCAAGATCTGTCAGGCATTCGTAAAACTTAATTATCCACAGGGAAAAATAAAATAACAGATTAACAGGACCAGACAAATACCCAGAAACCAGCTACTTTTAGATAGGCCCAATAAGGTTAATACCAGAACACCACTTGTTATCACCTATAGCCCCAACTCAAACCCCTCCAGCACATTACTGACAATCTACAACCTATACTGGAACATGATGCTGCACTCTCACAGGCCCTGGGTAACAGACCTGTTCTTTCCTACAGACAAGTGCCTAACCTCAGGAAAATTCTCACCACTGATCACATGCCACACCGCAAAAATACTAACCCTGGAACTTTTTCCTTGCAAAACACCCCATTGCCAGCTCTGTCCACTTATTTACACTGGAGACACCATCCCTGGACCTCATCACATCAGTTACACAATCAGGGGTTTATATTCCTGCACTTTGCCAATCTGAAATATGCCATCATGTGCTAGTCATGCCCCTCAGCAAAGTATAGTGGACAATCACTTCACCAAAGAATAAATGGACACGAATCAGACATTATGAATCTAAATACTCAAACTTATCAGCATTTCAATCAAGCAGGTCGTAGCATCCAAAGTTACCAGATGACAAAGGGAGACATCTGAATTGGAATTCATTCTCAAGTTTGACAGTTTTCACCTCAGACTTGACAAAGATATCAATTACCTTATGTATAACAAGGACAGTTTCCCCACCCTTGATATTCGTAGTGATCCTAGGCAAGCCACTAAATAGACACGGGGAGAAAATATTTTTCTCCCACCTATCCCCAGTCCTATCTAGCTGATTCATCATTTATTTCATTTTTTTTCTCTGTTAAATTCTTTTCATCTCAGTTGTCGTTCATCAGGATTTTCCAGATCTGAAGAAGTGCATCTGTCCCATGAAAGCTCATCCCCTAATAAATTATATTGCTAGTCTTTAAAGTGCTACAGGACTGCTTTTTTGTTGTGTGAAGATGCAGACTACCCATAGCTACCTCTCCGAGACAACTGAAGAAGGAGCTACTCACCTTGTGCGTAACAGTGGCTCTTCAAGTTGAGTTCCTATGTGTATTCCAAAACCCATTCGCCTCCCCTCTACAAAGTGACTCCACCTTGGCCTTTGCCATGTAGAAGAAACTGAGGGTAGTGCATTCCTGCAGCACTAGCTAGTCTTAAGGCAGAGCATAAAGGAGGGAAAGCACATGTGCAGGGTGGACTCTTTAAACTCTTTGATCAGAAGCACAGGGATGCTGTCAAACCTATAATGGACCACTCATAGTTGGAGACATCTCAAAGAACCATTGTTACTACATGAGAAGCTAGAGTGGGATTTTTTTTAAATACTGATAGATTTAAATCCATATAACATGGCCTCAGTGTTACTGGTATAAGCAGTTTTTTTAACTATATATTTGTGTCCACTATGCGCTTGTCCTGATTTAACTCCATGGGTTTCTAAATTGATAGGTATGGTTCTGGTAATCCTAAGTGCCACAGTAGGACACACTCTCCCTGTGCTGTAGAAAAATGCTGCAAGCACAGCTAAAACAGAAGGAGAAAACTACAAGTAACCAGAGACTTATTTTTAATGGAATGTGCCTACTGTATTCAGGGTACATGAGCTTACTGTTTCCTTTGCCACTCTATGTACAATCCATCAAAAACACGTCAGTCCCAGTATCCCTGATCACCACTCCAGACAGCCACATCATCTATAAAAAATGAATGCTGCAGCAACAATTTATATTTTGCACCAATCTGTGTAGTTAGAAAGTTTTCATTGGCAGTTCCAGGTATCAGTTTAGACAAGATCCTCAATTATATTTAAGCTTCATAATTTGATGATCCCTGAAAGTTTAGAGCCTTAAACACTTTTAAGGGTCTTGGAGACTAATAGACTGAGGCTCTGGATCTGTACCACAGCGTGAGTAGCGTTAGCAAGCAGTTTTTGCAGCTCTTTCAATACCATTCCAAAAGGTATAGTATATGGGTTTTGTGCATGTGCATAAACACACATTTAAAAAAGGACTAAAATATCCAATTTTTTTCCCCCCTCTCTTTTCTGTGGGTGTGACTCTAACTCACTTAAGGACTGTGAAAACTTCTGGCTCAGTCTTCTCCAGACAGAACTGGTCCCAATTATTTTGAGGTTCAGACTGGAAGCATGCTTTTAATTTCCAGCTGCTTGGACCATTAATTCCAGCACTCTTGTTAATAGACCAAGGTCACCATAAGTTCAGAGGTGGAAAGAGTACCCAAGAAGTTACTTGAGTAGACATGTGGCTGCTTTCATTTTTGGATACTTGAGTACAAGTGTCTGAATATTTTTTACTCAAGTGGGGGGGGGGGGGGCTAATAACTTAAGTACATTCCCCTCGCTCCCCCTGCTCCCTGCAGCTGCATGTTTACACAAGTAACTTTTGGTGGATGCTGCTTCTGCCTAAGTTTTGCCATTTTGCTTTATCACATACCAACCTATATAACCCAAGTCCAGAGATCCAAATCTCATCAAGAAATCTCATGTTTTAGAACGTTTGTCCTCAGTCTGTCTTAATATACGCCAAACAACCTGGATTGAAAACTTTTTGCTTAAAATAATTGTACATACCAGCAAAGATGACAGCATAGTTAATTTTTCAAGGCTATATACGCATATGCATATCAAGCAGGGATGGGCAATCATTTTCGGTGGGGGTGGGGCACTCCAATAATTGGGTAAGTGGGCAAGAGCCGTACTCTTCTATGGTTATGAATGGAGAAGGGATGGAGGTTGGGGGCAGAAGGGAGCTTAGGGTAGGGAACTGGAGTGTAGTAGGTGGGGAGGGGTCTGGGAGGGAGGGAGGTTGAGTTAAGGCGGGGCTTGTGACCTGGGGCAGGGGATTAGGGTCCAAGAGGGAGTGCAGGGTCCAGGAGGGGATAGGGGCATAGGAGAGGATTCTGACTTGGAGGAGGGGTGTAGGAAGGAGGTGCAGGATCTGGGAAGGGGTTGTGACCTGGGACAAAAGTTTAGCAGGGAGTAAAGGGGATTGGGTGTACAGCATCTGGCGGGGGGGTGCAGAAGTAAGGGAGCACAGGTTTAGGATTGTCACCTAATGCAGGGACAGAGGGTTGAGAATATCAGGTGCAGGCTGTAGCCAGGAGATGCTTACCTAGGTGATTCCCAGCAAGCAGGTCCCTTGGGCTTACTCCATGCCTTTCATGCTGCAGCATACCAAAGTAGCCAGCTGTGGAAGCCAAGTGCTTCTCTGAGCTCTGTGAGCCAGCAGGGCCGGGGGGGTCGGGGGGAGGCGTCACATGCTGTCCCTGCTCCTAGCATAGTTTTCTAGCTTCCATTGGCTGATTGTTGGTTAATCAGAACTTTGAGATTGTGCTGGGGTGGGTACAGCATGACAAGCCTCTCCACCCCCAGGTTCACAGCAGGCCTCAGAGAAGCACCTGGCCCTCATCGCAGGCCCCTCTGGACAGCATGTGAATGATACAGGAGGCAGGGAGTCTGTCCCAGGCTCCTGCTGGGCCACAGGCCAGATCCAGTTGCTTGACAGTCCACATCCAACCCATAGGTCATATTTTGCCCACCCTTGTTATAAAGGAAGGATCGTCTTGCGATTAAATCACAGTACAATGAGTCTGGGGCTCTGGGGACCTAACTCCAACTCAGGCATTGAGTGACAATGGACAGACAACTCACGCATGTTGAGCTTAGGTGCTAAAAAATAGTGAGCCATCTATTTAAGTGCCTAACTTGGATTTAGATACCTAACTTAGAAAATTATGCCTTTACCCTTTCTCTGTATCAGCTCCCTTATCCGTAAATAGCTAAATATGTGCCTATATTATATCTGTGAATTTGTTCAATCATTGTTTGCACAAATCCTTGCAATCTTCAGATAAAGGAGTGTGAAATATTCCAGAGTTGGGAATAGTGGCTATGGAGGAGCTGCTGGGTAAATTCCCTGCACAAAGCCCCATTACAATGCCCCATTGGGTAGGAGTGGTGACATTGATCCTTGTGTTCATCTGCAAGGCAGGAACTTTGCCTTCCTACACATCTATTGAGCACCTGCACCCCCACAGTACTTCTGTATATAAATAATGATAAAATATCTCTTCAATTTTTTGCCATTTCTATGGTATCACTGAGATTTATTTTCAGGTATTAAAGTCAGGTAAGCTGGATACATTCACTACAAAATATGACATAAGTTAACGGAAACAGTCTGATATGAGAAAAACAATGCCATATATTACATAAAGTATTTCTAGGATACAGCCTGTTGCAAAATGTTGAATGAAGCTAGTGGTTTTTTGTATGAAGAAAGTAATAAAATGTTCTTCTTTGAGTGGTCCCCGTGGGTGCTCCACCGTAGGTGTCGGGCTCGCCCTGGCGCCGCAGCTCGGAAAATCTTCAGCAGTCTCCGTCAGGTCGCGCATGCGCCGATGCGCGTCGGCTCTTCGCACGCTTACGGTCACGTGCGCAATCCATTCCCTCCCAGTTCCTTCTCAACCGCCAACGGCTGCAGACGGAATCCTCTCCAGCACCAATGCCTGAGACAGATAAACGCCGTTTTATTCGTTTTTACTAGTTATAGTTAATAGTGAGTTAGTTATTATAATATTGGTTCTACTGTGTATATAGTTTTTTTCTAGAAGCAAAAGACTGTTTTAAGGATTAGAGCGGCCGCCTCCGGGCGGGCCTGCTATTTTTGACAAGCCTTCAAAGGCTAACAGTTGCTATTGTTTGGCAAACAGACTGCTAAGTGCGCTGTTAGCACTTAAGGATTCAGGGACTTAAAGTCTAACAATGTCGTCCCCCGGTTTTAAAAAGTGTGAATCTTGCCGGAGGCCATGCCTGCCTCCGATGGCCACAGCAAATGCATCCGGTGCCTTGGGGAAACCCATGTCCCACAGAAGTGCTCTCATTGCTCTAAATTAACAACTAGAGGTAGGAAAGATAGAGAAATGAGGCTCAAAATGCTTCTCTTTGACAAAGCACTTCAACCTGCCACGTCGGAAAAGTCCCATAAGGAGGGCTCTTTAGGGTTGCACAAGATGAAGGCTGCCTCTTTGACCTCCTCTGTGCAGAAGAAGAGAGGCTTCTCCAGCTCGATCCCTGCCCGTCACCTCTGGGAGTGGGACGAGCGAAGCAAGGGGCCCGGGCCCGCTGGTTTCTTCTGCTGAGAAGGCCACAGCACATGTACCCGCACAGGGGCCTGCGACTCTTAAGGAAACGGGACCGAGGGCCATGCAGGCACCAGAGAGATCGGCACCGGCTACTGCGGCACCGAGAGTTTCAGCTCCGACGGCACCGGAGCATCAACACCCGGCATGGAGCCCTATGGGGCTGAGCGAAACACCCCAAGCGGCACCGAGAACGACGGCACCGAACCCGGCACCGGGGGCAGCGGAAATCAGCACGGCACCGACTATGGTACTGAGCCCTCCGGCACCGATCAGGCCTCCAGTGATACCTGAGTGAGCAAAAGCCAAAGCAAAGACCTGGCACCGCAGTCCCTCCCCTGAGGTAATTGCGCTGCCATTATCACCACGATCCCCCCCGGAGATTCAGTGAGCCTACGGGCCCTCAACCAATATCTGCGCAAACAACGCTTCAAAATGACTACGATGGCTTCAATAATCACGGCACTAGACGATGGAGATTGGTTTGCAGCCCTCGACTTACAGGATGCGTATTTTCACATCACAATTCATCCAGCGCACAGGCGCTTCCTCCGGTTCATCGTAGGCACAGATCATTTTCAGTACAGAGTCCTTCCATTCGGTCTCTCTTCGGCACCCAGAGTTTTCACCAAGACCCTAGCGGTCGTGTCAGCATACCTGCACAGACAGGGCGTCTTCATCTTCCCGTACCTGGACGATTGCCTGCTAAAGGGAACTTCCCAGGCAGAGGTATTGCAGATGATACACATCACCACAAACACATTTACCTCACTGGGCCTCATCATCAATTTCTCAAAGTCAAAGACCGAGCCCACACAAGATATAGAATTTATAGGGGCTCGGATAGACTCTGTCATGTCAAGGGTATATTTGCCCGATGCCCGTTTTCGCGCCATCGAGTCTCTAGTACAACTAATAACATACAGCCCCATTGTCTCAGTCCTAACGTGCTTACAGTTACTGGGGCACATGGCGACCACCACGTTTGTGGTACAAAACGCCAGACTACACATGCGAGGATTGCAGCATTGGTTGGCGACTGTACACAAACCATCAACGCGTACCGTTCACAAGATGGTATCACTCACAACGGAGGCGTGAAGGTCACTAACATGGTGGGCAAACCCCAAGAATCTACTAACAGGGGTGCCTTTCCGCCAACCACAAATTACTGTTTTCATTACAACAGATGCATCCCATATGGGATGGGGGGCACACATGGACAACAAAGCCACTCAAGGTTTATGGCCCCCTGTAAAGAAGACACTGCATATAAACATACTAGAACTCAGAGCAGTGTTCAACGCGTGCAGGCATTTTCGGAATTATCTGCACGGAAAAGTAGTCGGCATAAATACCGATAACACCACCACCATGTTTTATATAAACTGACAAGCGGGGGGGGCAGATCTCGTGCACTCTGTGCGGAGGTGGTCCGGTTGTGGAACTGGTGCATTGCCAACAATATAAGCATAAGAGCTTCATATTTACCGGGTGTCCACAACGTAAAGGCGGACCAACTCAGCAGACACTTTGCGCCCACACACGAGCGGCAGATCCGTTCAGACCTGCTTCACCAAGTGTTCTGCAGATGGGGGTTTCCCCAAATCGACTTGTTCACCACTCATGACAACAAGAAATGTCTCCAATACTGCTCCTGAGCGGCCATGGGACAGGGATCCTTGGGGGACGCCTTCATGATCCCATGGAAGGGCCCTCTACTCTATGCGTTCCCTCCCACAACACTTATACACAAGGTCTTGGAGAAAGCCAAAAGGGAGAGAGCATGCATAATACTCATAGTCCCGACCTGGGATCAGCAACAATGGTTCGCACTGCTTCTACGCATGGCACAGCACTGGCCGTTTCCCCTACCGACAGTACCGGACCTTCTCACACAGGCTCGAGGGTCAATACTGCATCCGCACCCGCAGAGACTTCGGCTACAAGCATGGTGAATCCATGGCTCAGCGCCCTAGAGACTACATGTTCAGAGGGAGTGCAGCAAGTCCTGGAGTGTAGTCGGAGGACTTCTACCAGAAAGACTTATGAGCACAAATGGTCACGTTTTTCCGCTTGGTGCTCTTCCAAGCAATTAACACCTCTGGACGCCCCTATACCTATGATTCTGGACTACCTGCTACAACTCAAACAAAAGGGGCTCTCTCTATCCTCCATAAAGGTTCATCTTGCGGCTATATCAACTTTTCAACACAAAGAGGAGGGATCAACTATATTCGCCCATCCTGTTGTCACACGCTTCCTAACGGGGTTGGTAAACCTGTACCCCCCTTGGAAACCAATACCGCCGTCATGGAGTTTAGACTTGGTTCTACACACGATTTCGGGACCGCCCTTTGAGCCATTGGCTACGGTTCCCCTTCGGCTACTTACCATGAAAACGACTTTCCTCCTGGCAATCACGTCAGCTTGCAGGGTGAGTGAGCTCGCAGCCATAATGTCCACACCACCCTGCACAATATTCTCAAAGGAGGCGGTGGTCTTACGTTTGCACCCAGCTTTCGTTCCAAAGGTCTCTTCAGATTTTCACATTAACGAACCCATAGTATTGCCCTCATTCTATCCTAAGCCTCAAAATTCGAGTAAAGAGGCACGGTTGCACTTATTGGACGTGAGAAGGGCGCTGGCCTTTTACATCGATAGAACTAAGCCTTTCCGGAAAACGGACAGACTCCTGGTGTCCATTGCATCCAGGTCAAAAGGGGAAGCCCTATCTTCGCAGAGGATTTCAAATCACATCGTGTCATGCATACGACTGTGTTACGAGCTTCGCAAGACTCCTTTGCCAGTTCCGCCCAGGGCCCACTCCACTAGGGCGATGGCGGCGGCGACAGCTTTCTTCAAGGGAATCGCGCTGAGAGACATCTGCAGAGCGGCGACGTGGTCTTCCTACGACACTTTCGCCAAGCACTACGCCATGCACAGGATGCTTGATGAGGATACACGCCTGTTGACAGCAGTCCTTTCAAGGGCAAGCTACGCATAAATCGGGTACCCACCTCCTTTTTTGGGGGGGGGTTACTGCTGGGTAGTCACATACGGTGGAGCACCCACGGGGACCACTCGAAGAAGAAAGAGAAGTTACTCACCTGTGTAGTAACGATGGTTCTTCGAGATGTGTCCCTGTGGGTGCTCCATTACCCACCCGTTCCTCCCCACTTTGGAGCTCTGTTTGTGTTTTTCAGAGACGTCCGGAGTGGTTGATCAGGAACTGGCGGAACCGGATCGCGCGCGGGACCGGATCGCGCACGTGACCATAAGCACGCGAAGAGCCAACGCGCATCAGCGCATGCGCAACCCGACGGAAACTGCTGAAGATTTTCTGGGCTGCGGCGCCAGGGCGAGCCCGACACCTACGGTGGAGCACCCATGGGGACACATCTCGAAGAACCATCATTACTACACAGGTGAGTAACTTCTCTTTTTTCTCCATTGTAGATATTTTCCTTTATTTACCTACCAGATGTGAAAGTCTTCAAATTGTCATTGTCTTCACACTTTTTATTAATAAATTTCATCTGTAATTTGTGTACAGTAGACTTTCTTTACATTTCCTACCTTTTGCACAACAATTTCCACAGTACAACTAACTGGTGGTAGCAAAGATGATGTAGATGAGCTGCTGATGATTACCCATATTTTAAGTGTCAGATGATTTAGACCTGCTCTGAGCAAAGTTAGGAAACAGTGATAAAATGCCAGCTGATCTATGCTAGCATTTCCAGTAGTGCAGAGGCAAAAGTGACAAAATCTAATTTAAAAATTTAAAATCTAATTTGTGTAGAAAGAGCCCATGCGTGATACAATAGTGGCCTCTATTGGCCACTTCCTCACAAAGAAGTCATTCCATATCTGAACACATTTCCAAAAGAAACTGCAATCCATTGCATCCAAATCCAAAACATTTTTAGACCTACAAAAGCCATAATTAAATTACAGAAACAAAACACATGGCAAATTTTCTATAAATTGCTTCCTGGAGCTCTCACCCACTTTTCTATTTCCATTTTCAATTCTCTACTTTTCATTCTGTGGCCAGTTTTCTTCAATGTGTATATTTTCCCTCTGACTTACTCCCCAGTATTGTTTTCTTTCCATATTTTTCTCTATCATGCTCCCTCTTGAAGGTGTATTTTTAATCTGATTTAGCTTCTGTTCCTTTATTTAACTTTACTTTCACTGTTATTCTCTCTTCTGCTCCCACCCCATCATTGTGATCTCCATTTCATTTCTATATCTCTTCTCGTTTAATGGTATGTGATGATTTGGGGAACTCTATGCACCTATTATCAATTCTGATGGAGATTTAACATTGTTAATCTTTTACTATTAAAACTGGTGTATTACTAATGCACCTCATACATCTCCACCATTGATGAAAAGCTTTTCACTATGCCTCTCCCAAACCAGGTACAATGGTGGTCCATCAGAATACTTAAGCCACTTATTCGGGATGAAGCATGTTCAGCTAATAGGGGTAGAAGAAGATGCTGAATCCTTTTATCTGAAGGCAGGAGAATACAGAGTGTGGAAATTCCCCCGCAGGTTAAAGAGAGAGATACCCAGGTGGTAATGAAAGGACTGTGGGGAAAGACATGAACATAGAAAGTTTGGGCAGGATGAAGAAAAGAAATAAACCAAGATGAAAGAAGAGAGCCAATGGTTGGGGTGAGATATCTTTCAATGTTTTGGAAGATTGACAGGTAATAGTGCATTTGTAAGTCTTTCTTTTTAAAGAGCTTTGAGAGACCTGGTAATAAGGACTGACATGAGAATATCAAACCATTAAAGAAATGGAGCTTGGAATTAGGAATCCAGTTTCCCTCCAAAAAAGATATGCTGATTAGATTCATCACAATGTCTGACTCTCCCCACTATACCCTGATCTCTTAATCTACTATATATTTGAAAATGTCTGCTTATCCATCTGTTTGTTTAATAATGCCTCCTAAACAGTAAGAGAGTTAGGACCTCCAAATTTGGTATGCAGCTTTCTCTTACAACTTAAAGTAAGGTAAGGGTTTGATTGTGCCAGGACAGGGGGATGCTGTTTTGGGAGTAAAGGAACTTCAAAGTAGCACAGGTACTTCGAAGTGCCCATGGCTAGACTGCTTGCCAGCACTTCAAAGTTAGCAACTTGGAAGTTCCTGTAGTGAGAATTATGCTAATGAGGTGCTGCATATGCAGTGCAGCACCTTATTGCTATTCACCAATCTGGCTCATTTACATGCCCCCTTTGAAGGAGGGGGCTAGTGTAGGTGAGCCCCTAAAGTTGTTGGACTTACATGCAGAGGATCTCTCTAAAAATTACCTTATGCAATTGGAGGCAGAAGAGCAGAATGCAGTGGTGATAGCTGAAATACCCCACCAAAAAAATTGACAACTTAAAAAAAAATGTGATCCCTTGAGAATGATAGAAGGGGCCATGTCACTGTTTGAGGAGCAAGATCCCAAATCTTTAAGATTTGCTTCAGTCTCCAGAGTTATCAGAAAAGCTCTCACAGAGGTATAAGGAATTTTACTTTGTGAAAAAGAAGGTAACTGTCTAGACTTTCCTAGTTTTAAGAAAAGTGCCCCAAAGGAAACAGTCCCATCAACTTCTCCATCGAATTACACCTGGTTTTCTCCAAGCACCAGCATTCTGTTAAACAAATTTATTAGTCATTTTATTGTTTGTTTTATTTAATTCCTAGCGGTGCAACAGGACTGCAGTCTATTTTCATTGCAAACGTACAGTAAATCCTCCAGTTACACAGGGTTTGTGTTTGTGCAGCCCCCACGTAACTCAAAGTCTAGCAAAAGTTGGAGGGGAGAAGGGAACCAGGCTGCTGTCTGATTCCCAGCTCCCCTGGGCTTGCAAGTGCCGGGAAACTGACCAGCTGACCAGGGCTGGTC
Organism: Carettochelys insculpta; assembly: GCF_033958435.1. Lineage (NCBI taxonomy): Eukaryota > Metazoa > Chordata > Testudines > Carettochelyidae > Carettochelys > Carettochelys insculpta. Next base: position 29,657,678 of record NC_134145.1, on the reverse strand, counting down.
AGTTTTCTGGGTCCCACAAGCAATGGGGAATAGGGAACCAGGCTGCCCCCGGGAAACTGACCAGGGCAGCAGCCAAGAGTCAGGCTGCTGCCCCTAAAGGGCGCAGTTTCCCCATCCGTCAGGGAGGGTAGCCTGACTCGCGGCTGCCGCCCCTGAGGGCAGTCGCCTTAACCGGAGACACTCGCGACTTGGCTGCGGGTATCTCCCGGGTTCACTGTACAGCATTTCGGGCCCATCATGGGCGGTGGGGGCGCCTTGTTCTGAAAGGGAGCGCGCTGGGTTTGGGGCTGATTGTCCCAGCCGGGGCGCTTACTCGTGGAGAGGCACGTTGTCCCGGCGCGGTGTCTCTCGCCTCGACCGGACGCCGCCCCGTGACCAGCGGCAGCCCGCGGAAGGAAACGCTCACCCAGCGACGACTCTGCGACCCGGAAGAGCGAGGGGAGGTGGCCTTTGGCACGTGGTAACAGATGAGGCGGGGACAGTGTGAGGAGAGGGGAAGGGGCAGGCTCAGGAGTCGGGGCGCAACTCGCGCCGGCCGTTCGGATCGCAGGCAGCACGCGCCTCCGGAGGGCGGGCGGTTCTGCGAAAGTGGGCGTGGCTTTACCGCCGCGCGCGCGCAGTCTGCGGAAGCCGGAAGTGGTGTCTTTGCCTTCGCGCTGGGAGCCGCGGCGGGGAGCTTCCGCTATGGAAGGCCCTGGGCCGGGGCTCGCCGCGCGGCCGCTCACTGAGGATGAAATGGCGGAGGTGAAGAAAGAAGTAAGCGAGGCCGAGACGCGAGCGGAGCGGGGGGACGGTCCGGGCTTCCTGCCGCTCCGCACCTCTCCTCTGCGCATGCCCTGCCCTTCGCGCTGTGGCCGCGGCGTGCCGGGAAATCCCCCCACGCAGCCCGTGAGGCGTGGCGGCACCGGGGGAGCTGGCTCCGTTTGCAGGTGTCGGGCGGAGATCGTAGGAAATGCCGCCCACTGCGCACCCCCAGCAATGCCACTTCCCTTCGGTCTCTGTGCGGTGGCGGTGCGCGGACTCCTCTAAGCCCTGCGGCTTTTGTCAGCGCGCGATTCTGTTCTCACACACACACCTCGTGGAGCTGGAAGGGAAATCTGTTTGGCCCAGATCCCTAAATGGCCTCCTCAAGGATTGAACTCCCAACCCTTGGTTTAGCAGGCCAATGCTCAAACCGTTCTTGCTTACCCCATTGTGGAAAGGAGGGGAGGCCGGCCAGGTTGGGGCTATTTATGGTGGGAACAAAGTAACAAAACTCGGTGCCTTCATACGAGGGGAGTCCAAGAGGTTTTCCACAATGAGACTGAAATTCTTTTTTTAAATGTATATTTTGGAGTCAAAGTCATACCTGTTCATGTTTTTATTTAAAACTATTTGAGTGGCTCAACTTGCGGTTTGTGGGGTCAAAATAATATGAGATCTGATTGTTTGCTGATAGTCCAAAACGTGACACGTTGAATTGATTTCAGAAACTCACATCTTGTGTTGTTTTGACTTAGGGGGGTAACTAGGGTGTGGGGCAGCTTGCCAGGATGCAAAGGCAAAGAACTGGGAAAATGCTGTCCAAGTGGTGAATGGAGTGTGGGCCTGCAGGGATGTATTGTCCCTCTGCTTATTCTTTTAGTTATGCACCATTTCCCCCCATTTCCAGACAGGCTAATTGGTCAGTGGGGCTTGTCCTACCTGTTGTGCAGTGGAGCCAGCCGAAACCACTTGGTATGGCCACTTCACCCCTCCCCAAACATTCCATCACATCCCCTGTAAGTGTTCTTGCCTTTTGAATGTCTCTATGGGGAGTCATGTGCCTCTGGTCGAGAACCTGTAAAGTATGTCTCCCTTGATTAGTCTATTAACAATTAGATGCCACCTATGAACAGGATGAAAAAAATTGTATGAAGCACAAATGGGCTTTCATGCCCCAAGCGCTAGAAAGCCTGGTTATAGCTCTGCATGGACCTCATATATGACTTCAAGGAACAAAATTAATGGAAAAGACAAGTGGGATTAACAAAATAGCAATATTTTAAGCTTTATTTTTGGTTCCTGTGGTGCCCAAATACATTGGCTAAATAAAAACTATAGGTTGAACCTCTCTTGTCCAGCACCTTTGGGACCTGACCAGTGCTGGATGAGAGAATTTCCTGGATGACAGGAGGTTGGTATTTTCTAGCATATTACCAACACTTCCACCGCCTACTGGGCGGTTAGAAGACATTTAGGGGTAAATTACAGCTAAACAACAGCACAGAACACTGAGAGCCAGAACTGATGGTTGGAAACAAACTTTATGGGACCACAAGGAAACCTGGCCCCACCCATGCTAAGTGGTCATCTGGCTAACTAAAATCATGCCAGCTTAGAGTTTGCCAGACAAGAGTTCCAGATTAGAGATGTTCAACCTGTATAAGCATCCAACAGGCAGTATTATTTATTTATTGCTTATTCTCCAACACTCTTGATGTTTCATAAATACATTTATGGACGGTTCCTGTCTCTGTTCCAGCAGTGTAGAGAAAGTAAAAGGGGAGTTGAAAGAAACCACTTCATCTTTTTCAGGGTTCAGGTCATTTCACAAGAGCCATCTCTAAAACAGGAAGAAAGAACCAAGCTTTCACAGCTTGCGTAATATACCTGAAGTGCTTAGTCATGATTCGTTGATGTGTTTTTCATGTTCTTGATTACTGTTAGAGCCAGAAGAGCAATATTGTGATAGTTAACATTTGGTATTTAAAATTCTAAAACACTCTTACTCTTCAATATTCTGATTTGAATGTAATACTTAATCTGTCAAGTTTGTTTATTGAGACAACTATGATCATTTCACAGCCTGTGTTTTTGAAAAAGGGACAAATATGCAACTTCATTCTTTGTCAGGCTTGGTTCAGAGACCTGTAGAGAACTACAGGGGTTGCAGGGAGTAAATGAGACATTAAAATGTATTATGCTCTGAATCAGTAGTGAGGGAGTGGCCCAATATGATGATGGAGCTGGAGAGGTGCTCTTTTAGATGAATTGTAAAGTAGAGCTGTAGACTGCTTGTGATCATAAGAACAGAAGAATGGCCATACGGGGTCACACTAAATGTTCGTTTAATCCAGTATCCTGTCTTCTGCCAGTGGCCAATGCCAGATGCTCCAGAGGGAGTGAACAGAGCAGGTAGTCGAGCGATTCCTCTCCTGTCATCCATTTCTAGCCTTTGACAGACAGAGGTTAAGGACACCTTTCCTACCCATCCTGGTGAATAGCCATTGATGGACCTAATCTCCATGAATTTATCTGATTTGTTTCTGAACCTTATTAAAGTCCTGGTCTTAACAACATCCTCTGGCAAGGAGTTCCACAGGTGTACCGTGCGATCCATGAAGAAGAACTGCCATCTTTTAGCTTTAAACCTGCTACCCATTAATTTAATTTGTTCTTATGTTATGGATACAAATAATCTTTCCTTTTTCGCTTTTTTTCCATACCTGTCATAATTTTATAGACCTCTATCATATCCTCCTTTCATTTCTTCTTTCCTAAAATGAAAAGTCCCAGTCTTTTTAATCTCTCTTTTTGTGGCACCCGGGCCAAATCCCTGATTATTTTTGTTGCCCTTTTCTGAATCTTTTCAAGTGCTGATACAGTAAGGTGTACGCGACTCTGCTCTTCTGCTGCTGACCCCGGATTGCTAGAGTAAACCCTGGAAATGAACGATTTCCAGTTTCGCTTAATTCGATCCCTCCCCCCCACAGGCCCTGGCTCAACCCCCCTGGCTCCGCACAGCCACTGCTCAGCCTCCCCCTTCAGCTCAGCTCAGCTCACCACCTACGTCTAGCTCCTGCTAACCCCCACCTCTGGCTCTAGCTCACCACTTCTCAGGCTCAACTCCAGTTCAACCCCACTGCTGGCTCACCACCACCTACAGCTCCAGCTCATCCCCCGTGCCTGGCTCTGACTCCGTCTCAATCCCCCACCCCTGTTCAAACTCCCCCACCTCCCTGCATGCCCCGGTTCAAACCTCCTGTGTCTCAGCTCACCTCCTGGTGCACAACTCCACTCCTCACCCCCCTGCAGCCCTAACCCACCCCAGGCTTAACACACACACCCCCGCCCACCTTCCACTGCCCCAACCCACCGCCAGGCTTAATCTTCTCCAACTGTCCTCCCATCCCAGGACTTAGCTTTCTGCTGCTTCCCCGGCTGCAGAAAGTGTGTTTCACTGGGGGGAAAAAACGGACCTCTCACTTACGTGAAACCTGGGTTACACGAGAGTTCCTGGAACGGAACCCTCACATAACTTGAGGGTCTACTGTATATCTTTTATGAGATGAGACCACATCTGCATGCCTTATTCAAGATGTGGGTGTACCATGAATTTATATAGAGGCAATAAGATATTCTTTGTCTTGATTTTCTGTCCCTTTTTTAATGATTCCTAACATCCCATTCGCTTTTTTGACTGCTCCTCAGTGATCCCTAGATCTCTCTCCTTTGTGCTTATAACTAAACTAGTACTCATCATTTTGTATGCCTAACGGTAGGAGTCTTAATTTTCATCCCTTTGCCAAATGAGAGTTCAGTTACCTATATTTTCCCCTATGGTATTTGTTGTGTTGTCCTTGTGTTCTTAACTGTTATACATTTGCTTAATTTTAAAGTGAAAATTGAATTAGTATAATTAAACAATTATTTGTTTTAGGAGCGATCTGAATGAATCAGAATAACATCTGTTTAACAAATACGCAGCTGACATTGGCAATTGTGAAAAATAGGATACTGGGCTAAATGAACCACTGGCCTCACCTGGTAAGGCCATAGATCATTATTTTATATTCTCTCATGCGTTTGTTTTATTACTAAGAAAAACACAGTCAAATATTAACTTCTTCCGAAAAGGTTAAGAGAACTTCATAATTTAGGGTAAAATATGTAACAGGATATTGAAGTTACTCTGAAACATGTTAAACCGGAAAATTGAGTTAAATTGAAGACCTCTAAATGTTGAGATGAAAATGTGGAATTAGGGCCCTCACGCAACTTTAACTCCATCCTGTAGAGAAACCAGTCAAAATGTGTGGTGTCTTAGTATTTGATGCGTGAGATTATGCTGATCTATCTATTTATATATTTTTAAAGACTTATTTGTCTTTTTCCCTCCCTCATTTGAAATGACCATTGCCTCTCACTGGACCTGGAAACAGGTGCACTTCTTTTACTGCAGCTACACACTGAGTGAACAAGATGTTAGGATACACAAGAAAAAGGGTGGACAATAATACTGAAAACATGTCTCGTGTAAATCAGAGATGCAGTTTCAGGTTGTACAGTCTTGGTTACCTCATCACAAACCAGGATGGGGTTTAGAGTAGAGAACTGAGACTTACCAAAGGCCAGGAAAAATTTACTTGAGGAGAAATGGAAAAGATTGTAATGGTTTATATTAGAGAAGAAGTGAATAAGAGGAGAAATGATAAAAGTATATGAAACTGATGGTAAATTGGAAGGTTCCGTTTTCCCTGGCTCAAACACACAAGAATAAGGATACATTCAACTGGTGTGGGGAATTCAGAATCAGTGAAGAAATGGTGTGAAAAAGACGTATGATTAAGCCATGGAATTTGTTGCCACACAAAGTCATGGAGACAAGAAGTTTCCAAGATTTGAGAGAGAGAGCAGTGAACCATTGCATGGAAGACATTTTTCTCAGTCTCAAAGGTTCCTCTTAGTCTAAACCAGGGGTCTGCAACCTGTAGCTCCAGAGTTGCATGTGACTTTTTAAGGACTTCTTTGTAGTTCTCAAAGCTATAATTGCAAAGTTTAAAAAAAAAAACACCTCCTAATTATTTTTATGAACAGTGAGCATCTGAAAGCAATGAACTCATATCTAAATAGCAAATGGTACGTGATCTCAAAACAGTGCATAACCCTCCCTTTAATATGTACAGTTCATTGTGGGATATGATAGTGTCTGTATTTTGATTGTGTTGGTAGTAAAGTCTTGATTTTGAAAACTTGCAATATTCCTGCTGTGAAGGGCAAGACACGTTGTAAGAAAGAAGATCGAAATTAAGCATGAAGTAAAATTGGCATAATTAAAGTGGGTTTGGGAGTGAAAGTCAGGATGACAGTGGTACAAACACAAACTTGTGAAATAAACATGTAAAGTGTGAGAAGATAGAATCTGTAGAAAGTTTGTGACTGTCCTGTAGTAAGCATGTATTGCATTACAAATTATGTGTGCACTGTTGTTAAAATAGGAGTTAAAGTGTGGCTTAACCTTATTTATTAAGAACCATCTCATTCACATGCATTGCGTCTCTTGAATTATTGCATTTTTACTGAATTTGAAAAAATGGCTGCTCTTGCTATTTTGTTTGCTGACCCCGGTCTAAACTCAGGAAGGCCAGCAAACTTCAAGGCAAAATTAATTTTACCTTAAAAGAGAAATTTCAATGTGACAGGTACTGTAGGAGATTGCTTTGTTGTTGGATGATACTTTTATGCACTGTTGTGGGTTTGGGAACTCCCAAGTCTCACATCTTGGGGAGATGTGACAGATGAGACTTGGGGATTCAAACAATTATATTGAAAATGTGTTAGATGCTTCCGACTTTTGAATCAATAAGCATTAAGTGCATTTCCTAGGAAATCTCTAAAAAGAAGCTAATGCGAATTCTCCAGCTATGGTTGTGGTATGTCCTGAGAAGAGTCATTTGCTGGTTACCTGTTACAGAAGGCAAGATCAAAGGCTTGAGCTAAATATATTTTGTTAAAATGTCCCTTAAGCAGAACCCAGTTCATGTGCTATGATCAAGCATATTGCTGCCAGCACACTATTGACCATGGAAACTGACTTCCTTTTGGAAGGATGTCTCTCACTTTTATCAAATATCTTTTGTACCCTTCTGTTTCTTCAAATCACTTAGTCCAAATGCCCCCTTGTGATTCTGGCCAGGTCTACACTAACAAGTAAAACTGATATTTAGATATGCACTCCAGAATTGTGTAAGTGGAGTCAATTTACCTAAATATAATTTTTGCCACTGTCCACACGGTGGGAGTTCAATGGGAGGAACTCTCCCATTGACTTTCCTTACTTCTCACAACTGCTAGGTATCAACGGTGGCACCATAACAGTCTGATTTAGCTTATCCCCACTAGGTGCACTAAATCAAACTGGAAGATCGACTGCCTGTGCATCAATCTTCACAAGTGTAGATGTACCTTTAGTGTACCTTGGTTTCTCCCTAAGACTACATCTGTACTTACCAGACAAGATTGACTGCTCTGCATCGATTTTCTGGGGTGCTGTTTCGCACATGTGCACAATGGTGCATTCCAGGGTCAACATTGACCCTGGAACGCCTCCTGAGCCACATGGTAGTAAGGAAGATCAATGGGAGGAGCACTCCTGTTTGACCTTCTGCCATGAAGACAGGCACAGAAGTCAACGGCTGAAAAGTCGATTTTTGGTATGCAGTTGGCGTACCAAAAAGCACATAGCAGCCGTTGACCTTCAAGGTAAGCGTAGACACAGCCTAACTCTCCCAGAGCAGTTTCAGTCTACCTCCTGCAAGCACAGCTGAGAAGGTGAAGGAGTAAAAGCATAGTGCAGCTGAGTGAATTTGTCCTTGCTTTTGGAGGATGGATGGTTAAGGTGAAAAACAGTGCTGAAATTAGACTGACACCTATCAGAATTGGAACAGGTAGTTGAGGAAATGGAGGGTTGAAAAATTTTCCAAGATGGAATGCTTTTTTCATTTTTAGTTTCCCCAAAATATTTATGAACACATTGGTTGTATATATCCATTGTACGTTGTGATATTATGCTTATGAAATGGGGGTTTCTTTTGATTTACAATGGGTTAACATTTTTTAAAAGCACACTGTATCAGGCATCATTTTTTATCGGTGGAGAACGAAGCAGTATATAAAGCAAAATAGTAAATATAAAATCTGCTATGAAAATACTTTGTGTAGCAATCTGCTCAACACCTGATAGCAATCAGATTTTCCTGTACGGTTAGGCTACGTCTACACTAGCCCCAAACTTCGAAATGGCCATGCAAATGGCCATTTCGAAGATTACTAATGAAGCGCTGAAATGCATATTCAGTGCTTCATTAGCATGCGGGCGGCTGCGGCACTTCGAAATTGACGTGCCTCGCTGCCGCACGGCTCGTCCCAACGGGGCTCCTTTTCGAAAGGACCCCGCCTACTTCGAAGTCCCCTTATTCCCATGAGTTCATAGGAATAAGGGGACTTCAAAGTAGGCGGGGTCCTTTCGAAAAGGAGCCCCATCGGGACGAGCCGCACGGTGTCAAGGCGCGTCAATTTCGAAGTGCCGCGGCCGCCCGCATGCTAATGAAGCGCTGTGTTGTGCTAGAGGGGAGAGGCTGGGGACAAGCTAATTCCCGGTAGGTCAGGAGCTGGCTCGCTCGTTAAAGGCAAGGGTGAGACAAGGAGAGGAAAAATAAACTAAGTAATGTCTGTGTTTATTAACCAAAAAACAGCAACATATAAACGAACAAACACTGCACATGAACTAAACTTGTAGAACTATTCATTAACAACTAACTTAACCAAATTTAATTATTATAAAGATATATAGTCTAAACACTTACGCTAAATATTAACAAGAGTTCCATGGACGGAGCTTATGAGAGACTTCTCTTATGAGAGAAAAGGGTAAAAAAGACTCAATGAGTTTTGAAATAAGTTTTTTCTCCGAGCTAGGGAAGATAAATTAGTTTTTTACCCTTATATGCTCTGGATGGCTAGATGAGCCACCCTATTGGAAAACCTTGAGGTCCAGCCTATCAAGGTTTCCTCCCAACTGAGATAATATATTACGAATTTCCCAGTGGGGATTGGAGAGAGAGAGAGGGAAGGTTAGGAAAAAGAGAAACCTTAGCAATAACAGTTAACTAACAAAGCCTCGACTATGGGCTTATTAATCAATTGCGCAGCTCGTAGCAAATAATTTTAACTCCGGGTTATGGCTCTTAGTTGATCCGGTAAAAACTGCAACCTGAGCCACAGTCTGTTAAATCCCCCTACACAGCCCGAATTATTAGGTTTTAGAGTTAGTGTCTCAGGGCGTAGAGGGGGTTTTACGTGTCCAGTCAGGTGTAAGGGTCCAGTCCGGTAGTCTAGTTGAGTGCGTTGGTCACGTCCGGTGAAGAAGAATCAAAGCGACGAGCAGCGAGAGCGTAGGTGCTGCGAAGGTGGCAGGCTCTAGGCTTCAATTGATGTGTGCGCAGTACTCCACCCTAAGGGTGAAGCCAGTTCGACACACACCAAATTCACCTTTGAGCTGCTTGTCGGCGGCGAGGTTGGGGGTGCTGCAGTGATTGACAGGCTCTGGGTGCTAATGGGCGAGAGCGCAGTACCTCACCCTAAGGGTGAGGCCAGTTCGTCTCCCGCCCAATTTACCTCAGAGCTGCTGTCTTTGCTCTTTTAGTGTGAGTGATTCAGCTAGTACCTCAGCAGGGCGGACCCTGGTGGGCGGATGTGGAATTGCTTCAGGGGATCTTCAAAAAGGCAGGAGCTCTTCAAAAAGTCTTCGCCTCAGAGGCAGCTGGTACCAAGTCCCTTGAGCGCAGTGTGGCGCTTCCTTATATTCCCTGATCTTATGCATTATTCATGAGTCTATTTACATACGGACGTTCTGAAGGTCCTGCTTTCAAACAGGTCCTTCTCTAGAAGCTGCCTCACCTTTGTCCAGTGAGGAGCCTGGATTTTAAATCCATGATTTTGAAATGTCTGTGAGTTCAGGTTACCGGTAAAACCAACTGACACAGAGTGACCGTTACAGGGGGCTGCTAACTGGCAGCCTGTGTACCTTTTAGAGTCTACCTGCCCCTGTAATGATATTAAAGGCCCAAGGCTTGTTTCCCCTGGCCCACGGGGACGATTATGCCCAAGGGATGAAAAATCCCTGACAAAATCTTTGCATTTTGTAGATGAAAAAATGTCAGTTTGTTCATACAAACTGCACTGTCTTATTCTATTGTCCTCCATATGAGATCATTAGGAAAACGTGCTTTGTGTGGGTGTTGCTGATGACAAGGTTCTGCAGTTGTCATGTTAAGCAAAAATTGGTTTGCAGGACTTAATGTTGTACATTAACATCCTTAATTCCAGTTATAAAACAAAAACCTAACATGACCTTTAGGCCCCTGTGTGAGTTGAGTGGGGTAGAGTTTGCAGTTTTATTTTTTTTTTTTTTTTTATCCTGATGGAGAAACCAAGTTGCTGGTTTCTGTGTTAAATTTGTTTAGTCATTTTTTAGAGAGAGTCTGTGCCTCAGGCTTCTTGGTGTTCACTTGGTGCCATTGTGATAGCATTATAAGAACATAAGAATGGCCATACTGGGTCAGACCAAAGGTCCATCAAGCCCAGCATCCCATCTGCCGACGGTGGCCAATGCCAGGTGCCCCAGAGAAGGAGAACAGAAGACAAGTGATTTATCTCCTGCCATCCATCTCCTGCCCTTGTTATGAAGGCTAGGGCACCATACTTTATCCCTGGCTAATAGCCATTTATGGACCTGACCTGCAAAAATTTATCAAGCTCTTTTTTAAACCCTAATAGAGTCCTGGCCTTCACAGCCTCCTCGGGCAAGGAGTTCCACAGGTTGACTGTGCGCTGTGTGAAGAAAAATTTCCTTTTATTGGTTTTGAACCTACTACCCATCAATTTCATTTGGTGTCCCCTAGTTCTTGTATTATGGGAAAAGGTAAATAATTTTTCTATATTCACTTTCTCCACACCATTCATGATTTTATATACCTCTATCATATCGCCCCTCAATCGCCTCTTTTCCAAACTGAAAAGTCCCAGTCTCTCTAGCCTCTCCCCATATGGGACCCTTTCCAAGCCCCTAATCATCTTAGTCGCCCTTTTCTGAACCTTTTCTAATGCCAGTATATCTTTTTTGAGGTGAGGAGACCACATCTGCACGCAGTACTCGAGATGTGGGCGTACCATAGTTTTATATAGGGGAAGTATGATATCTTTTGTCTTATTATCGATCCCTTTTTTAATAATTCCTAACATCCTATTTGCCTTACTAACTGCCGCTGCACACTGCGTGGATGTCTTCAGAGAACTATCCACTATAACTCCAAGATCCCTTTCCTGATCTGTCGTAGCTAAATTTGACCCCATCATGTAGTACGTGTAATTTGGGTTATTTTTTCCAACATGCATTACCTTACACTTACCCACATTAAATTTCATTTGCCATTTTGCTGCCCAATCACTCAGTTTGCTGAGATCTTTTTGTAGTTCTTCACAATCCCTTTTGCTTTTGACTGTCCTGAACAACTTGGTGTCATCTGCAAACTTTGCCACCTCACTGCTTACCTCATTTTCTAGATCATTGATGAACAAGTTGAACAGGATCGGTCCCAGGACTGAGCCCTGGGGAACACCACTAGTTACCCCCCTCCATTGTGAAAATTTACCATTTATTCCAACCCTTTGTTTTCTGTCTTTTAACCAATTCCCGATCCATGAAAGGACCTTTCCTCCTATCCCATGACCACCTAATTTACATAAAAGCCTTTGGTGTGGGACCGTGTCAAAGGCTTTCTGGAAATCTGGGTATATTATGTCCACTGGGTGCCCCTTGTCCGCATGTTTATTAACCCCTTCAAAGAATTCTAATAGATTAGACAGACACGACTTCCCTCTGCAGAAACCATGCTGACTTTTGCCCAACAATTCGTGCTCTTCTATGTGCCTTGCAATTTTACTCTTTACTAGTGTTTCTACTAATTTACCTGGTACTGATGTTAAACTTATCGGTCTATAATTGCCAGGATCTCCTCTAGAGCCTTTTTTAAATATTGGTGTTATATTGGCCGTCTTCCAGTCATTTGGTACCAAAGTGGATTTAAAGGATAGGTTACAAACCACTGTTAATAACTCCGCAATTTCACATTTGAGTTCTTTCAGAACCCTTGGGTGAATGCCATCTGGTCCTGGAGACTTGTTACTATTCAGCTTATCAATTAATTCCAAAACCTCCTCTAATGTCACTTCAATCTGAGTGAGTTCCTCAGATTTGTCGCCTAAAAAGGCTGGCTCAGATTTAGGAACCTCTGTAACATCTTCAGCCGTGAAGACTGAAGCAAAGAAATCATTTAATCGCTCCGCAATGGCACTGTCTTCCTTGATCGCTCCTTTTATATCTTTATCATCCAAGGGCCCCACTGCTTTTTTAGCAGGCTTCCTGCTTCTAATGTATTTAAAAAACATTTTACTATTGTTTTTTGAATTTTTGGCTAGCTGTTCCTCAAACTCTTTTTTGGCTTTTCTTACTACATTATGACAGTTAATTTGGGAGTGTTTATGTTCCTTTCTATTTTCCTCACTAGGATTTGACTTCCACTTTTTAAAACCTGCCCTTTTCTCTCTCACTGCCTTTTTAACATGGCTGTTTAGCCATGGTGGTTCTTTGTTAGGTCTCTTACTGTGTTTTTTTATTTGGGGTATACATTTAAGTTGGGCCTCTAGTATGGTGTCTTTAAACAGTTTCCATGCAGCTTCCAGGGATTTTAGTTTAATTACTCTACCTTTTAGTTTCTGTTTAACTAGCTTCCTCATTTTAGTGTAATTCCCCTTTTTGAAATTAAATGCCAGAGTGTTTGACCGCTGCGGTGTTCTTCCCAACACAGGAATATTAAAAGTTATTATATTGTGGTCACTATTTCCAAGCGGTCCAGTAACAGTTACCTCTTGGACCAGATCCTGCGTTCCAGTCAAGACTAGATCGAGAATCGACTCTCCCCTTGTGGGTTCCTGTACTAGCTGCTCCAAGAAGCAGTCATTTAAGGCATCAAGAAATTTAATCTCTGAATCCCGTCCTGAGGTGACATGCACCCAATCAATATGGGGATAATTGAAATCTCCTATTATTACTGTGTTTTTTATTTTGATAGCCTCTCTAATCTCCCTCATCATTTCAGCATCACTATCACTGTCCTGGTTAGGTGGTCGGTAATATATTCCTAATGCCATATTCATATTAGAGGAATGAATTGTTATCCATAATGATTCTATGGAACATTTTGATTCCTTTAGGATTTTTACTTCATTTGATTCTATATTATCCTTCACATATAGTACCACTCCGCCACCCGCACGACCTGTTCTGTCTTTCCGATATAATTTATATCCCGGTATGATAGTGTCCCACTGATTGTCCTCATTCCACCATGTTTCTGAGATGCCTATTATGTCAACTTCCTCCTTTGATATGAGGTACTCCAGTTCACCCATCTTATTAGACAGACTCCTAGCATTAGTGTAAAAGCATGTTAGAAAACTACCACTATTTATATGTCCGCCTTTCACAGACGTGGTGGATTTTTTTATGCACGATTGTTTCACATCTGATCTTGCCCATATATTATTTCCCACGTTCCCTATCTGACTAACTTCTAGGGAATCCCTGTCTATGGAGCCTCGTGTAAGAGAAGTCTCCGTCCGATCCAGGTGCTCCCCCGCACCAATCGGCTTTCCCCCACCTCTTAGTTTAAAAACTGCTCTATGTCCTTTTTAATGTTTAATGCCAGCAGTCTGGATCCACCTTGATTTAGGTGGAGCCCATCCTTCCTGTATAGGCTCCCCCTACCCCAAAAGTGTCCCCAGTTCCTAATAAATCTAAACCCCTCTTCCCTACACCATCATCTCATCCACGCATTGAGACTCTGAAGTTCTGCCTGTCTATCTGGCCCTGCGCGTGGAACTGGAAGCATTTCGGAGAATGCCACCAAAGATGTTCTGGATTTCAGTCTCTTTCCTAGTAACCTAGGCCAAATTTAGGATAGCATTCTTATTTTTGGAGACAGCAGGATTGTTCCATGTCTGCAGTTATTTTTGGTGTGAATCCATTAAATTACTGAATCGTTATCAATGTTAGAAATATGAGAAATCTCTTCATTCGGACAACAGCCCACTTACTGTCATTATTGGAACAGTTTTCTTATCTCAGTCTTGATGACTGAAACAAAGTTAAATACACTACTTGTTAAAGAACAAATATATTAAAGTTATCAGTGTATCTACTGATATGCTTTGTTTTGTACATAATGCTATCCAGAAACTCTCATAACTTTTCCATTCTGAATTCTGTTTTTCTACTCCATTCATCTCTTAAGATGCTACAGGACTGCTTGTTTTTTTAGCAACAATAAGCTTTGTATAAAGCCATGGTCAATGGCTACATGCCAGTATATTGTGGTCAGCTATGCTCTTTATTAAAACTGCTTTTGAAGCTTTGCAAATGATAGTACCTCTGGGTAAGCTAGAGTTAGGGTGACCATATCTCCCCCAGCCAAATATGGGACACGCAGGAATGATGCTGTCCCAGCCAAAATGGGATGGATTGTCACCTCCCTGGGAGTCAGGTGATGGATGCCCTGTGCTAGGGGTGACTTGGGCCAGCAAAGCTCTCAGCTCCCCACAGCCAGGGGAAGCCAGGCAGCAGCAGCACCGCCATGTGGGTCCATCTCTGGCTCCCCACAGTCGGGGGGACTTGCGTGGCGGGGGTTCCCTCCCGTCGGCCATGCACAGAGGGTGGGGGGCGGTGCTGTAGGGGAAGGGCTCAATTTGGGGCTTGCATGAAGGCTGAGAGATGGGGACCTGTATAGGGGTGCCTCTGAGGCTATACACAAAGGTCAGGGGCTGTTTATGGAGGGGACTGAGTGTTTGGGGAAATGGGCTCAATTTGGAGTTTGCATGGAGGGCAGAGAGGTGGGAACCTGAATGGGGGTGCCCTCAAGGCTGTGCACAGAGCTGGTGGGCAGTTCCCCTGCTGCCTTGCACTAGGCTCTGACTGTTCTTCCACCCGGGACCTCCAGCTATGTGGCCTTTGACATGACCTCTCTGACTTTAAAATTGTCACCTCCTCTTCTGCTGAGAGACAGAGGGGGCGAGGGGGCTGCTGAATTCCTCTCTCTCGTTGGTGGATTCTGCTCAGGTTTCCCTTATCCAGCAGGGTGGGGAGGTCACTGCTCAGCTGTGGTCCCCCACCCATGAGATGGAGGAGAGTATGTGCACGGCAGTCAATGTGATGTTTCCGGTAGCTGATGCTACCAATGGGAAGGCCTTTCCAAGAGCTCAGTGTCTATGAAGGAAGTAATACCATGTACTGGACCAGCTGCTGTTTGTGAAATGCTTCGAGTGCCACAGAGCACCTTGTCAGTGCTGGGCATGTGTGTGTGTGAATGGTGGCAGAGCCAGGTCTGGCCGTGAGCATCTGACAACAGACCCTGCATCTTCCTGATATGCCACAGGTCTCAAAGCCCAGTGTGCAGACCAGTGTTCCCTCTAATTTTTTCATCCAAGGTCAGACTGTGCACCACCAGTAGGAACCCATGCTACCGGCTGTGGGCACTTTGCTAATCACCTGATAGCACTTGACTGTCTGCTGGGTGGCCACCCAAGTGCTCAGCTTACAGGGAACACTGCTGCTGACTGGCACCCTGGTGCATGTAATGTGCTTAGCATGTGAAACCATGTCATCCTGTAGTGCAGGGATCTGCACCCTCTGGCACATGTACCGAGAGTGGCACGCAAGCAGATTTTCATGCACTAATAGTAAAGCTTTGCACCTCCATTTATTTATTAATGAAGGTGCTGTAAGTAGGACTATTAATGACTTTTGAAAGGTTCACTGGCATTCCCACTGTACATAGAGGTCAAAAGGTCACATTTTGGCACTCTGCCTTTGAAAGGTTGCTGACCCCTGGTGTAAGCAAGCAGACTACCAGTTGGTGGCCTGTATTAGAACAGTGGGTCTCAACCTTTCCAGACTACTGAACCTCTTTGTGGAGGCTGATTTTTTCTTGTGTATCCCCAAGTGACACCTTCGCTACTTGCCTACAAAAGTATGGAAGTGTCACAGCACTCTAGATTGCCTGCTATCTCGTTTTTACCATACAGATGTTGTACTTTACATTTCAGTGTACCATACAGAGCAGTATAAACAAGCTGTCATCTGCATAACAATTTAGTTTGTACTGATTTTTCTAGTGTTTTATATGTATTCTAGGCAAATATCTAGTTGAGTTGATGTACCACCAGAAGACCTCTTTGTACTCCCCGGAGTACACATAACCCTGGTTTGGAGCCATTGTATTAGATCTCCCATTGGTAGTCATGAGATTAACTTTTTTTAAATTTCACTTAGTCAGCAGTTCTGGTCATTAGCCAGCTATGTTTGGTCACATTATGAACTGTACTTACAATTTGGCTCCATAAAAGGCATTCATTCACCTCATGAACCAAGATTATGTTTAAACAAGGGTAAAAGGAGGATTTTAGCAAGTTAGCTATCAGTGTTAGATGGTCAAGTGGAAGTTAAGGTTCAGTGCGATCTGTGAACCTGTGTACATAAGGTAAATTTTATTTTTAACACAGAGGTTTTACAATCTGTTAAGTAATGTGGATTTGCTTTGAAAAATCTTTTACTCTAAATATACTCTAAAAGAAGAGCTTACTTACCTCTCCTTTAGTGGAAGCTGTTACTTACTTGATTAGGTCTGATACGCAGTCCAATAGAGCACAGTGGTATACATACGTTAAATACAAATCATTATTTTATAGCCAGCATCTTTTATATAGAAGAACAGGATCCACTTCTCATATCAGATGGGGCTATATTTTATTACTGTCAGATGTGTTACTTATGTGTCAGTTTAATGTGTAGGCTAAAGAATTATATAAATAAATTTTATTAACTTGCACGCAATTCATTTTCCTTTTAATTTCCAAAAGTGCATAAGTTATCATACTTTCTAGTTTGTCACCTTTGCTCTACAGCAGATCTTAAACCTGTCTCTGTAGCATCATAGCAGTACATGACACTCTGTCGATATGAAATAAAAGATGCCTGTAGCAAAGAAGTTAGTCGAGTAAAAATCAACACAAGGAGAAATTAAAAATCATTTTGGTGGATGCATTAACATGTTAATGCCTTAAACAACAATAGCTGGTTGCTGAACATGTGAGCAGTAGCTATGCTTCCCAAAAGCAACAGTGCCCCAAAGTTACACAAATTGATAAATCACACTGCTGCTTTCTATCTTCAATTTTTAAGCAAATCAAATAGTTGTACAACCACTCAGATATTAGGGCATTGGGCATAAGAGCTCAGTACCTTCCCACTCTTTCTGTTGGAACCCTGCTTCATTCAGAATGCTGGTCAAATAGCGTACAGGAAACAGCGAGACTTAACTGTTTTATGCAGGGATCATGTGTCATTGTGCAACTGTAATAGGATAAATCTATAGTAAATTACAACAATAGTGAAATTATCCTGAATTTTCACAGGCTAGATGATGTAGTGATGCTGTATGGAGAGCTGTCCAGCCTGCACACTAAATGAGGCACAAGTTGTGTGACAAGGTGGTGATTGAAAACAACCCTACCATAAGGAATATCCATGAGAACAGAGTTAAGGTGTCTCACAGACATAACTTTGGCATTTCTTGATTTCATGTAACATGCACCACTTGTCCCTCTGTCATGTTTTTGTTTGTAAAATTGAGATGCTGTGTTCTTCTTCTCCTGCCCCTCAATTTTTTCTTTGAGAGAAACAGGATGTTGAGCTGAATCTCTTAATAGCAGTTCTCTCTCTAGCAATATGCATCGCTTCAGCAGAAGCAGCCATTTCCTGTTGAAGTGATGAATCACAGAAGTTACAATGGCGTTGTAATAATTAGAAACCCCACTACCATATTGCCCAATAGCCAGGATTCTTTTACCAATTTTTCCTAGACTAATATTTAGTGTGTACTGTTTAAAACTTGACTATCTGCCTTAATCAGGCAAAAGATGATAATAAATGAAAGGATAAGCATCCTTAATTCTTACTATAGTGCACAATTAAAGCACAACTATGTGAACACTTTACTGCTTAATATTTAAAATATATTGTAGAGGGGTCAACTTACCATTGCAGCGCACCCTTCAGGTCTCCTCAGAAATTAGCTCTTCTAACCCCTGTTGACTGACTGGTGTCTCGCCCTCAGTTACCTGTCTTCTGTTCTGGTTCAGGGTCCATATATCCCCCAGCCCACAGTGCCCTTTCCTCATGACACTGTTCCACAGTAGTAGTCCCCATACAATGAGGTCCTCTTCTCCCAGGAAACCCCAATCCCCTATAACCACCTAGTAGTCATCTAGTCCCTGTCTCATGAGCAGTTTGCAATCAGAATGGCTGTTCATCATTGCCAAGAGGGTGTGTACCTGCAACACTTACATCCCTCAGACCCCTCTATCAGGTCTGTAGCCTGAGAGTTGGGCCAGACCAGAGGCCACAGCTCTCCCTACCTTTTGCCAGCACTGATCTGTCGCAGTACCTCTGTTGCTTCCCAAGCAGCTGAGTACCTCCTGCTGCAGAGCTGGAGCAAGAGTCTGATCCTTGCAGCCTTTTGTAGGGTCCACCGTGGCCCTAATGGCTGACTGCTCCCACGCTATTTGGCCAGGGTCGCACAAGCTTCCTCTGGCTTGCTTGTGACTCTGTCCCTGCTGGCGTGAGCTACCATACCAATGCATACATATTTAATTTTCTCTGGGTCTTATTTCATGGAAGACTGTTTATTTGAGAGAGAGACAGTTCACTGAATGATACTTTTTAAAAACACCATAAATTCATTATACAGACACTGTGAATGGTTCTCTGCCTGTTGAGTAATATGGCAGTGGGGTTTCTGATTCAGAAATTATGGTTTTATAATATAGTGCTGACATCATCTGAATTTGAAATGTTTTCCAATATATCCTGAAAGCCCCACACAAAATCTGCAACTGACAATAATGTTCTGTCTTTGTTTTAGGCTTTAGAAAGGATGCGTCCCTATTTGTGTGACAAAATTATAGCTGAAAGACATTTTGATTACCTGCGTTCCAAGAAAATACTTACTAGAGAGGACACTGAAGAAATATCTTGTCGACCCTCAAATAGAAAGAAAACTGGGAAGTTATTGGACTACTTAGCAGAAAATCCCAAGGGACTAGATACTTTGATTGAATCTATTAGACGAGAAAGAACCCAGAACTTCCTGTTAGAAAGGATAACAGATGTAGTGTTGAAAGTCAAAAATGAAAAACTTGAAGCTCTCAAAGGTAAGATGTTTAAATGGCAAAGTATATGTTTATGTCAAAGGACTCTATAAAAGTATGTAAATAAAAAACTTGTCTTCCAGTAGATTTTGACTTCAGAAATGCTTTGGTAGTAGGGATACCATCTCTGAAGAAGTCTTTTGCAGGACAAACAAACCATGGATTTAATCCCCTAGGCACAAGTGCCATACCTTCCTATTTTTTTTATCATGCCAACCTGAATGATGCTTAATAAATAACAAAAACTGATTGTGATTTGTTATGATGCATACTGAGTATTTTTGCATATTGGACTCAATCTGTGAAACTTTGCTTCACATAAGATTATATTGCAGTATTCGACTGTGGAACTAAATTTGACTGATGGGCTCTCTCTTGGAATGCTTTTTAAAACTCGCTGTGCGCGTTAATTTAGATTGAGCCTGTACTGGGAAACTAAGCCATTACTTTGTGTGCCAACATTAAACAAAGTTATAACTCCCCAAAGCTTATGCATGTATACCTATGGAGCTGCTGTCTCAGCCTAGCATGCACAGGCAAGGATATTTTATATGTTGGCGCGCACAACATTTAATAAGAGCTTCACGTGAGATTATATTCAGACATTCTAATTCATAGCTTTCAAAAATCCAACCATTCAGCAATTGGGTCTAAGAAATTCAAATTGGAGAGAAGATGAAACGTAGCAGAAATTAAATCTTAAGATTCTTCTGTCCAAGGTTTACATCTTACCTGATTTGACTGACTTCACTTACTTTTGTAAGGCTTTGGTTCCAGTGAACTAGATCTATACAGCTGCAAGCTGAAGAATAAGTTAAAGTACTTCTCTTCATCCCAAAAATGCCCGTTAACAGGTGTGGAGTACAGAGAGTTTTTGGCCTGGGTTCTGGTGGCGCACTAATTTGAAACACTTATCTTTCATACTTACCTTACTTACCTCGAGGACAGCATATCCTTTTTAAGAGAACTTTGTCTTCGCTGATCTAGAAAAATACATTAATGTTGATTGTGACAGATACTCATTGGTCTCTTGCCAAGAGCTCTGTGTAAATCATTCAGGCAAAAATTTTGATATTTGAAAGTGTGGATTAAGACTTCTAAGTCGGTATTTAGGTACCAGATATAAACATCTTAGTTCTCAGAAGGCCTGGGCACCTGCAGCTCCTGCAGGCTACACTGAAATTTGTGATTCTTGGCATTCATGAAAGTCAGGCTGCTTTTTAATCTAAGTAGTTAAATATGGGGTTGAATGCCTAAAATCATCCTTCAATTTTTAAATGTCTTAATTATAAAAGTGCCCATATCAGTTGCATTGCTTAAAGTAATACAAGAAAAGAGAAGATAAAAAGGGTTCTGTTTTGTGCTGTAAAAAAATCTCAAACTTGTAATTTTCATACATTTCAAAGCATGAAAGAGAGGTCAGTATTCCTGAGAGGGAGGATGTGGGGGATGAAGGGAGAAAGATGGGAATGGAAGAGGAAGAGGAAGAAAGCTTTTTAGTTGGTGAAAATTTAACCAATTTGACTTTAATACTACATCTATGTGCATATATTTGCCAAGTAGTAAATTCAGACAGGAATGGTGTGATGTCAGAGGAAACTGAAGTTGGCAGGAGAGGTGGTCTACAAGACAAGTGAGCTACATTGATAAAAATAAAAGCTCTAGTTTGATATCTTTTTGGACATTCTCATAAATGTCATTAAAGTAGTGGGAGGGAGAAGTTGCCAAGTGATAGCATGTTGTAATAAAGTCCAATCTTTTGTTTAGGTCTGAGCTGCAGTAGCTATATGACTTCAGTGTATGGAGGAACAAATAATCTTTCAAGGTCATATTCTGATGAATCTAATTCCTACGAAAAAGTAAAAGACAAAGAATCTACCCATTATCAACCAGAAGAACGGTTTAGTACAGCTGCTTTTGTGTCTGCTTCATCTCTTCGTTCAATGAATTTACCAGTTGTGGACATGGGAAGTGCAGAAAACACAGTTTCCTCAACCACCCTTCCAGGACCTGGGGATCCTGGAGCACCGCCTCTTCCACCAGAACTTCAGTCTGAGCAAGAGGAAGCCAGTGCCAGTTCAAGTGACAATATTTTTCTGCCTTTAAGATCACGTTCTCTTCTACCACAATGACCTTCAGTAACTTTTTCCTCTCTGTTCGCTTAAAGAGCAGTATTGTGAGACTTAAATATAGTATCTTTGTAGGCAGCTTACAGAAAGTTGTCAAGCTGTTCAATCAGAAATAGGGGGACATAGCTTATGATTTGCAAAACGAAAAAAAAATCCCCTTTTGTTTTTAAAATGGTAATCAACTGATTCTGTAACTAACAGTTTCTGGAAGTCTTTAGACGCCAGTAGTGCTGTACGTTCTTTGCTTGTTTGTTAAGGATTTCATATTCATGTTTAATACTTCCAATCAATGGAACAAATGTTTATCCGCCGACAGTAGCAGATTTTGATTGTTATTTTTAGCAAGCAGAGGAGAAATGGCTGTAACAAAAAATAGAACTTTGAAAGAACTTTTTCTCAACTTCCAAAAGTTTACCAAACTGATCTTTCATGTGAGATAAGGTAAAATCTTTCCTCAAATTTACACACTCACAACTGCCATTGGGAAGACAAAGTTTGGCTTTTTATAGCCTTCTATCTTTTGCTAAAAAGCTTATTGCCAACTAATTCTCTGTTAATTTTCTGAATCTTATGCTCTATATTTTATCTGTACATGAAAGGCACTCAGGTACTACACTGATGGCTTGTCTACACTACCTTCCTAGTTCGAAGGCAGGATGGTAAGTAGGATGTTGGGAGTTTATTAATGAAGTGTTGCGGTACATATGCAGCACTTCATTAAGCAAATTCTCCCCCCCGGCAACTTCTCAGTGTTAAAGTTGGAAGGGCCGGCTCATGTCTAGCGGCGGCTCACCCACCAGTACTTTAAAGTCCCTTTACTACTCTTTGATTAGGAGTAAAGGGACTTGAAAGTACTGGTGGGTGAGCCGCGGCTAGATGAGAGCCGGCACTTCGAAGTTGCCATGGAGGGGGAATTTGCTCCATGAAGTGCTGCATATGCACCGCAGCACTTCATTAATGAACTCCCAACGCCCTACTTACCATCCAGCCTTCGAAGTAGGGAGGTAGTATAGACACAGCCTGAGAGTTCATATATGATAAATTACTTTCACGTACTGTTTTTAAATAGGGTAATCATTGGTGTGCGATGCATTTGTTTCAGTAGTGCAAAGGAATGTCTGCTATTCTGACCCAAGTAAGAGAGTTACTCAGTAGGGCTATGTCTACACTGCAGAGCTATTTTGGGATACTGAAGTATCCCAAAATAGCTACTCCCCATCTATCAAATGCCCCCGCTATTTCAAAATATTTTTCAAAAGGGGCGTGCTATTTTGGCATCACTGTACGCCTCGTTGTAGGAGGAGTAAGGGATACCTCACAATAATGCAGCAGTGCCAAATGCCAAAATAGCGTGTTTCTAAAAACACTCAAAATAGGATATGCAATTTGCATGTTTTATTTTGAGTTTAGGGTGCAGTGTAGCTGTAGCCTAGCTTATTTATAAGATGCCTTTATTAAAGTAAGGATGTGCTTCTGTAAGGAGCAAAGGGTGTAGTATTTAATGGATGGACCTAGCGGGAGGATGTCTTTAACTGAAGTAGTTAAGGAAATAATGCATTGCAAGTACACCCTTCAGGGACATGTTTACATTGTAAGAGATTTTGAATCTAAACCAAGTTGTAACTGTTTTCACATGGGAAAAGTTCTCATCTCCTGACATAGAACAATATGCTTTACGCCTTTTCTACTCCTTCTAATTCTTATTTTATACCACTAAATTTTACATGACTTAGGTGCAGGAGTGCAAAATGACAAATTTTAAGACTAAGAATTATGTACCGTTGTCTTTACGGCAGACTATTTTTCTGATGTTGCATTTTCTGTTTACCAAAAGGTAAACTGGGTTTTATTTAAACTGTACAGTAGTGCCTTGATTGACACGAGGGTTGTGTTCCAGAACATCCTCTCGTGACTGGAAATTCATGTAAGTGGGGAGGCAGCTTTTTTCCCCCAGCAGAATGCATGTTCTGCAGCCAGGGAAGCAGCAGGAGCACCTGGAGCTCCTTCGAAAGGCAAGTCCTGGGGTTGCGGGCGGCAGTTGGGGAGGGTTAGGCCTGGTGGTGGGTGGGGGCCATGGGAAGGAGGCTGAGGGGTTAAGGTTGCAGGGACAGTGTTGGAGACAGAGTGGTGCATGGGGGAGGGGTTGAACTGGGGCACGGGGGTGGGTTGAGCTAGAGCCATGTATGGGGGTGGTGAGCCAGACCTGTGCTCGGGTGGTGAGATGGGGCGAGGGGGGCATTGAACCAGGACTCGGTGGTTTGAGCTGGAACCGCACATCAGGGTTGTTGAGCCAGAGCCGGGCATGGAGGGTGAGGGTTGTCAGAGCTGTGCATGGGTGGTGAACAGGGGTGGAGGAAAGGGTTGAACTGGGGCTGGAGGGGTTTGAGCCAGGGCCCAGGGGAGCAGGATTTTGAGTTGTGCTTAACTCGCGTTAATCACTCATTTCGAGGGTTTTCTGTATAATTCTGACATTGACTGGTATAGTAGGATAACAAGCATTCTAGTCTGTATCTCAAGAAACCTGGACTCTGTTTCTAATGATAATCCTCCTGCTTCAGGGGTTATACATTCGGTGTCTGAACTTCAGAGGATATGTGCCTTATGCTCTTCCATTGGTGCCATCAGCCAAAAGACGGATGATCCCATTTGGGGATTGACAAAAATATTTTATAGCTGTTCATATCTGACTAGTCCATGGATAGAAACTTCAAATAAAATAAACTGTCAGATTTAATTGGAATATCATGCAGACACATCTTTACTATAAGAATGTGCATATGACAAAAACATGGGTTGCTTTTATTAGTTTATGACACTGATCATTATATTTTTAGGTATCTGTCCAAGGCATACAGAGTCTGGTTTTCAAAAAGGCAGATTATCCATACATTCTGTTGACTGTGGCTTGGAGTTGTGGGTGTCAACACTCTTAAAAAATCAAACTTAGTGTCTTAACACCCCTATATTTTGAGCATTCCTAACCTTATTTATGACTCTGCAGATAGTACCCATTGTAACTTATTTTGCTATACTGTTGAAAGTGATTATAGAAATTAGGCTAATGCCCTGTATCTGGGTCTGAT
Organism: Carettochelys insculpta; assembly: GCF_033958435.1. Lineage (NCBI taxonomy): Eukaryota > Metazoa > Chordata > Testudines > Carettochelyidae > Carettochelys > Carettochelys insculpta. The sequence continues at coordinate 29,633,344 of NC_134145.1, read as the reverse complement.
CCTGAGAATTGCTGAGAGCCTTGCAGTCAATGCCCAGTCCAGCTTCCACACAAATGAATGCCAACATTTTTTTGGGTGCAAGAACCCACCCTTTGAGAACCGAGGGGTTCAGCAATTTAAATATATCATATAATTTCTCATGGGATAGGGTTCTGTGGCTAAAATTGGTTGAATGTGGGAGATGGGGGGGTTGAGCCTATGCAAACCAAAAACGGTGTACGTGGGTTCATAATGTGAATGTTAGAAATTTTCTAGATAACTACCTAATGTCTGTAGTGAATGTGTACCTCAAACTCTACCTGTGCATTAATTGCTCCTTTGTATTAAGCGTAATCTTTAATGTCAGTCTGTAATATTAACAAATGCTTGAAACCTATGCATTTTTAAACCACGACTTAATATCACAAACTGTGTTGAAATAAACTTTTTGCATAATTGCTTCTCGCCTGTCCCATACCTTTTTGTGGATTGTATCATCTCAGAATGATAAAATTCTAGGGCTGGAAGGGACCTCAAGAGGTCATCTATTCCAGCCCTCTGCCTCAAGCAGGATCAACCCCAACTGAATCATCCAAGCCAGGACTTAAAAACCTCTAGGGATGGACATTTCACCACCTGTCTTGGTAATGCACTCTGGTGCATCTCTGCTCTGAGCTACGAAAACTGAGGCTCTAGGTTACTGCAGTATGCTAATGTACATCAATGCTGTGGCATTGAATTCTGGAACATTGTTGTGGAAGAGGTGTGCTTCTTGAAGAGCACTCACCTAACTTGTCCACAACTTCTGATGCTTTTGAGTGCCTATCCTCCAGACTTGAGCATTCCATGTATTTCTTCCAAGGGTGGAGAGACTTCTAACCTCCAGCAGCATGATTGTCAGTAACTAAATGAACACTGGTCATCTGTGCAGAGGCAGAATAATAGATCTATCATCTCTCATCTGCTGTGGTTTTGAGATGGAGGGTATGGCTGAGGACCAACGAAATAATTCAGGCATTGTGCTGCTTCAGGTTTCCTGACTGATTGATAGAAGGTGCAATGTAGTGTTCAAATAGGTTCTGTCTCAAGTTTGCTACAGTAGAATTATACTCACCTGAGGAAAAACATTCATTAAAATGATTGAGGGAGGATAACTGGAAAAGGTGGCAAGATGGACCACTCCGGACACAAGGTGGTGGGTCTAAATTAGGGAAAATGTTATTGTTTTTAAAATTGCCTAACATGATCTTGATGAACCTCTCGATGGTAGATACAGTTTAATATCTCTACAGTGAAATTAGCTGGTTATGTAACCTACCATCAACTAATGTGAGAGAAATTGTTACAATGAATGTTAAGGATGCATTTAAAGTGTTAACTTAGTTCAAATTTTAAAAAAGAGGCACTGGCCTTATCTATGTGACTTCTCAAACACTTTATTAAAACATTTTTGAAAAGTTTATAGAGAAAGCATTGTATATTTTAATCCAGGCTAAGTGGTTGTGTTACAGCTTTTAAGTTCCTACATAATCGCTGGATTTGGCAAGTTTTAAAAGTTTCCCTATAACTAAGGCTTTTCAATTGTACTAGTTTTTTAGCTAACATCCTTTTCATTCTCTAGATAAAGTTTCTGAATATATATTAAAACATATTTTAGCATTCACTCCGCATGTAGACCTAGGTAAAACCGAATCATTCTCCAATAAGTTTGCCTTTGTTGTACAATGTAGCTTACTAATGAAGATAAGATTGCACTTGAGGCAAACAAAACTGTGCTCTTAATTTTTTTCCATTAAATACAGGACCACTCCAATTCCCAATTGGCTTCAGGTGAGTCACAGTGCACTAAAAATAGTTTTAGAATCCCCATGAAAATAAAGGGTTAGAGTTTTCTGTACAAGATTGGCCTCTTAGGGAATAACCTACTCCAATAGGTTTTCATGTCACACCCTACAGCATAACAAACCAGCAGAAATGTAGCGCTTTAAAGACTAACAAAATAATTTATTAGGTGATGAGTCTTTGTGGGACAGACCCACTTCCACGAAAGCTCATCACCTAATAAATTATTTTGTTAGTCTTTAAAGAGCTACTGGACTGCTTTTTTGTTTTGACAGTATATAGACTAGCAGGGCTATCTCTCTATTACTATACATCATTTTGTTAGTCTTTAAAGTGCTACAGGGTCCACCATCACTGACACCCTGTCGTTGGACACTGAGCTAAATAGGAGGATTGGAAAAGCAGCCACAACTCTGTCCAGACTCAGCAAGAGAGTGTGGAATAACAACAAGCTGTACACTCACACCAAAATGCAAGTCTACAGAGCCTGCATCCTCAGCAGCCTCCTTTATGGCAGCGAGACTTGGACCCTGTATGCCCGCCAGGAAAAGAGGCTGAACGTCTTCCACTTGCGCTGCCTCAGGAGCATCCTTGGAATATCATGGAAGGACAGAGTGACCAACACTGCCATCCTCGAGCAAGCTGGAATCCCAACCATGCACACCCTCCTCAGGCAGCGTCGACTCCGCTGGCTTGGCCACGTCCACAGGATGAACGATGGAAGGATTCCAAAAGACATCCTGTATGGTGAGCTAGCCTCTGGCAAAAGACCTCCCGGACGCCTCCAGTTGCGTTACAAAGATGTCTGCAAGAGAGACCTCAGAGAGGTAGTCATCGAGCTGGACAACTGGGAAGATCTAGCAGACGACCGCAGCAGATGGAGGCAGGGGTTACACAAGGGCCTTCAGGAGGGCGAGTTGAAGATCAGACAGCTAGCAGAGGAGAAGCGAGCGCAGAGAAAGCACAATAAGGACTTGCCAGACACCCACTACATCTGCAAGAGATGCAGCAAGGACTGTCACTCTCGTGTGGGTCTTTATAGTCACCATAGACACTGTAAATGAAGTCCTCAATTGAAACTTTAAAGGGCGCAATCCATAGTCTATGCAGACTGAAGGATGCCTACTAAAGTGCTACATTTCTGGGGGTTTGTTTTGTTGGAGTACAGACTAACAGGGCTACCTCACTGTTACTACCCCACCGCATGAGAGTGTTGATTTTTTTCTTCCTTTCAGTCAAGGCTTTCTATCCCTACCTGTACTCTCGTGTTTTCACCCACATAACTCTATAATACGCCTCTCTTAGTGAGGGGTTTTGGTGAGTCGCTGGAAGAAATTCAAGGGACAGGGCTACCTCTACCAGGCGCAGTCATCTTGTACCCCACTTTCCTATCACAGCCCCCCTCTCAAGCACTCTCCGTCCTTCCCATCGCTGCAGTCAGGGAGGCGAGGCTGGGCTGCCCTGCCCTGCCCTGCCCTCCTTTGAGCCGCTGCTGGGGGAGGGGGGAATCAGCGTGACCCTTATGTGCTGGCCCGGGAGGGCGGCGCTGCCTGGGGCGGCGGCCACGCAGGGGAGTCTGGCTCCATCGCCGCCGGCCCCTCTTGCTCCCGGAACCTTTGGCTCCAGCCCGTGTTTCCGTGGCCGGTGTCCCCGCTGCCAGCCCCGCCATGGCGGCGGAGGGGAAGGACCCACTCGGCTACTTCGCGGCCTACGGCAGTGACACCAGCAGCTCCAGCTCGGATTCCGAGAGCGACGAGTCGCGCGCCGCGGAGCGGGAGGCGGTCGGGGCTGCGGGGGAGGCGGCCGGGGGCAGCCCGGGCCGGAAGCCGCGGCTGCCCGGGCCCGACGAGCTGTTCCGGAACGTGTCCCGGCCGCCGGCCTTTCTCTACAACCCGCTCAACAAGCAGATCGACTGGGAGCGCCGGGTGGTGCGGGCGCCCGAGGAGGTGAGGCCCGGCTCGGGCCCGCGTGGGGGCGGCGGGGTGAGGCGCGCGGCCGCCCTCACCGGCGAGATACGCTCGAGGGAAACCCGGGCTGTCCCCAGGCTGCACCGCCGTGAGCCTCTCCCGTCGTAGGGGCGCCGGGGTTATCGGGCTGCGGGCCGCTAGCGGAAGGCAGCGTGTCCCTGAGCAAGGACCTGCTCGAGCAACGCCTGCGTAGCTCCCGGGCTCCTCTTCCCAAGAGCTGTGCCGGGAGGGGGCCTGCGGCGGGGGTAGTAGGAGCAAGCGGTGTGTGGTGGGGAAAGAGAGATTAAAAATACAGCAGCACGAGGCTCCTCATCAGGCTGCTCCCTCAGAGCGAATTGAATCTTTGCTCTTTCGGTTGGGCTGCGGGCCTGGGGTTTAGTTCTCTGGTTTTTCCCCTCGGTTGTTTTACAATCCTAAAACTGGAAGGAAGTTCCAGAGGTTATCAGGCCCAGTTTCCTGCACTCACGGGAGGACCAAGCACCCTAGACCATCCCTGACAGGCATTCGTCTCGCCTGCTCTTGAATATTCCCAATGCTGGAGATTCCATAAGTGCCCTGAACAATTTATTCCAGTGCTTAAGACAGTTAGGAAGTTTTTTTTGTCCTGATGTCCAGCCTGAACCTTCCTTGCTGCAAGTTAAGCCCATTGCTCCTTATCCTGTCCTCAGATGTTAAGGGGGACAATTTTTCTCCCTTCTTTTTGTAACAAATTTTTAAATACTTGAAAGCTGTTATGTCCCCTTTCTGCCTTCTCCTTTCCAGACTAAACAAACCCTGTTCTTTCAGCCTTCCCTCATGGGTCATGTTTTCATTTTTGTTGCTCTTTTCTGGGCCTTCTCCCAATTTGTCCATATCTTTCCTGAAACATGACGTCCAGAACTGGACACATGATTTTTGTTTGAGAGTGGAGTGGAAGAATTACTTCTGTCTTGCTTTCAGCACTCCTGTTAATATGTCTTAGAATCATCATGTCCAAGCTAATAAATGTGTTAGTCTCTAAGGTGCTACATGACTTCTTGTCTGTTCCTGGTAACTTGAAGACATCTGACTTGTCTAAATAATGTTTCACTTCTTCTTTTCCTATTTTAGCTTCTGAACCTACCTCATTTTCACTGGCACTCACTTTGTTAGTCATCTAGTTGCCACCAACCTTCTTGCTGAAAACTGAAAAAAGAAGCCATTAAGTACCCCTGCTATTTCTATTTGTTGGTTTTTCCCTCTTTATTGAGTAGAGGGCTGAACGTGTCCTTGGTTGTTTTCTTACTTCTAATGTATTTATAGAATGTTTTCTTGTTAAGTTTTATGTCTCTAGCTCATTTTAAGTCATTTTATGCCTTTGTCTTTTTAATTTTGCCCCTACATACTTGTGTTAATTGTTTATATTCATCCTTTTTAATTTGACCTAGTTTCTACTTTTTGTAGGACTCCTTTTTGATTTTTAGATCATTCAAGATATCCCAGTTAAGCTGCAGGGGAGGTCTCTTGCCATTCCTCCTATCTTTCCTACACCTTGAAATAGTTTGCTCTTGTGCCCTTGATAATGTCTCTCTTGAATAAGGGCCATCTGTCTTCAATTGTTTTTCCTCTGTCAGTTGCTTCCCCTGGGGTCTTACCTACCAACTCCTTTTTTCCACCACCTTCTTGAAATCTACTGTCTTTATTTTGCTCTTCTCCCTCCAACTATTCCTTAGTATTATGAATTCATCATTTCATGATTACTTTCATTCATGCTGCCTTCCACTTTCAGTTTATCAACAAGTTCCTCTCTATTGTTATAATCAAATCTAGAACAGCCTCCCCTCTAGTAGCTTTTTCCATCTTCTGAAATTAAAAATTGTGTCCAGTACATTCTAAGAACTTGTTGGACAATCTGTGCCTGGTTGTGTTATTTTTCCCAACAGATGTCTCCGTAGTCGAATTCCCCCAACATCACCAAAAGCCTCATCAACCTCTTCTTCCAAGTTAGGTGGTCCACAGTAGACCCCTACCATGTCAGCACTCTTTTTTACACTCCTTTTATCCTTACCCACAGACTCTCAACAAGTCTGTGTCTTTTCCCTTGTCAACCTCAGTACAAGTGTATGTAATGTAATGTATAAGGCGACACCTCCTCTTTCTTCCCTGTCTGTCGTCCTTGAGCAAACTGTGCCTTTGTCTGCCAATATTCCAGGCATGTTTATTATCCCATGAAGTCTCTGTGATGCCTGCTATCTCTTAGCTGTGTTTATTTACTAGGATTCTGAGCCCTTCCTTTTAGGGGAAAGGCTCTTTCTTGTTTAATCTGGCCAAGGCCCCCAGCTAACTGTTTTTGGAAATCCTGAGATGAGGTCTCCTTTGGTTTAATAAGATAACGTGAAGCTCCCTCTTCCTGCTCCACTGCTCTGTGGCAATGCATTGTCCTCAATGGTGGTATTCTCTTCAACAGCCTCCTAAGGAGTTCAAAGTGTGGAAGACAAATGCAGTACCACCACCTGAGATTTACAGTATTAAGGAAAAGAAACCTCCACCACCCCCTGAGCTTGATATGGCAATAAAATGGTCTAATATATATGAGGACAATGGTGATGATGCTCCACAGCAAACAAACAAAGTTAACTTTTTACCAGATGAAGAGCAAGAACATTCAGAATCAGGTGGGTAATTATCTCATCAAGGGTTGCCAGCTTTCTGAATGCAGAATACTGAATACCCTTTCCCCCAGGCTGTGCCCCAGGCTCATTCCATCTCCCCGTCTCTGTCACTTGCTTTCCCCTGTTCATGATTGTGGGCTCACTGGGAAGGTTGTTGGAGTGGGAGGGGGTTTGGGCTACAGAGAGGGGTTGGGTTTGAGGTATGGGAGGGGAATGGGCTTTGAGGTGGGCCTCAGGAAAGGAATCAGAAATGAAGGAGTTGAGGTGTGGGAGTGGATTTGAGTTGCAGGCTTCAGACAGCACTTTCATCTGGTGGTTCTTAGAAGCAGTGACGTAGCCCAGCATCTCCTAGGTGCAAGGGTTTCCAGAGGGCCCACAGATTGCCCTGTCCGTAGATGCTGCCCCTGCAGCTTCCATTGGCCATGATTCCTGGCCAATAGGTGCTGTGGAGCCAGCCTTTGAGAGGTGCCTGCCCCACGAGCAGGGGCAGCACATGGAGCCTCCTGGCTACCTCTGCGTTTAGAAGCTGGAGGAACATACCAGCTGCTTCTGGGAACTAGCTATCATGACCAACCAGATTTTTAGTGGTCTGGCCAGCAGTGCTGACTGGAGCTAATAGGGTCCCTTTTTGACTAGGCTTTTTAGTTGGATGCCTAGCAACCCTAGAAGAGTCTGAAATATAAAAAGGGTTGATTCTCTTGGGGTGTGTAATATTTGATGTGGTTTTAGTTTGGTGTTCCTGGCTTTCCTTCTTTACCCTCTTCCATGATGTGCAATAGGTAATTTGGTACTGAACCTCTGGCTCAAGAAGGATTATGTGTAAAAATCCTGTTAAAAATGTCTTCACATTAGGATGGAAATCAGAATGATTTTAATTCATTTTTTAAGCAGGTATTCAGACACTCACCAGAAAGGGACAAATAAACTGTTTTCCAATCAGTCATGTGGTATAGAGCTAACTTATTGGTTGTTGCAGATGCAGTCTCATTGTCTCCCTTGGTTTTGAGGTTGTTAAAGGTTTTCTTTCTCATATTCTGCTCTTCCAAAATCCTGTTTGAAGCTTCTTTTTAATCAAATGTTTGTTTGTTGCACTTTTGTCTTGAAAAATGAATGAAACAATAATAATGAAATGCATATCTGATCATAAAGAGTCAAGATGTTGATGTACAGTTAAAGCATCCAAATTTCATAAATCAAAGTTTTTTAACCAAATAGTTAAAAGTTTTTAAGCCTAATAGTACAAGGCCAGCCTTACAAATATTAGGTCTTTAAAAGGTACTATGTGCTTTAATGAACCAAGAGCAAGTACAGTAATAAAACTTTCCTGCTATCGCTTTGGTTCTTTCCACAAGTTGAGGATGTTATTAAACAATCCCAGTGAGTCTGAGTCTTCAGAAGTGGGAAAATAAGTTGGTTTGGCAGGAGGCTAGGGTATGTAACAAAACAGCTGACTTTCAAGCTTGGATTCACATACTGTATTTGCGTTAATTAATGTAATATTTTACTTAAAGATGATGAAAAAGATGAACCGGCTTCAGCTAAGAAACGCAAACTAGACACTGGAGAAGAAACCAAGAAGAAGAAGTAATAAACAGGATGTACTGCATTTGGCACATTATGGACACCTTGTGAGCTTTTTTTATTCCTCTGCTGAAATGGGAAACACATACTTCCACCTAACTTATATTGTCTGATTAGAGAATTTTTTAATTTCTGTAGAATATTTGCCATTTGGAGAGCACAAGAGTTCAAGGATCAGAAGAGTGATAAAACTTGTATCCACTGAACAAAAATTATCTGTATAATCAACTTATTTAAAACACAATCTCTTAAAGTATTGCAATGAATATTTTTGCTCATATAGGTTATGGAGCTTTGTGGTGTTTTCTTCATCCACAAACTTGTGATGTGAACTTTTCTCAGCTGACTTGCCCTCGTGCTAAAATCTTTTATAAAGGAAAATATTTTTTTAAATGTTAAGTAATGTACTGTGGTACATGCTTTATTAATGTTGTTTTGAAAAGTGTAAAGAATGTAAATAGTAATAGTTCACCTGAAATAAAACTACATGTGAGAAGATATATCGCTTAGTTGTTTAACATGCTATGTAATGGACAAATCCTCTACTCTGTGCAGTTCAGCAGGCTTAACAGATTTTTCAAGGTTTGATGTGTAATAAATTCAGAGTTACTGCTTCATTTAGAACACTTGCCTTTAAAATTTCATTTGAAAAATGGAATTTGCTGTGAAATCTGTGCTGGGTACTACCATGTTGTTGCCTGCAGCTGTGTTTCCTGAAGTTAAATGATTTGAGGAAAATTAATATTGCAGAATGGCAATTGGTGTGTTCTCACAGTAGAAAACAAAACTGACATGCATGCTGAGAACAAAAGTTGTCATGGCTCAACTTCACCACTTAGTGATTACTGCCAAATGCCACCACGGCAGTGTGAAATAGCTGTAAGAAGCTCAAGTGAATTCTAAATACAATCAGAAACAGCAGTTCTGCAACAATCAAGCTGGGCCTTTTTATTGCTCACATTACAGAATCTAGTCAAGCAATGCACAAAAAGCCCTCTAAAACAGTGAGGCAGAATAAACGGTACCTAAGACCTAATCATGACCTACAAACTGCCTATTATATGGAAAGGAGCCATGCAGCATGACCATACAAGACAGTGGATGACAGCCTGGGGCCCAGGGCCCTTATGCCACTCACTGGTGTTCCACCTGTGGCCACGAAGACCCCCTGTTTGCCTCCAGGCACCTCTTGCAAATGGGGGCACTGAAATCCCGCACTTCCTACTCCTTTCCCACCCTCCCAGCACTTTTGAAGCACCCTGAATTGCCTGATTTGCTCTCCATCACTGCTCCTCCCCTCCCTTCAAGAACTGGAACAGAATGAATCAAGTGGCTCCCAGTAGACTGCAGGTTGCTGCAGCCCATTGTGATGGAGTGCCACTCAGGAGCTCCACTCGCTGTTCGTGGTTGCCCAGCACTGGCGTAGGAACTGTGGAATGGTGCAGCTATTTAAAATGGAATATTAGTATCTAATTTTGACCAGCCTACCATAATGTGAAATTGTCAAAAGTTTTCATAATCACACAGGACAGAACTTCACTTCTAGGGCAGCTCCTGTAGCAAAGTACTCTTACACTATATCATACTACCATAGCTGTAACTGATGCAGTACTTCTGTCAACAACAAGATTACTTATGGGGCTAGTGATCTGGCCTGCGTCTGGGTACAGTTTGTTTTTGATGTTAGGTGAGCTCAGTAAGCATTACATTTTTGAGCCCACATAGTTTACATTTACAAAGGTAGTTAAAAATGTGTTAAATATGAAGTTGGGATCTGTGAATGATCAGGCTTGACACAACCATCCCTTTTCACCTTTATAGGCTCACTGGTGTGGAGGTGTTATGTTTCAGCGGCTGCATTATTTTGAAGAATCCTTAAACCCAGGTGAGGAGGAGCTTTAGTTTTGGTTACCAGTATAGATAGCAGGATTGGAAGAGTGATAGAGATTCTCTTCAATCTTGAAAATCAAATAGGTCAATTTCTTGGGTGTGCCATTCTGCTCCCTGTGGTTCAGTTAGCAAGGTGCAGGCCTCCTTCCTTGGTGCTAGCTAATTTAACAAGGAGCTTTTGGAATTTCTGCCTTAATTATCATACACCAGTTAATGCAGAGAATGGCCTGGGCTACCCATGATAACCTTATTCATACTTGAAAGAGTCAACCTGCTTAAACCTCACAGGTGAAAATGTTCAAGGGATTGGCTAATGTTTGGATCCTGTAATTACCTCTTTGCTGCCTGAAGTAGCTGAAACAATTCCATAGCTGTAGTTTAAAGCTGTGGACTCTAGCAGTAGATGCATGGCTGCAGCACTGGTTTGACAATGAGGCTTTTGTCTTCATGTTATTTGATTGATTACATTACATTTCAACTTAGGAAAGAGATCAGCACATGATGATGGTATTTACTAATGATTCCTCTTTGGCTTTCTTGGAACTCAGAGACTATGAGATGGATAATATCCAGCCTTATTGAAACTAACACCTTCCAATCTGTTTGGCTCTTAGGAACTATGTCTAACCTTGAAAAACAATAATAGTGATATGTTGGCGGTTGGGTGAAGCATTGTTGAAGCTGGTGAGTATGGGAGCTGTCCTTCATTCCTGATAAACGTAAGAAGGAACTAAGTTCCCTTTTTGAGTAAAAGTTCAAATAATAGAAGCCATTACTCAAAACACAGACCACATGTAAGGCAGCAGCCAGTCAGAAACAGCTGGGAGCAGAGGTGTTTTGCTGTGGGTTGAATACAAATACAAGAGACTGATTAATGATGTGTGAAGGGATGTACGTCTATAGGCTGAAGCAACCAGCAAGAGAAGTTCTGGTAACCTGACCCTGAGAGAGCCAAGAAAAGTAAGAACTTCTTGAGAAGGGAGCTGGCTTAGAAGAGGGTTGGAACTCTGAGCAAATAAATTGCCTCTTGTGGTTTGATTCATACTATTTTCAGGATTTTCTTTGTAAATAAACAAGATAGTAGCAATGGAATACCTGATTCTGCTGTCCATTTCTCTTCCCAAGAGAAACAATCTACAAGACCCCAAATTTTATCAGCCTGTTAAGAAGGAGACCTGGCCTAATGTCACCCACTAACACCAGGTAAAGAAACAGATTTTCAGGTGGTTAAAGAAAACTGAGTTTGATAGCATTCTGTCTGGCAAGAAACCTCTTATCAGTAGTTGTGACTGTGAAATTCTTCTTTTTTTGTTATCTTAAGAGTCCTCATTTCTCAGAGTTTGCTGTCTGGATCTTTGTTTTATTTGTCAATTTTACAAAATGTTGCTAGGTGTAAATCCATTAAGGTGGTGTGGTGTGATTGGTTAGATTGAGGTGAGGAACTTTTATTGGGTTGGGAGCCACTAACCTGTAGGCAAATCAGTCGAGAGGCTGCACAAGTGAGAAGCAAAAAAAACTGTCTCACTGATGTGGTCCCTGACTGACTGGGGGCCAGGGATATGAGTAGGAGGGAGGGTGCAGGAGCGGGCTGATGGTGAAGCGTCTGGGTGGGAGAAGGTGAAGGAGCAGGCTGAGGGTGTGGAGCTAGGTGAGAGGAAGGAGGAAGGTTTGAGGTGTGGGGGTCTGGAAGTGAGGGTCAGGGTGCAGGTGGGGAGTCTGGGTGGGAGGGGAGGGAAGGGGTGTGGGGTCTTGATGGGAGGGATGTGAAGGTTTGAGGTGTAGAGTCTGGGAGGGAGGGGTCCGGATGAGTGGGGAAGGAGCTGGGAGGGAGGAGGCAGGAGCAGGGTACAGGTGGGGAATGTGGGTGGGAAGTGGCCAAGAGAGGGGTGTGGGTTCTGGGCAGAATGAGAGTAGAGGATTTGGGGTGCAGAGTCTGGGAGGGAGGTTTCAATGCAGGGGTGAGAGGGAGCATGCAGGAAGGGAGTGGGAGTGGAGAGTCTGGATGGGTGCAGGAGCAGTTGAGGGGCACGGGGCCTGAGCCACAGGGGTGCGCTTAGCTGCTTCTCTCTCCTCCCCTGGACACCCATGGCTCTGATCCCAGGCACACACCCCTCCCCAATTCTGATTGGCCAGAATGCTGAGAACAGCACTATGAAGCCTCTGAATAGGCTGCCAATGCCTCTGCTGTTTCCCCTCCCATTCCCCCAGCTGGGGGGAACAGCAGTGAGCAGTAGCGGAGCCCAGAGTCACTTCTCATCCTCCGCATCCCCAGGCTCTGTTGGCTAAAACCTTTAAATTGCAATGAAGTAGTAGCTTCTCTTTAGATATTTATTCCAGTTCTGTGATGATTATTCTCCCAGAGCAGAAATGCGAAGAAGGACACAGGATGTTAATAGTCTGTTGCTGTATTTAAACTGTGAGCACAAATAAATAGCTGGTGATATTGATTAACTGTAATCTTTAAAAGTGTAATTTCAGTGAATGGTCACAGAGAGGTAGCCAACTCAGTCTGTATTTTTCACAAAACTGAAAACGCAGTCCTGTAGCACTTCAAAGCCTAACAAAATAATTTATTAGGTAATGAGCTTTCGTGGGACAGACCCTCTTCTTCGGATCTGGAACATTCTGGTGCAATTTCAGTGGTAATTCTTAGAACGTCAGACATGGTTCTGCTATTTTATGTCACTCTCATCATAACTAAGGATGAGGTGCAAACGTGTTGATGGATTATTAGAAGGTTTGACTGTTAATGCAAAGGTACTGCAGTTGGTGCTCTGTCTACACAGAGAACAATAGGTGTAATAACACAGATTCCTGATTTTTTTTTTTTAAGCAGGAATTAAATAGTGCATTCATCTTATGAAACTTATTTTTTGGAGAATTTAAGGTACTGAAACCATATCACTACATAATTAAGGTGATGAAGAAATGAAAAGGGATAATGAGTCTGCTCTAATTAAAGAGGCGGTAGCTCTAAAGTGCTAGACTTGCTAACATTTTTTTCCAAGGAAGCTCCACCAGAGGAGGCCTAAATTAAATAGGCTAGCTAAATGGCTGTTACATTGACAATTATTTTCCATCAGTGTAATACCCTACCATTTCAGCAGTCTCAGGAAAAGTTACATGGCTGTCTCAGATGCTTTCTAGATTGTGGTCTGTAACTTTGGATTTATCAAGTAAATGTTCTGTGCTATAGCTTTTCCCTTGCAATAGCTTTGAAGAGTTAATCAGTAATTTTTTTTAAATTTCAATTTTATAATTCCCTCTGGTGGGAATTTATTATAATCTCCACAAAATCCATGAATATTTACTTTCAACAAACCAGGAAAATACAAAGATCAAAGTCCTACACAGCTGTCTAAAAAATCTTTACTATTAGGGGGTAGGTCAGGCATCCAGTTGTGTAGTACAAAGGCATACAAGTAATTATTATATAATCCACAAATGAGAGAAAATGCATTTTAAAAGTTTGTCCTACTCCACTGCTGCTAACAGTACTAGAATTTATACTTCACAAATATGCATTTGACTATGGTTACCTGGAGAATTCAGACAAGAGTCACTAAAAGTTCAAAAACTTTATCAAATAATAGTCTCATTGGTTGATCTTAATTTGGCAAGAACAGGCACCATGTCTCGATTTACCGCCTACAGTTAATTTAGTTTTACTGTACGTGGTTTCCACACAGTAAGTTTATTTTTGTCCCTTCACAGTCTTTAGCTACCTGTTCTTCTGATCTGTATCCTTGTATTACTGAATTGAATTGCCAGAGCTGAGCACAGGACTGGCAGCATGTGTTTCACTGTTTCATCCAACTGGAGCATTGGTTTAGTTTTTTTATTAATAAAGTGGAGGCCAAGGATCTCTGATGGGATAAAGTGGGGATTAGATAAATAGAACTTTTCAAGGCAAATTATGCACTTGAGTTGACATTCCCCCTTGATTTACTTGGCAGAAATAAGGTTTAGTGTGTTCTAGTCAAATTTAGATCAATTTTCACTTCAGGAAAACAAACAAAATTGGATTCTACCCCCACCTGCCTGAGCACCTCAAACTGGAAGTTATCATAAAAGATCTAACTTGAAAAGATATTTAGGTGCATAAAGATGTAGATTTTTCAAGACTTGCCCAGGAACTAGGCACCTAGATGTATTCAAAATGCCACCAGGAGCCTATCTGCATCTTTAGGCACCAAAATATCTTTCAAAGCCTGGCCCAAAGTGCATAAATTCAGTCAATGGGACTATGATTTGATAAAGTTTTTAAATGGAATTCTTGTCTCCATTCACTTCATGTGAGATTGGAACACACATTTATCAGTCTAAACAAGTAAGTGTAGTTGGAGCCACTTATACTTACAACGGCTGGAATGAAGCCATCCATTCTCAGGTTGTTATGGTGAATTTCCAAAAAAATTCCAGCACCTTTTGTGATATCAAGCTGCTGCCTTATATCTTAGTGAGTTTGTGTAATGCCAAATATAATTCACTGCCCTCAAACTTACTTTGGGCATTATGGTAATACTGCACTGCAAATGAATAACAGGATTTAATGCAATTAGGTGGCAGAGGTCAACTAGACCTGACACTAGGCCTATGAAACTCTAATCCTCCTCTTCACAGTGCTCTGTGTACCCCTCAGAGGTGCAGAAGATGAACTGTTCTCCTCAGAACACAGAGCTTGCCACAGTGAAATGGAGAGGCCGTGCATCCCCTAGGGCTGAACTGCACCATGTGTTTAGATTTTTACCTCCAATAACTAAATGGGATTTCATTTTACACAAGCTGGTTCTGTGTCATGAAACAGCTGAGAAAGAAAATAATAAATGTAGTGCCACTTAAAGGGCAAAGATTACCATAAACTGAGTATGCCCCATTGCCCTGGAGCAGGTCAAAACTGTTGGGAAAGTTTTTACCCTGCTAAGGACAGCTCCCACCACCCCAAATTAATTTTTTAAATGCAGTTTTGGCAAGGTGGGAGGGAGAACTCAGTGGTTTGGGCATTTGCCTGCTAAACCCAGGGTTGTGACTTCAGTCCTTGAGGAGGCTACATCAGGATCTGGGGCAAATAGATTTAAAAAAAAAAATCCATCGGGGATATTGCTTGGTCCTGCCAAGAGGACTGGACTCAATGACCTTCCAAGATCCCTTCCAGTTCTATGAGATGTGTGTATGTGCCAGCTGACAAAACATTTTCATTTTTAATTGTGAACCTTCCTTTTGCCAGGAAAGGATGTGTTTGTTCCAAAGGGTGGATTTCTGCTTTGGGTGGGGAGGAGGGGTGTCTCATGATTTTGGACAGAGAGGAGAGATTCATTTGTCATAACCAGGTGCTTATTGCCAATGGACATGGAGAAATTCTGTTTCAGGTCGCATTTGTGACTATCCTTCAAAAATCTTCCATGTCACTTGCAGAATTTTCATTCAGCAATAATTAATATGGAATTTATATACGATGATGGCAAACAGTGTAAAAATGTCTGGGATAAATGGATTGGTGTCATTATAGCTATATTAATAAGAGGGCTTGCCAAATATGAAAAGACTAAAAGCCCTATCTGCGTGGAAACTGACATCTCTGAGCAGTTGACTGCTTCCCCATTTGTTTTCATGCTGAGAGTGTTAGAAAAGGATTCCTGGGTGTTTTGCACAAAGAATGGAATGAGAAGGAAGTTGTGCAAACTATAAATGCTGCATTTATCTTGTCTGTTGCTTTGTGTATGTCTTTGCAAGATTTCCATAATACAGCGTCATGCATCATCTAACAACTGTTGACATTAGCACAATATTAAAGTTGGCAGACTGAGGCTCACCAGGTATGGAAAATTCCAAATACCAGCTGCAGAGGAGTTTGAGCAATCCGCTGTGAGAGTGCTGCAGTGTACTTCCTCCTGATCAGTCCATTCAGCTAACATTCAGCCCATCTGGTCAAAACAAAAAGCAGTCAAGTAGCACTTTAAAGACTAGCAAAATAGTTTATTAGGTGAGCTTTTGTGGGACAGACCCACTTCTTCAGACCTATGTTCCAAGCCAATGTATGAGCAGTAAACAAGTAATCGTAACCAGAATCCTTCTCTTGTTGTGCACCAGTGGTAAGTTGTTACTTCCTTGTCCCAGCAGCAGTTTGTCTGTACTGTGCCTCAACTGACTTGCAACATCAGGACTTTAAAGCAAAAATGGAGGGATGCATTTTAAGTATGAGGGATCCTAAAGCTTAAAAGCAGAAGATTTCCCCTTGGGTCTATAATTGCTTGTCTCTAGGGTAAAATCAGCTATGAATTGTAGCACTGAAAGTGAGGATGTTACCCTCTCACGGCAAAAGCAAAATAAACAGCATTTCTTGGAATAACAATCCCTCTTCTTAACTTCCATCTGAACCCGGTTGTAGCCATCTTGAAAACTGAGCATGGCTTATGCTCAGAGAAACAATCAGAAATCATGATGCATTTGCCATCATAGAATCATAGGGCTGGAAGGGACCTTAGGATGTCATCTACTCCAGCCCCCTTCCTGAAACAGTATCAACCCTAACTAAATCATCCCACCCAGGACTTTGTCAAGCTGGGCCTTGAAAACCTATAGGGATGGAGATTCCACCACCTCTTTAGCTAATTGATGTGCTATGTTTTTGCTCAATGGCCAGAGGAGCAGATGGGTTTTTGCAGGGTTTCACAGTATATCTCTGTGTACATTGGCCCCAATAACCTTAAGTGAAGTTACAGGCTTCAATACGTTTTAGTTACTATAGGTGTCTCTTAGCCTGGAAGCTAACACACATGATTCAGATTCAAAATGAGCTATCCAGGCAAATTATCAGTTGAAGTCACTGGGAGTTCTGTTTGCAAAGGAGCGCAGTACTGGGAAAATAACTCGGCTTTAGTGATCTCTGAAAAATGGTGCTGCTACTGTTACTATGGTTAACAGAATTTGGGGTGTGAAGGGCTTGGCATCTCTTTTGAGAATGCATTAACTTGTATGGAAAACTCACTTTTGCTGTGGTACTAGAGAGATCTGAAGTAAGGGATGATGGTGGCTCACTGAACAGATTGTGAGAGAACATTCATGGAGCAGTGTGGCAAAAGGTGCAGAGGTGGAAAGGGGCAAAGGAAGTGTAAAGGCCAGCATCGGTGCAGTGGGGATTAGAGGAGAGTGTGAAAGGAGACAAGATCAGCTGGTGCCAACTGAAGTCCAACCTTGAAAGCTCAGACAAGATTACTGGGGTCTCCTGGAGTCAAAGCTCTGAGGCTTGATACGTTAGTACATAAATAACAGCTCTGTTGTAGGGATAATTCAAACTGCCTAATCTGCCTACTAGCAGGCACTGTGCAGTGCTTTTTTTGTGCTTGTACTGAGTACTGGCACATTGGCAGACCCAGCTGTGCGATTGGCTTTGGGGAGTGGGGCAGGGA
This sequence comes from Carettochelys insculpta, assembly GCF_033958435.1. NCBI lineage: Eukaryota > Metazoa > Chordata > Testudines > Carettochelyidae > Carettochelys > Carettochelys insculpta. The sequence goes on along the minus strand of NC_134145.1, from coordinate 29,616,046 downwards.
GCCAGCTGAGTACTCACTCCTTTTTTTTTTTAATTTTTTTACCCCCTCTCCCCAAAAAAAAAACTGGTGTTGTGTAAGACCTGGGATGGATTCTTAGGCTACATTCACACAGCAGCCTTATTTTGAAATAAGCTATTCCTAAGTAGCTATTTTAAAATAGGACTGCTACATACAAAACTGTTCTGAAATAGCACTTGATTATGTATTTCAAAATAGCTTACACACATAGTGCTTATTTTGAAATAGGTGCTGTTAAAACAGGCAATAGCGGTTATATTGAAATAGCTATTTTGAAATAAACACTATCCCGCATCTTACCACCACCTATTTTGAAATAGGTGCTAGTCCTCCTGTAATGAGTTTACCAATTCACACTGGTTATTTTGAATGTATTTCAAAATAGAGTGTGCATAATGTAGACAACAGCCAGGTTACTTCGAAATAACAGCAGTTGTCTCAAAATAATCCGGCTATGTGGCCATAGCCTTAGTGGACAGGCTCTTTTAAGGTTCTTAAAAATATGCATGGTCAGAAATAGGGATGGAGATCTTTCTAGGAAACAAGTATCAGAGAGGTAGCCATGTTAGTCTGTAGCCTCAAAAACAACAAGAAGTCCTGTGGCACCTTATAGTCTAACGGATATTTTAGAGCATAAGCTTTCAAGGGCAAAGACTCATGTCTGACGAAGCAGGTCTTTACCCACGAAAGCTAATGCTCCAAAATATCTGTTAGTCTGTAAGGTGCCACAGGACTTCTTGTCTTTCTAGGAAACTAATTGCATCAGACCAAGCTTAGAATGATTATGGTTGGAAGAGACCTCAGGAGGTCAAATAGTCCAACCCCATGATCAAAGCGGTACCAACCCAACTAAATAAAAAATTTACCTACTTGAATATTCTTTGGCTGAAAAATAGCTGTCCTCTTGTATGATTATTTTAAGTGTATTACTTTCAAACTGTTGCCAGGATTCACCCCAAACATTAAATATGTTCTCCAATCACTAAGTTGTTCAAACATCTTTAGAAATCCATTGAACTGTTCAACTTTCTAGTGACTGCATCATTCTATTTCTCCATAAAGGTCTTATCTGTCTACTGTAATAGCTAGAAGGCAGCTACCAAATTTAATGAGTTACCGCTGCCTAAGATGGTCTGTCAATGTGAGGCAGCAAGATTTCTCCTTTCAAGGCCTGTAGGCTTTGACCTGCTAGTGTTTGCCTAAACAGGTTCTCATCTGTCATGTACATAAGCAACAACTTCAAATCAAAAGTATGCAAAGTACCAATAATCTCTTATCACATAGTGTTGCCTGTGGTAGCTGATAAACCAATAGCATAATCAGAATATGGTCAGGATGTACTATTTGGATATGTAAGCTCCAAAGAGACAGTAAAGTTGGCAGACTTGCAGTTTGACTTTTTTTTTTTTTTTCCCTTTTCAGGCTGTGATGGTTATTATCTTATCCCTGCCCCCAGTTATTTTTAGTTCTTCAAAACTTAATTAAGGACCAGATAAAATACTGTGGCATTTGCTGAAGGGAAATGAGTAACCATCACAATAAAAGAGATACTGTCAATGGAAATCTACTCAGTTTCAAAAAGTGAGTTAAAGTAGTGCCAGATGCTAAACCCTCCTCAGGCCCGGTCCCACACACATCAATTGTGGTTTTACACTCAACATTTCCAATTTTAAAAAATGTTTCTCTCCCACATAAGCAAGAACGGAAGCTGCCAAATTACCCAGTGAAAATGACTATGCATATAATCAGAGAGGTAGCCGTGTTAGTCTGCATCTTTCAGAACGACAAGAAGTCTTGTGGCACCTTATAGACTAACAGATATTTTGGAGCATAAGCTTTCTGACAAAGTGGGTCTTTGCCCACAAAGCTTATGCTCCAAGATATCTGTTAGTCCATAAGGTGTGACAGGAGTTCTTGTTGTTCTATGTATATAATACTGTACTATCAAATGCACAAAGTAAATTCATTGAAAAATAGAAGGAAAACAGTAATCTCGCATAATGTAGCACTTTAAAGACTAACAAACTAATTTATTAGGTGATGAGCTTTCATGGGAGAGACCCACTTCTTCAGATCATAGCCATACCAGAACAGACTCAATACATAAATCACAGAAGTCCAAAAATTGTTATCAAGATTGACTAATCAGGAAAAATTGTTATCAAGGTTGGCAAATCAGAAGAGCAGGGGCTGGGGTGTGTGGGGAGGGGAAGTTAAGAGTTAGATTTAACAGCAAAGTATGTAAAAGAGTCCTTATAATGGGTCAGGTAATTGTTGTCCTTGTTCAAACTATGTGTTAATGTGTCAAATTTGAATATGAATGTTAGTTCTGAGCATTCCCTCTATAGACTGTTGTTAAAGTCCCTTTTCAGCAGAGCACAGACTCCCAGGTCTTTAACAGAATTGTCCACTCCATTAAAGTGCTGACTGACAGGTTAGTGTATTTGGAGATTTTTGATGTCTCATCTGTGTCCATTCAGAAGAGTGTTTGCAGTCTGTCCTATATACATGGCGTGTGGCCGTTGCTGGCGCATGATGATGGCATATATGATGTTAGTTGAGGAATAGGACAATGTGCCCGTGATTCTGTAATTAACATGGTTAGGTCCAGTGGTGGTATCTCCAGAATAGATACGTGGACAAAGTTGGCAACAGGGCTTGTTGCAAGGAAAAGTTCCAGGATCAGTATTTTTGTATGATCCTGGAACTTTCTGATAACAATTTTTGGACCTCTGTGCTTTATATATTGAGCCTGCGCTGGTAAGGCTATGATCTGAAGAAGTGGATCTATCCCACGAAAGCTCATCACCTAATAAATTATTTTATTAGTCTTTAAAGTGCTACATGACTGCTTTTTGTTTTGGTAGAATACAGACTAACACGACTATCTCTGTCAATAATCTTGGGTATCAGAGATAACAGTAACAATCTTTTAAAAAAATCAGAAGTGATTTTTTAAGTAGTTGGTGGTGTCCATTTTGTGTGTGCTGGAGGAACATATAATTTAGAAAAGATTTCTAAAGGGAGAGGGACATTTTTTTAAACAAATTAACAGTTAATTTTGTATTTATTACTGCAAATGTATATATCACTTCATAAAGTAGGTTACTATAGACTTGGTGGTGCACCGTATCCCTTTCAGGTTGATTTTATTAAAACGTGAGTCTTTTTGTTGTGGATGAGTTACAAAGATTATGAAGGATGGCTAGGAAATCTAATAATTAAAACAGATTGTTTGTTTGTCACGACAGTGTAGATATTTTGAGTATCTTCAGCGTTAACCTTCTCAATAACCATTCTAATCTGAAAAGCATTGTTATTGTAAAAACCCACTTGAGAAAGTATAGAAACCTTAGTACCCTTTATTTTATATTATAAGTATAAATAATTTTCATAATGGGGCAGTCCACATTCAGCCAACAAGAACAAATCAAACATATCTTCAAAGACCAAATAAACTGAGTTATTTTAAAGGCAAATATAAATTCAATAAGGCTGTGTCTACATGGGCATAAATCTTCGAAATGGCTATTTCAAAGTTTACTAATGAGGCACTGAATTGAATATTTAGCGCCTCATTAGCATCAGGACACTTCTGGCTGTGGCGCTTCAAAAGCCCCCAGCTTGGCGCGGCTACACACGGGCCCTTTTCGAAAGGACCCCGCACCTTTTGAAATCCCCTTGTCCTGCTCACTGATCAGAATAAGAAGATTTCGAAAGGTGCGTGCCCTTTAGAAAAGGACCCCCGTGTAGCCGTGCAGAGCCACATGCTTTCGAAAGCGGTGCTTTCAAAGTGCCGTGGCCAGAAGAATCCTAATGCTAATGAGGCACTGAATATTCAATTCAACGCCTCATTAGTAATCTTCGAAATATGGCTATTTCAAAGATTTGTGCCCATGTAGACACAGCCTAAATGTTTCATTGTGCAAGCAAATTTACTGGAACTGATATTCAGTCAGAGTTACTATTCAGAAGGCCTGGTAGTTGCTGTCCGTCACTGTACTGTTAGATATTTTACATATTTGCTACTTCTAACATGGGTGATATGTCTCAATCAGAAACCATAGCAGGTAGTCCTAATTGCATAGTTCCTAATGAAAGATAAATAGCAGTAGCTGCTCAAGTGCAGTAAATTGAACTGCCCAGGGAGGAGCCTGTGTTTTTCATTTAACTCTTGGATGAAAACTGATATGAGGATACTTGCCTGCAGGAAATTCTCATTGTGAATGAGTGGTCAACCCAAAACCTGCCCCAGTAGCTAATCTCTATACCTCATGTCAAGTACTTCAGCCTAACTCCCTTCCTACCCACTGTATTTCACCAGGTGCTAGTCATGTGGAAACTAGGCAATATGTTAAGAGTTAATTGATGTTAGGTTGGATCTGTTTGACTAATGATAAATAATTTTTTAAAAAGTTGGTGTATGTGAATGTGTTGTGATTGCACATTGACTATAAAGTAGTTACTGACAGGTAGTCGTGTTAGTCTGTGTGCTAACAAAACAAAAAAGCAGTTGTGTAGCACTAACAAAATAAATTATTAGGTGATGAGCTTTCGTGGGACAGACCCACTTCTTCAGATCTGTAGATAGTCATAATCAGTGTTCCATCTTGATGACTCTTTGGAGTATTAACACCTTTTTTTCTTACACCTTGGCTCTTCACTCTGTTGAAATACATTGTACATTTTTTACTATAAAGAACACTGTCACTTCAACAGACATAACACGGCACATGAAACATGCATTGAGCTGAACTGTTCACACTACTGTTAAGAATGAGTGTCACTGTTCCACTCCATCAGAGGGGTATCCGTGTTAGTCTGTATCCACAAAAACAATTAGAAGTCGTGGGGCACCTTATAGACATTTTGGAGCATAAGCATAAGCAGACATGCATCTGATGAAGTGGGTCTTTGCCCACAAAAGCTTATGCTCCAAAAAATCTGTTAGTCTGTAAAGTGCCAGTTACATTCTAGGAATTTGTTTTAACTGATCTACATAAGTGGCTGAGGATGAAACCAAAGACAGGGTTGACTTCTGAATTCAATTCAGGCAAACATTGATGTCAGTAGCTATATTAGTCTGTATCTTCACAAAACAAAACAAGCAAAAAAAGCTCTGTAGCACTTTAAAGACTAATAAAATAATATATTAGCTGATGAGCTTTTGTTGGACAGACCCAAGTCTTCAAATCTGGAAAATTCTGATAAATGAAAACTAAGACAAAGAGTATTTAACAGAAAGCGGGAAAAAATGAAATTAAAAACTGATGAATCAGCTGCCTACAACAGAAGGAGGAGGGGAGAGCAGGAAGAAAATTACTTACTGCAAGTGTCTGTTAAGTTAAGTGGGCTGCCTGGGATCACTACAAATATCAAAGATGGGGAAACTGTTTTGTAATTTCAAATTTTGTTAGTCTTTAAAATGCTGCAGGGCTGCTTTTTTGTTTTATTGATGTCAATATCAGGTCATTTTCCTGCCATGACAGCCTGTGACCCTGCAAAGGAATACAAACTCTATCATAAGAGCTGGGGCTGTGAATGGAGCACCCCCCCGACTTCAAGCAGATTCCATTGTCTACAGATTTTTAGTTTGGTTCAATGGCTCCCAGCAACCCCATTATAAAAATTGTTCCAGTAATTGTTCCTGAACACCAGCAGAGGGCAGACTACAACTGATAACATGTTCTGCTGTGCCTTACACTCTGTGCAACCTGCTTGAAGCCGGTGCAATGGCACAGAGTGTAAATTGGGACAGGTAATTTGGCTGTGACTACACACCTGCTTCGCTAAACCATAATAAAGTTCAGGATAAGGGCAGGGTCACATTCTGCAAATCTAATAAACACTTAGGTTGCGGTAGAAATCCTTAAGGTGCTGCGAGAAAGTATAACTAGATAAAATTAGGCAAAAGAAAACTCAGGTTAAACATTGGGAAATGCTCCCTAACAGGGCAGTCAATTGCTGTGGAATAACGTACTAAAGAGACATGGTAGACTACCTATCAGGTGAGATATTTAAAACTAGACTGGACTAAATGCTAGTGAAACGCAGCTGTAATTGGGGAAAGGTGGATAAGAAGATGACCTTCGACATTATTTCCATCTTATTTCTAGGATTCCATTACCAGTTGGTGGCCAGGCAATGACGCGAACATACACAGTTAACAAGCTCTCCCACCCCAAAACCCTGGCAAGTGAGCAAAACATAGAATTTCCCTGTGGCTATGTCTACACGTGAAGCCTACATCGAAGTAGCCTATTTCGATGTGGCAACATCGAAATAGGCTATTTCGATGAATAACGTCTACACGTCCTCCAGGGCTGGCAACGTCGATGTTCAACATCGACGTTGTGCAGCACCACATCGAAAGAGGCGCAGCGAGGGAACGTCTACACGCCACAGTAGCACACATCGAAATAAGGGTGCCAGGCACAGCTGCAGACAGGGTCACAGGGCGGACTCAACAGCCAGCCGCTCCCTTAAAGGGCCCCTCCCAGACACACTTGCACTAAACAGGACAAGATACACAGAGCCGACAACGAGTTGCAGACCCTGTGCATGCAGCATGAATCCCCCGCTGCAGCAGCAGCAGCCAGAAGCCCTGGGCTAAGGGCTGCTGCACACGGTGACCATAGAGCCCCGCACGGGCTGGAGAGACAGCGTCTCTCAACCCCCCAGCTGATGGCTGCCATGGAGGACCCGGCAATTTCGACGTTGCGGGATGCGGATCGTCTACACTGTCCCTACTTTGACGTTGAACGTCGAAGTAGGGCGCTATTCCTATCTCCTCATGAGGTTAGCGACTTCGACGTCTCGCCGCCTAATGTCGAAGTTAACTTCGAAATAGCGCCCGACGCGTGTAGACATGACGGGCGCTATTTCGAAGTTGGTGCCGCTACTTCGAAGTAGCGTGCACGTGTAGACGCAGCTTGTGTGAGCCAGTAGGAACTAGACCCTTGATTATTCTTAACTGGAATATTCTTTGTATATTTTAGAGCCCTGCAACCTAACAAAGAGAAACTCTGTTCTTTAAAACTCAGCTTTGATGTGTTGCACTTGATAGGTGTATTTTAGAACATAAAAAAGACATTTTGTCTGTTTATTTGCATACTAATATGCAGAATGGCTTTTTCGGTTTTTAAGCTATTTCACGGCAGTAATGGTGTCCAAATTCTGAGAACAAGTAAGTTTCCAGATAAAAGTGAAACCATCAATGCATTTGCACACATACATTCTTTCTGTTTCTTTTAAGAAACTACTGTATACTGTTTCAGTAGTATGGGTACCCAGTGTAGTTGTGGCTTATATGTGTTAAATATTAATTTGATAGAAAGGCAAAGTAAACAGATGAGGAACTACACATAGCTCCAGGCAGTCTGAGCTTATGCACTGGTCTTTGTTTAGTGATGGAGGTGAATATGATTGATACTGGTATATGGTAAAGTTTCCTGATTAGTAAATGGTGTAGTTTACACTGAAGGAAAGGGCATGTTATATCAATATAGTAGTAATCAGATTTGCCCCAAATGTATCTCACTGTTGATAAAAAGATTTCTCCCTGTGAATACACTGTTCAGGCTATGTCTACACAACAAAATAAAGTTGACTTTATTGAATTCCACTTTAATCAATTTTGGGTGTGTAGATCTACAGTGGGAGCCATGGTGATCCAGGTAACCAAGGGAATCAATGCCTGTCTGCTGCAGGAGACCATGACTCTGGGAAATGTGCAGGACATAGTGGATGGCTTTGCTGTCATGGGATTTCCTAACTGCAATGGGGCAATAGATAGAAGGCACATCCCCATCCTGACCCCGGACCACCTGGCCTCAAAGTACATAAACTGCAGGGTACTTCTCCATGGTGTTGCAGGTGTTGGTGGATCACAAAAGTCATTTCACCAACGTATTTGCTGGACGATCAGGAAGGGTGCAGAACACACACATCTTTAGAAATTCAGGTCTGTGCATAAACCTCCAGGATGGGATTTTGTTCCCAGACCAGAAAATCAAGATTGGCGATGGAGATGCTGATTGTGATAGTTGGTGACCCTGCCTACCCTCTGCTCCCTTGGCTAATGAAGCCATACACAGACATCCAGGACCACCACCGGGAGTGCTTCAACTATAGGCTGAGCAAGTGCAGAAGGGTGGTAGAATGTGCCTTTGGCCATTTAAAAGCCAAATTCAGGTGCCTTTGGACCCATTTGGACCTTTGTGAAGCCAGCATCCCTGCTGTGGTTTCAGTGTGCTGTATTCCCCATAACATTTGTGAATCAAAGGAGGGAAAAATTCATGCCAGCCTCAATGGCAGAGGCAGATGCCCTGAACAGTGTTTGAGCAGCCAGACACAAGGGCAATTGGCAATCCACAGATGGAAGCAACAAAAATCAGGGAGGCTTGAAAATTAGCTTTACGAATGAGCAGACAACCACATGAATCAGCTGCATTTAACTGTTGTGATACCATCCACCCCCCTGCCACAATGATGTGTGCTTGACCTTTACGAAAGCACCTCCAACTTCACCCAACCCCATATAAACTAATAAACAAGACTGTGATTTTTCACAACATTCTTTTTATTTAGGCGGGTAAGGCTTAACCGATGGGGGGAGAAGGGAATCCTGGAGTCACGTGTGGGGTAATATGAGCCTTTTGCAGTGCAGAGAGGTCCTGGTGGTGGGTTGCAAGTCTGTCCTTGCCCTCCTCCCTCCTGCATTTGGGACCACCAAATAGGGGAGGTTGGGTGACAGGGTGTGAAGTCCATATAATTGTGAGTTCTGTGCTGGGTAGGCCTCTGCAAATTCAGCATGGACAGCAGGATGTTGGTTTGCTTCTTGACAGACATCGGGGCTCTGCCAAGACCTTGTTCCTCCACTGGAGCATGCTTTGCCATCACTGCTGCATCCACTATCTGTCAGCAGTGGCTTCGGCTCGGTCCCTCTGTGTCTCTTGCAGCTGCAGCAGGATGAGGTGCTGCTTTGTTCTTTACCTCCTACGGATCACAGTGACCCTGTCACCGCCACTCATGCTGCCTGTTTAAGACAGTCAAGGTCAAAATTTAGATACAGTTTTTAAATGTGAAAAAACACACTGACCCGTACAATGAATGGGTGTCTGTTTGACAATCACTTCAACTTTTGTTTTCCAAGCCCACTGTTGGCTTCTATGACAAAGTGAGACCAGGGAAGAAGGTACAAGAGGGGAAAAAGCGGGGTTGTTTCGACCTGGTAATCAGACAGAGTTGGGGAGTAAGCTGTCCTAAATCAATTGGGGCCAGCTGGTCCCACTTAAGACTATTTTTAAAAACCTTTTGCCCAGTAGGGTGGGAGACAGTGTGAGGGGTGACTGAGGCATGGGAGGCAAGGAGAGTTTTAGGAACAGCAGAGGAGGGAAGGAGCTTCAGCAGTGAGGGGCTGCTCCCTCCATGCAGGTGACCCTGAGACTCAGCTGGAGGCTGGAAAGAACTGATCATCTGGTGCTGATCAAGAAGCGGGGTGGGGTGTGCTGCTGCTGACCCTAGCTGGAGGAGGTACCGGGGGATCATCTGGGGAAGTGGCCCATGGAGAAGAGCTGTGGTATAAAGAGTGAAGGGAGTCATTTCTCGCCAGTAGCAGCCAACAGGGGCCTTGGGCTGAAACCCGGAATGAGGGGCAGGGCCTGGGTTCCTCCCCCCCACCCCCAGACAACCACCCCGAGTCCCAACAAGGGAAATAGTGTCCCTGCAGTGGGGCTAGTGAACTGAGTAGAGGCCTGGAGCCCAGGAACAAGACTGAACCACACTTCTTAAGGATGACAATGAATCAAACTCTGCAGAACAGAAGCTGTAAGTTCTCCAGACCATTTCATTGCAGACATATACTCACCAGAAGAGCTCTCTCTCTAGCATTGGTGGATTCTGGAGCATCAGGTGTTGAGGGTACTGGCTCCAGGGTGAGGAATAGCTCCTGTATGGCAGGATTTGCTTTCTCAGATGTCTGCTTCTTCCTCTTCCATCAGCCTCTGCTGCCTCCTCACTCTCTCCGCTCTCACTGGAGAGCTGAACATAGTCTCCTGAGGAGTCCATACAATTCTTGGCAACTGTGGTTGGGTCCTTACCAAGAATCACACTGAGCCACTCATAAGAGTGGCATGTTTTGGGAGATTGCCCGTTGGCTTCTTTCACCTACTGATAACTCTGCCTGAGCTCCTTGATTTTGACCAGGCATTGCTGAGTGTCCCTGGTGTATCCTTTCTCCATCATGTCCTTGGACATCGTCTCAAAAATGTCCAATTATTTTCGTGGTTTGCAGTCTGCCCAATACAGATTCATCACCACACAGAAATGAGATCCTGCATCTCCTGATGGCTCCAAGCTGCAGCTTTTTTGAAACCCTGAGAACTCTGATCAGAGCTAGAACCCTGGGAACTCATGATGGCTATATATGATTGCTCCCACTATCCACACTGGGCAGAAAGAAGATGAATTCAAATTCTTGGGCTTCCTGTTACCTACTTCCTGTGCACTTGGACAGCAGTGAAGGTGAAAGCTGGCAGAACAGACTCTTATGGGATACCTATGGGATACCTCTTGAGGCCAATAAAATTGATTTAAAGTAATGTTGTTGCCACATTAGCATTAATTCGACCTTTTAAATTCAAACTTGGCGTTACACTGCCTGGGAGGGGTGGGGCAAGGAGATGACTTTAGTGCCCTTTAAAATCGACCTAATGGTATCTGCAGTGAAATGAGCTAAGTGCCTTAAACAACATCTTATGCTGTAGTGTAGACAAAGCCTCAGTTCTGATTTTTATCTGGCATGTTTAGTTACTTTATTGTTTAAAATTTGAAATGACATAGTTTTATTTCACTCATGTGTCCCTTTGATTATCCTAACTAGAGCATATTAGATTGAACACAGTACAGTATGTGATTTCTAGTAGAATAGGCACTCCAATTAAAAAACTAGCTATGTTTTTCATTTTTGAATGTTAAACTTGTTTTTCAAGGATTGAAATCTCTGTACAAAATTTTGCTTTATGCTGAAAGTTTTGAATAAGTTTACATCTGTGTAAGATTTTTTTACTCTTATTTCTAAATCATAGAAGTAAAAACAGTATTTTTAAAATGTAGATACTGTTGCACCTGCAGTTTTTAATAAGTCTTTTTTCTTACTGATGTTTTGCAGTTTATCTGATCACACAAATTGGAGTCTTTGATTTAAAATAAACCCTTTTTTTGTCTATTTTTAATTTTTTTTCCCAAAAATCTACTGCATTACCATCACTTTTATTCATAACACGTTATTGCTACACTAACACATACCAACATCTCAGTAGTTCTTTAGTAGGGACTGATATGGAACTATTACAACTTAGTGGATTTTTAATATTGTACGCACTAGCATATTTATGATTTGGGAGCATGTTTGTTGCCATATACATATTTTGAACTGTGCTAGATGAACAGAGCTACAGGCTAGTGCCCAAACCCTACTGAAGCAGCTGGCTAGAATATGGCTCTTGCCTGATATGGGTGAACATCTAACCGTTCTGAGCGTTAATCTGGTTGGATTAATACTTGTAAATTCAAATGCTTTTCTGAATCACTTCCTTGTGAAGTTAGGTAGCTGAGGTGAAATGCTCATGAAAACAGGCTTTCTATTACTTCCCTCTTTGGGACACACTAGAGAGGATTTTTGGGCTCTTTCTCTCATCAGTTGGGTACTTCTACTTGTGGTACAGGGCAGTACCAAACAACACCAAGCTGCCCAAAATAATGGGGAAGGGGATAGGAAGTAGTTTTTGTATCTAATTTTTGACACTCAAAAAAGGTTCTATTTGTAGTCTTTGAGTGAATGTTTGACTCTGCTCTCACTTTATTGAACCCATTAAACTCTTAGTTTATGCCTACCTTCAGATTTTGATCAAGACTGAATGTTAGGAACTGGGATCTGCTGTTCCTGCTCACAAACCTCTTATACTGAACAAAGATGATCATAGTTGCTTCCTTGTGGAATGATACGGACCATTTTCAAGCGTGTGGGGTTGTGTTTTGACTACTTTTATTTTTCAGTGTATTCTCTGGCAAGGTTTATATGGCAGCTGAGAATAAGGTCCTACAATAGCCTGTAATGGCCTCAGATGACTATAATCAAAGGAGGTAATGATAGTATACTATAAAAAGCTCATTAAGGTGTTAACTTGAATGCTGTAATGGCAACCAATGGAAATTTAAAAAAAGCAAACCTCAAAATAGCAGCGGTAGTATATGCACCTGCTCTTATAGTTCAGCCAAGAGTAGAACACAGCGCTGTGAATACACCTGCTAGTTAGCGTAAACTCTGATGCTGAATTATTATTATAGCTCTTAGTGACTTCTGTCATTCTTTTCACAGTGATATCTTGGTAAACTTTAAATAACTTGTGGAAACATTTTCATGGCCCCTTTTATCTTACTGGACCTACAAGCAGATCATGCCAATAGCCTGAATATTAAGAGTGCTGTAATTTAAAGCATAGGCAGTAATGAAACTTAAAGAATTTTCTGAAAATGGCCAGGGTTAGACAAATTTCTGACAGGAATGAATGCTTAAGCATTCTTGATTCAGCTGGCAAATTAGATCAGAAATGAGGAAGTTGACAAAACCACACGGGACATTTTTTTTTAAAAGCCAGCATCTTCAATTTCACCTGGCAGGTGACTAGCAACTAGTTCTGAATATGGAGCATGACTGTATTATGATCTCTTGGTCCTCTTTTTTTCTCAGAAAATATACAGCTGTATTCTGTGCTAGTTGTATTTTGCCCGATGAATCAAAACAGACAAGGCCTAATGGTAGCAAAGGTATGGATAATTGGAGTTAGGTCTGTACCTGAATGAAAAAGGATCAATATTTTGACAAGCTGACAATGGAAAAAAAGATTCTGAGCCTTGTTTGTTGACTGTGAAATGAGTATTAGGAATCTGAATGCAGATCATTTTGACAATAGGAAGGCAGACGCCTTTGGTAGATGGAGTTTTTGTCTGTTTTGCGAATCAGCATCATCTCCATGTAATTTCTTAGCTTTCACAAGCTATGCATACAGAGCAGTTTTTATTTTGAAGTAAGCTATTCTAGAACAGATTTTCCTGAATGCTTATTTCAAAATAGCACATCTACATGCAAAATGGACATGGAAATAGTGCTCACCTATTTCAAAAGTGTCCAGACACAATAGAGCCCATTTCAAAATAGTCATTGGATTCACTATAGCTTATTTCAAAATAGTCCCTATTCCCTGTCTACACAACTCCTATTTTGAAATACCTGTTTTGAAATAGCCTCTATGAGGAATAGCACCTATGTCTGCACTAGCCCCTTCCTTTTGGAAGGACCATAGTAATGAGCAAGTTGAGAAGATGTTAATGAGGCACTGCCATGAATATGCAGTGCCTGATTAGCCTAATGGCGGCCACACGCGATTCAAAAATGCCACTTTCAAATCACATGCCACCATGTAGACGGGACCTTTTGGAAGGACTCCCTGGACTTTGAAAGACTTTCGAATTGTGTTCAGCTGCTATTATGCTAATGAGGCACTGCATATTTATGGCAGCACCTCATTAGCATCTTCCCAACTTGCTCATTACCATGCCCCTTCCGAAATGGGGGGGCTAGGGTAGATGTGGCCAGAATGAGGTATACCAAATTTGAAATAAGCCATCTGCTATTCTGAAATAGCAATTGCCTTGTGTAGATGCTTGCAAAGTTACTTTGGAATAGCAGATGTTATTCCAAAATAACTTTGTTGTGTAGACACACATTGCTTCTCTTTATACCAGAATTTGGGAAAATAAACAGCTTTGCTCAATTCAATGAAAAGGAGACTGAGGGGTCTTATTCAAATTGATTACGTCTACACTATAGATCTATCAAAAGAAGTTATTGTCGGAAGAGATCTTCCGGCAAAACATCCATTGGCAGATCACATCCACACACAGAACAGTCAACCGGAAGCTCAGCAAACAAGGCTGCCCAGTGAACCAGAAGCCATGTCTGTTGACAGAGGGCCCCCCAGAGCATCTACTTGACTCCTTTGTCAACAGACACTGTTGACAAAAGCATTATTCCTCATCACTGAGAGGCAGAACATGTTGGTGGAAGTGCCAAGTTCTGTCAAGAGACTGTCGACAAAATGCATTTTGTGCATCGACACTCCAAGTTGTGCCAACAAAGCCTTCTTGTGTAGATGTAGACATTCACTGAAAGCTCCTTTTAACACTGATTTCATGGAAATAATTATTGTGCAAAGTTAAGCGTATGTTTGCATGATTAGGGCATTTGTATACATACATTCAGTCTTTAAAATGTTTACTGTGGGGCTTCATAGATGTAACTTTCAAACTGAAGGCAATTTCACTAAATTTCCATGGGACACAATGCTTGTATGCATCAGAAGATCTTAGTTTATGAAAGGTTATTTTCTGAGACAGATCTGCTGTGTTGTCTACAGTAGCAGCAAGGTTGTTAAGAGTATTTGTCAGTCTTCCATAATGAGCTACTGTGGCTTTTCATCAGTCATGAGCTCTATTGCTGAATCAGGTGTCCTAGATATGGATTGTGGTTTGTCACAAATGCTGCTTCACCTGACTTGAAATCTTGCAACCATTCTCCTCCCCTGACACAAGTGCCTGGCTTTATTGTTACAGATAATTTACATATGTCTGCGTCTTTTTATCAGTGACTGTTTTTCTCTCAACAGATACTTATCACCCTACCAAATTCACAGTCCATTTTAGTCAATTGCAACCATAGGTTAATGAAAAAATAAATTTTATGATTTCAGCTATTTAAATGTGAAATGTCAGTGTTTTAATTATAGGGGTCCTGACCCAAAAAGGAATGAAGGGTAGGGGAAAAACAGAAGATTATTGTAGGGAGATGTGGTGGTACTGCTATCCTTATTTCTGTGCTTCTGAGGGTACTGCTTTCAGACCTGGGCTTCTAGCCAACAGTTGTGACACTCTGGCCACCCAGCTTTGAAAGCAGCACAGAAGTAAGGGTGGCAATAACCTTGCAACCCTGCTTCAACTTCCTTTTGGGTCAGGGCCTCCAATTTGAGAAACACCAGTCTTCTCCCTTGAAAGCTATATAGTATTGGTTAAAGCACACAAAAGACCAGATTACACAGAGGGCTTGTCTACACTTGCCTCCACCTTCAAAGAGGGCATGTTAATCAGGGTGATGGGAGATTACTAATGAAGTGCTGCAGTGAGTATGCAGGACTTCATTAGGCTAATTCTCCCCCATGGCAACTTCAAAGTATCAAACTTCATAGTGCCGGCATGCGTGTAGCCATGGGCACTTCAAACTGCCCATGCTACTTTTGAAGTGCCTTTACTCCTCAAAATTTTTGAGTAGTCACTGCAGCACTTCATTAGTAATTACCCTGATTAACATGCCCCCCTCAAAGTTGGGGGCAAGCGTAGACCCAACCAGAGAGACCAGATTTCATGGTCCACAATGTGTTTCTCATGGTTGTATATTTGGGAGGGGCCTACACAGTAGTCCTAATTTTTCTCTGGTTTGGCAAGCATTGGTAATTCTCAACAGTGGAGCCACATGAGATACTTCAGAGCTCAACAAATCAGGAAAGATGTATTGAGTAAGAGAGTTTCCCAAATGACAACCTACTTGTATTTGGTTCAACAAACCAAATGGGTGATGTGTTACATCCAGGAAAATTTATTTCTTCTTTTTTTGGCAGGGGTGGGGAGCTTACATAGTATAAAACCATGTTAAATACATCCTCAGTGCCTGGCAGTGTGAAGTTTGAAATTACTTTGGGTAGACTGGGTCATATTTCCTGAGCCCTGCGCTTTTTGCAAGAGGTCACATTTTACCCTATGTGTTCTGCAAGCTTTGAGAAGAACATAGTAAGTTAATTATAAAAACTTGGTCTTGACTCTGTTTTCTTCCTTGCCTGGCTTGAGTCAGCCCAAGTCAGATCTTCAAAGTTATTTTTATCTGTTTTTTTTGTCTGAGCAATTGCTGCTTCTGTAGGTCAAATAGAGGATACAAAACCCTTTTTTTATATATATATATTTCTAGATATCCACAGGGAAAAGTGTTTTGCATCTGCAAGTTGGAATGAAAATAACTTTTTTGACATACAGATCAAACTGTGTTTTATAGACTCAGTTATTCATAGCTTTTCATTTAAATTATTTCCGATGCAGCTACTTCATGGGGAGGGATAAGTTAAAGACCTAAACTATTCCATTAAATGGCCTTGAGTCTATGAAGAAAATGCTTAGGTGAAACAGCTATGCAAGCAAAATTATACTGGAATTTATTCCATGGCAGTATATAATATCCAAGGGAGGGAAATTAAGGGTCTAGTCAGCAGACATGTACGTGAGTAATCAAGTAAAGGTTTGTGCTCTTAATATCCTAATAAATTTTATCAACAGATGTTTTGCCTGTTCAAAGAAAATCCCAAAGTAATACAAAGGTTCCAATCACAACATCTGAGATGGAAAAGAAAGAATTTACTATGTTTTTAAATATATTTTAAGTTCAAGGAAGAAAACTGTCATCTTAATAATTTGGCCATGGAAAAGAGAATCTACCTTCCTGCAAAGGCATCTAGGAAATTTTGGTCTATTTTTGTGTTAATTCAGCCAACCCAAATTATCGTATGTGTATTTGAGTACAAAAAGATACAGAACGTAGCTGTCAGAAATTTTGAATGTCTCCTACAATTTGTAACTGAAAAGTATCCAAGTCCATTGAGACTTGGACCATGAATGCAGTGGGTACATATGGGTTGCCACTTCTGGCTGCATGAAGTTCCAACAGTAAAGTGAATGCAGTCAGCCTCCAACCAGTTGATACTTAATTACACAACTCTGACTCTCTGGGAAGTACAAATAAGAAGACAGGCCCAATAAGAGAGAGGTCTGCTTATCTACTAGCTTCCCAATCCTGTGAAACCTAGGCATTTGTTTAATTTCATGCATTGTAGGTACTGAAGAACTTCAGTGTTATGGAGGTTGTTTTAACTCTGAATAAAATGTTATGGTTTTTCTTTCTAAAGTTTACAACTGAACATTGACTTAATACAGTTTTGCAACTTTATGCAAAAGAAAAATGGTTCTCTCCCTTTTTAGTAGCTTTTTTTTAACATGAGACTGTACTATACTGGGGGAAATTGGCTTTGTTTTGATTTTTGTCTTTGCTGCTGCTACCTAATTACATCTGGTTCCAAATGAAGTGTGTGGCTGATCAGTTTGTAACTTTGAAGTTCTATTGTAGTCCTGTTTAAGTCAATGGATCTGCTTGCAGTGCCTAGAGTTAGACCTATCCTTAAGTCTTTACAGAACCAGGAGCTAAATTTCTTAAGTGATATTATAGCTAATTACTGGAATTTTTCTTTATGTGGATCATACACAACCAAAACATAAAACTATTAGGTAGTGGCTAATTTTAAGAACTGCAGTCTGAGTATCTATAAAAGAGAACAAGAAACATACAGCTTTGGATTAATTCACCAAAATTAAGAATGACATTGCTGAAATGGGGCAGGTAACATACTCACAGAAGACTTCAGATCATTCTGTTAATACAGGTTGAACTCTCTAGTCCAGCATCATCAGGACCTGAATGGTGCTGAGAATTTGCCAAACCATGGGAGGTCAATATTGTCTAGCAGAACTACCAACACTTCCACCACTTTCTGGGCTCTTGGAAAACATTTACAAATAAATTAGAGCTAAATAACAGCACAGAACACAGAGACCAGAGACTGGTGGCTGTAAACAAACTTTATGGGACCATGGGAAACTTGGTCACACTCATGATGAGTGGTCATCCAGCTAACTAATATCATGCCTGACCATGGAAGTTGCTGGACAAGAGTGTGCCAGACTAGAGAGGGTCAACCTGCAGTCATTTCCTATGCATAAATTTGGAGTTGAAGGAAAGCTGGGACCAAAATGCATCCCCATCTCAACCAGCAGGGGACACTATAACAGTAGACAGAAATGAGCAGAATTATGAGTAGTGTTAATTTGTAAAAATATTTTTAGCTGATATTTTATCAAACATTTGTTATGGTAATTAAATGTGTATATGAAACACAGGGATCTAAAATTAAAATAAGACAACATTATGAGAGTTTGGTTGTCAAACATCATTACTTTCAATGTTTAGGATGTGGAACTAATTGTAATAGTATCAAACACATCAGATTAACCTAAAATTTTTCTCTCCAGAGAAAATAGGTAATTATACAAATATTGCATAATTTTATACCCAATTATGCAAATTAATATAGTTATGTCCCCATTTTAAAAGAGCAAAAATATGTATACAAGACAACAGGGCAAAAACCGCAGAAGTTCCTTTTTCAAGTTGCAGAGGTGTAGTAGAAGTGATAAATTATTGTGAAATACATATTGGATAGCAATCATATTCCCTACCTTCATCACAGTATATGTTAATTCATATATATGCAAAACATACTAATGGATTACTTGTGATAGTGAATTGGCATTTATACCTATATGCAATATTCTTTCAGCATTTTAATTTTAAGCTTTCAGAAAGCTATAACTATGTTCTTTAAGCTCTCAGACACAAAACAGGAAGAACATTTTTAATGGCTTAATCATGGAGTGAAGGGGAGGTCATTCATCTTTTGTTTTTTATTATTCCGAATACTTACAGGAAGAAGACTGGAATTTCTATTTACATGTTCGTGAAACGGTACATGACCTAGTTAAGAAACATTAATAGCATCTTGTTATCAGTTGATAAAGATTGCAGCTGCCATATTTCCCCACTGTACAGTTATGGTCATGTTCTCATTTCTAATATATAAATAGAGCTATGATAAGCTTTCCTAGAGCTCTTTGCTATGAAAGAAAAGAAGGGCACTCGGCAAGTTCTTCCTGCTGATGCCCCGGGATACTTGCAGACTACAACAGGCTGAAGCCATTCTCTCTGCAGAAGATGCAACAATGTTTCTTTTGGGAACCTTTTTTAAATTGTGTTTTATATAGAGCTGCAGGCTTATTAATGAAGCTACAGTTCAGATAGGCTGTGTCTAGTCTGTGGGAAACTGTCTGCAAAAGATGCACAATTGCAGTGCACAATTTGTGTGTCTTTTGCTAACAGTTCTGTTGGGAGAGGCTTTTCTGATATTTGGCCCATCCACAGGGAGCCAAATGTTGGAAAAACTCCCTCTGTCTAGATATCCCTTCTTCCTTGTGGAACGAGATATAGAGAGATGTCGACAGAGTGTTCCTGACTGGAAGATCTCTTCCAAGACAGCTGCAGTCTGGACATGTGCTGTGGACAAAATTTCTGTCGACGAGAAGCCTGCAGTCTAGATGTAGCCATAACGTATGGGAAACAATACGAAGTAGAAATTTCCACCTGCAAAACCTAAGACTTGAGTATACTTTATTGATATTTCAAAATGTAATTTGTGCTTTACAAATATGGCATTTGTTTTAGAGATTACGGCTACATCGACACTACAGCCATCTGTCACCAGAAGTTACTATCGGAAGAGATCTTGTGGCAAAACTTTTGTTGTCAGATCAGGCCATCCACAAAAGGAGATCAAAAGAGCAATCCACTTTGTCAGCAGACTACCTGGATGGTCTCTCGACAGAAGAGCCAACAGGAAGCTCAGCAAACAGGGCTGCCCAGCAAACTGGAAGCCCTGTCTGTTGACAGAGGGCCTTCTGGAGCATTTACAGGGTTTTGTTTTGTTTTTTTTTTGGCAACAGAATCAGCTGACAAAGGCATTATTCCTCATCATGGAAAGGGAGAACACTGGGTGGAAGTGCCTAGTTTTGTCGACAGACTCTCAACAAAACGCAGTTTGTGTGTGGATCCTCCAAGTTTTGTTGACAAAACTCTTTGGTGTAGATGTAGCCTATAATAATTTGGGCCAAATTCATACTTGGTATAAGTACATTCAATTCTGATGCCAGTCTTGAGTAGGGTTCTTTAAGTTAGCTCCCCTCCAAAGGACTAGACACATTATGAAACAATTTTTCCACATCACAGAACCTGTAACAGAGCTGGGCCTTACTGTGATGTAAAGGTGATGGCCAAAGGGAGGACAAAAATGTGTAGCTTATGGATGTGTCTATTCTTTAAGCTAGGGCATATAAAGAAGGCTTGTAAGCCAAGGGGGAAGCTTAGGGAGAAAAGAAATTCAGTTCTTTAAAGATTCCAACAGGTGTGACACACACCATGATGAAGCCAATCCTGAGTAAATAGATTAAAATCCAGTGGTTAGATGCTTTACAAAAAGCAGCCCCTTCCCTTTTTCCAGCTCAGCGGAAGGAAGGCTTTCTGTGGGGGAAGCAGAGTAAAGGAGTTGAAGGTGGGCTTGTTAGTTTGTTCAAAACCGTTCCCTGGCCCAGGGCTGTGAGCGCAGTCCCGGCACAGGTTTGCTGCTGTTCAAGGCCACCTGCTCCAGCTGTTTGTCTTTCCCCTTCGTTTTCTCCTGGACTCAACAAAAGCAACGCCCCCCCCGGCAATTTCACCTCCCAGAATCTCTGCCCCCTCCCCCTCCTCGCCGCAGGCGCCTTGTGTGGCCACGCACAGAAGGGGGGGCAGAGCTGGTGGTGCGCTCTGGGCGCCCCTGGTGCGGCCCAGGACCAGCTGGGGCCGGCCCCTTCCCACCCCTCCCCTCCGCTCCCGTCCCCCTGGCGGCTGGGGCGGGAGTTCAGCGCCCTGCGCCTTACCGAAGCCCCTGCCCCAGGGATCAGCGCGGGAGCAGTCGGGGCTGGAACCCTAACACGAGCTGCGGGGCGGGACCGGGCGCCTCTCGGTTCCCCCCCAGCCGGGCCCGTCCATCGGGCCAGCAGGTAGCGGCCTGAGCCGCCGGGGCTCGGAGCCGGGGTGAAGGCGAGGCGGGCGGGCAGCGAGGCATGCGCATTGCAGGGCGCCCTCTCACCCCGCTCAGCTATGCCAAGTATGTGAGCGGCGGCAGGAGTCAGGCTGCGGGGAGGGAGCGCGGCGCAAACCGAGCCCGCCCGGCCATGGGGCGCCGCCGCCACCAGCCGCCAGCGCTGCGCAGGGGGCCGCCCGGCTGCCTCCCGCGGCGGGGCAGCAGCTCCTGAGGCGGGCGGGGACAGGCATGGCTGATCCTCTGCGCAGGACCCTCTCCAAGCTGCGGGGCAGGAGAGCCCAGCGCGGGGCGGCGGGGGCAGGCGCGCACTCCCGCGGGGGCACCGGCGCCGCTCAAGGTAAAGCCCAGCAGCCGCCACCACTGGGCCGGGGTGCGCCGTGCCTAGGAGCCGGCAGGAGGAGTGCGGACCTCGGGGAAAGGCACCAGGTGCCCCGCAGCCAGGGGCGGGCAGCCCTCGCTGCTCCCCGCGGTACTGGGGCGCGCAGCCCGTGTCCGCCCCCGCGCAGCTTGCGCCTGCCGGCCCGGAAGGTGATCACTAGGTTCACCCGACCCTGCCCTGGGGCGGCCGGCTGGGGCCGGGGGGAGAAGGGGCTGGCTGCGGAGCGAGCTGCAGGAACCCTATTCCCTGCCGATCCGTGCCAAGCACGACCTGCCCCTGGCCAGCCCCGCCGGCAACAGGGGGCTCCCGCCGCCTCGCCGGGGGGCAGCGCTGTCTGGTCCGCCGGGTAGGGCAGCCCGCAACAGCAGGTGTCCTCCCGCTCCCGGCCGGGGCTCAGCACAGCGCCCCGGCCCGCCGGCTTCTCCCGCGCGCCAAGGCGAGAGCCTGGGGAGCCTCCCCCTACTGCCGCCTCTGCAGCGGTGTGTGAGCGACGGCGCGATCCGCTATCACCCCCTGGAGCTCGGCTCGGAGCACCTGCTGCAGGGCGAGCTACCGGCCCCGGCGTGGCAGCGGGGGTAGCCAGGCTTCCGCAGCCGTTGCGGGGAGAGCCCGAGCCGGGCCGAGCGGCTGCTCGGTGGCCCGGCCCCGGCAACCGCCCACGTGCGACCCCGGGGCCCTTCAGGGCGTCCGCCGTCAGCGTCGGAAAGCTGCCCAAGTGGCTGGGCAGGGGGCGCCTATTCTCCCGGGGCGCCGAGCGGCGCGTCGGGGCGGGAGCTGCGGCCGCCCGCCTTGCAGCGCTGCCCGCTTGGCCAGACCTGGGCGAAGAGGGGCCAGGAGCTGCGCCGGCTTGGAGGGGCCCGAAAGCGAGGCCCTGGCAGCTCCTCGCGACCGGATTCTGCTGACAGGGACAGTCGCTGAGCTGCAAGCAGCCCCCCGCCTCTGGGCCCGGCTCAGCTGGCACCCTGCCCCCGGTGACTTGTGCTCTGGAAGCCCAGGGGCCAAAGTAACCCGCCTCTGGCTTGCTGAGGGGCCACTGACTGGAGAAGAGTCGCCTACAGTTAAGTTCAGTCTTGTGTTACAGGGTGATCTTCAAATGTCGGTGTCAAGTCTCTGCCCCATAGCGGGGGAGTGCATGTGTGTTTTCACTATAACACACCCAGTATTCTCGGCTTGAGGGGTTGGTGTCAGCGGTTTCAGGTGTTTATTTTTGTTACAAGTTCATGCTCCTATAAAAGCAGTACAGCTAAAAAGTCTCCTACCGGCTGGAGCTGTGTGAAATCCTAGGTTTCTCATGTGAAAGGTTGGGTGTTTTCTGATTTGTTTGAGGTGGCCCTTGGTAGTTCTGTCACTGACAGCACCGGAGTTGTGAATATTGCAGAACACTGCCGTAGGCGAAGCCAGTAATTGTTTTAAGGCAAACATTTTCCATTTCTCCAATGAAAGGGCTTTTTCATGATGGGGGAGAACATTTTTTTTTTTTTAGCTTGTGGAAACTGGCTTTAACTTTCATAGAAAGCAGCAGAAAAACTGAGGTGAATCCACAAAATAGTATTTCCACAAACAATAGAAGAATTAAAATTTTTAGTATTTGTAACAGTGACTCCTTAAAAACAGTATCTGGATGAAGTATATGTTTGTTAGAATTTTGTAGTTTACTCTTATGTGTGCACCATAATAAAATTATTGACATTAATATTAACCATGTTATGATATTGACATTGTAAGGTGGTCACTCTTTAATTTAAAAAGTCCATTTGTTTACTTGCAGTAAACCTAAGTAGGAGGTTAACTGAACAAATAAAATCCCAAATGATCGGTATTGTTTAATTTATGCAATAGTGTATATATTAAGCAATTCACATTTGGAAATGATTTATTTTAATTAGAAGGTGTAGATGTACGAAAACAATCCATTCGTTGTTCTCAGCAATAAAACCCATTTCTTAAAACTGGAAAAGGCTTTTAGTTGAACAAAATTAGTTTTGTTCAGGTTCTTAACCATTTGCCTCCATGTCTTGTTTGCTTTATAATTTCATGCAGATAAACACAGTGTGCTTTGGAATATCCAGTCTTCAGGTTTGATTTCCCCTGCAACCATTTCCTGGAATGAATAACCTTAGGAGTAAATATTGCTCATGTGAATAAGAAGTTGCAAAATTGGGGCCTATATTTTGTTCAATTTTTAAATGCTTCATAACTCCCCAGGTTTTTTGTTTATACTGTTGCTTGCTTCATATTTCTTTAATTTACTTTTCTAATTTACCTGAATGTTTGCAATTTAACTGTACATTTGGTTTGAAGAAAAATTAGTTAGAGTGTAACCTTTAGGAGAAGGCTTTGTGAAACCCCTAATTCAAAAGTCATTGTTGTAAACAGCAGCAGTATGAATGACCTATTTTGATCAAGATATGGGGGAACTGCAAAGACTCTCTTCCCCGTTAATTAAAAGTATGGTTGTGTCTCTATTCTGATGTCCAAAAAATATGGCTTAGGAAGGTAGAGTGCAACCTTTTGTTGAAATGTTTTGTACAAACAATTAATAGGTAGTGACACAGAGAAAGCCGTGCTAGTCTATATACTATCAAAACAAAATAGGTAAAATGTTAACCTTACCTTCAATCAGGGTGAAGCAGTGAGGTCCTGATCTGCATGTGCAAATTTGTAAAATTGGGTCCTGACCTTTTGTAAAGAAGTATTTAGTTCGTATTTGGTCAGTGATAATCTAACAGTTAATTTTAAAGAAAACCATAACAAACACACATTGCAGTGAAGCCCTTTGGGGAAGGGATCATCTTTTTGTTTGTACATTGCTTGGCATAGTGGGTTGCTGGCCTATGACTGAGATTCTTGGGTGCCATCATGACACACAAATAAAATTTAGCTAGGGTACATTATTATAAATAAACTGTCTTAGAACAAAGGACAAGGGATATGCATTACTTTCGTATTTCTTCGAAAACAACAAGAAGTCCTGTGGCACCTTAAAGATTAATAGATAATTTGGAGCATAAGCTTTCATGGGCAAAGACCCACTTTGTCAGTTTATGCTCCAAAATATCTGTTAGTTTATAAAGTGCCACAAAACTTCTCGTTTTTGAAGATGCAGACTAACTCGGCTACCTCTCTGATACTGGTTTTCATATTTCTAAAATCCTTCAACTTATTTAAGATATGCTCACTATTGAAGTTAATAGGATTGGAAAATCTTAAAAATGTCAGAGGGCTTACTGAACAAATTGTACTCCTAAAGATGTATTTCCATCAAATAGTGCATTCCTGTTGTCTGGACAAGGCAATATTTATGCATCAGGACATTACAAAATGTACATTTCACTAGGATCTTTTCCAGTCAATGGCCAATGTTATATTGACTTCTGTCTCTGGCTGGTTGCTTTTTTTTTTTTGTTTGTTGGATATGATAATAAAAGCCTATTGAGACTTAACTGCAAAAGTGCAAACTGTAAACTTCAGTGCCACGTAAAGAAGTGCAGAGGGCTTACAAATGCAGCTGTCTGTCATTTAACTGTTAAGTGATGGACTTGACATTTAAGTAGAAGTATATCATTTGGCTTATTCTGAATTTAAGGTAAATATTCAAAAAATCTTGTAATAATGACAGTGACTTTTGGTAATAGCAAGTTTGCTTGTTTGCATAAAGCAAAAGAATATAAAATAGTATTTCTGAAAGTCAAATTGTGACGCACAGCAGTAAAGAATACTATGGGCTGTGTCTACAGTACAAAAATAACTTGGAAGTTGCTTGCTTTGAAGTACAGCTTCGAAGTAACAGAGTTTGAAGTTGAGCATCTACACAAACTCTACTTTGAAGTTAAACTTTGAAGTAGGGCACTATTCCATTCTTGGGAATGGAATAAAGACGTCAAAGTTGGGCTCCCTTACTTTGAAGTTAACTTTGAAATAAGGGAAAACATGTATAGACTCTCTGCAGGCTACTTTGAAATAGCACCTAACTTCAAACTTAACTTCGAAGTTAGTTCCTAGTGTAGACACACCCATGGAAAGAATTTCAAGAATTTTCAACACATTTTATTCCTTACTGAGTCTTAGAAGTGAAGTTTTAATTGGAATATTGTACACTGTACTGTTGTAGGTTGTCAAATATGCTTTTTGTGTTTTAGGGATAAAAAGTAGCAGAGGTCCAGATTTCGGACATATGATTCTTTTGTATATTTGGGCATGTGTATAACTTTTAAGAGCTTGCGCTTTTGAGGATTGTATGCTTTCCTAGCTAATGCTGAAGGGCACACATTTCTGTGCAGTGGTGGCAGTAACAAAGATATGTTTGTTGTAAAAATAGAGTACTTCAGTGTTCCGTCTATTTAAATTGTTAGATAGGAACAATTCCTTGGACTGTTGCTAGAAAATTGAGGATTTTAATGAAGCAATCAGATGTAAAAAGCAAGCATTTTTAGCTTATCTTGCACTGGTTTAAATTAATATTTCTGGCTTTCTGTAATGTCTAATTTCAAGTGATACAAACTATTAAATATAAATGTCCAAATAACAAATGTATTGGGCACAAAAATAATGGAGCAATGAAAATAGTTCACAACAAGTTGAAATAATTTCCTTTTTACGATATTGTAGACAGGAACTATAGGTCTTGACATCAGATAATTATTAAGATTTCCTTGCAAAACAGGCAAAATCAATAAATCTCACAAGAACTTTAAATGGAAGGCTTGTCTACACTGGGTCTTTTTAGTATGGGTGTAATTGTGCTTCTTTAAGTGCACCAATGCAGAATTTGTACACTACAACAGCAATCTGTCTGCAGAAGTTATTGTCGGAAGAGATGTTCTCACAAAACTTTCTGTTGGCAGACTGTGTCTACGCATAAAAGTGGATCGATATTTTGATCTGCTGTGTTGATTAAAGGGCCCCCGGAGCATCTACACAGCTTTTTTGTCAATAGTTTCTGTTGACAAAACACATTTTGTGTGTGCACGCTCCATGAGTTTTATCTACAAAACTCACTAGTTATAACCATAGCCATTGGTTTACACCTTCCTAGTAGCATCTGCACCGTACAAATCCGTCTGTAGACAGACCCAGTATACGGATGGCTGAATTGTTCATAGTTATTGCTACTGTAAAGTTCAAATAGGAAAACTTGAGATCCTTGGCTTGTCCTTAAGCAGAGTGTGTGTGTGTGTGTGTGTGTGTGTGTGTGTGTGTCTTTTTTTAATAAGCTGTAAAACATGTATATATTGTAACTTTTACACTGTTTTTCTCATAGTTTTCAAACTACATGTGTAATCAACACTGAACATGAGTGCTGGAAAATGCAGTTAAGGTTGTTTAGCTACTTAAGCACTATTTTGTTGAAGAGTAACAGAGAGGAAGCCGTGCTAGTCTATACACTATCAAAACAAAAAGCAGTCAAGTAGCACTTAAAGACTAGCAAAATGGTTTATTAGGTGAGCTTTCGTGGGACAGACCCACTTTTTCAGACCATAGCCAGACCAGACCGGACTCAATATTTAAGGCACAGAGAACCAAAAACAGTAAGCAAGGAGGACAAATCAGGAAAAGATAATCAAGGTGAGCAAATCAGAGAGTGGAGGGGTGGGGGCAAAGGTCAAGAATTAGATTGAGCCAAGTATGCTCAGTCTAATTCTTGACCTTCCCCCCCACCCCTCCACTCTCTGATTTGCTCACCTTGATTATCTTTTTCTGATTTATCCTCCTTGCTTACTGTTTTTGGTTCTCTGTGCCTTAAATATTGAGTCCGGTCTGGTCTGGCTATGGTCTGAAAAAGTGGGTCTGTCCCACGAAAGCTCACCTAATAAACCATTTTGCTAGTCTTTAAAGTGCTACTTGACTGCTTTTTGTTTTGATATTTTGTTGAAGGTCTTTTTTAGGAATATGCCTGCTTAGGTGTTCAGTGATTATAAATCCTCTAGTTTAATTGCTAAACAGTATTTTTTTCAGAAGACATAATTGTTAAAGTAGCTAGCAAAAGTATTTTAAGTATTAGTTGCTCAGAGAGCATTAAATGCTGCCTGCATGCATTCTTTTACTGGTATTCATGGGGAAATAAAATGACTTTAATTAGGAGTCTGTTAATTATACTGTGCAGACTTGACGCATACCTACAACAGAAATAAAGTAGATTTTCTTTTGCAAATGTTTGTTCATCTTGATCTGAGGTAGAGGATATTTCACATTTCGCAATTAATGTGAACAACACGTCAACGTTAAGTGCAGATATCTCGGTTAAAATAAATGCAGTGAACAATCAGTTTTCAGTACTGATGCTATTCAGATGAAGAAATACGATCTGTATTTAATTGAGTGAAGAAGTTAGAATCTTCAGTTTGTATATAAATAAAATCCCAAGCGAAGCTTAAATGCCATGAATCTAAATTACATAAATACCTTTTCCATTTTTATTAAGCTTTGAAAATAGCAATAGTGTGTAGTGTTAACACTTTTAGAGCATTGCTTTTGGGCTAATTAAAGCTTTAAAAGTAACTTCTTTCTAGATTGGTTTCACTATGTTAACATATGTCTTAAATGACTCATGTCTCTTTCATTCTTTATAAAACATAATATTATTTAGTCTACATTGACCATGAAAGGACTGATAAAATTGGTTGCTTAATGAAGTTTCTAATAAGTGGAGCAGAATTGTATTTAATGCACTCAATTTAGGGCAGTATTTTTAATACTGGAGGTTGCATATAAGCTTGATCTGGTGTACAGGCTTAATTTTACTTGTGTTTCCAAAGCACTTGGATTGTTAAAGTACTGTAGTGTGTTAAGATTGAAACACAGAGCAGTTTTAGGACTTACTACTTCAGTTTGTTTCGTTGTTAGTCCTTCAGTATTTTATAAGTGCCAACAATGGGCTAAGATTTAAAAAAAAGTATATATATATAAATGTCAAAAGGAGATAGTACCTCACATTTTTCTAAGCAAGTGCGGTCAACATTAAACTCTGGGAGACAACCTTGTTCTCTCAAGTGTGCGCTATAGGCTTGAATGCTAGACAGTTTTTTGGCAGCTTGAATTCACATCTCACTTACATTCTGATCCTGTGAAGTGGTGGTCTTCTACTGGGAGCTGAGAACCTTTGTCTTTTTTTGGAAGACACTTGGTACCTTTCAGGATCTAGACTATAGTCAAAAAAATCATGTGTGTCACAAGATAGATTAGCTTTAATATTGCACATCTGTTAAATGTTCAATATCAATAGGCGTGCCAGATTGACTGCTTCTCCACATTCTGTTTCGTTATGCACCTATTCTTGGTATGTGGAACAAGTACAAACGTGTACTGTCACTTTCCTTGCTCTGTCAAAAGTTATTTTTGTTTCTTTACTACATGCACACATGCTGTGTCTTTTGATTGAAATTAAGTTCATGATAGTACTCTGTGTGTGTGTTTTCCAAAGCTGGAAAAGTGTTCTAAGTATTTCTTTTTTTCCTCTTTTAATAACAGATTTAATTGAAAATATTTACATATCCTCTACCAGTGGGAGAGAACTTAAAATTCTTATGACCAGTGACATCCCTGAGAATAGGCCACAGCTTGACAGCATCACAGTTTCTAAGAAACGTAACTGGCTACATCAGAGTACTCTAAAGGCCTCTAATCTGGATGAAGAAAATATATGTAAGAAAATGCAAGGAAATTCTATCCACGTACCCAAATCTTCCAGTCCGTTGACTGAAACTAAACAGCCACAGGGCTGTCCCAAATCACCCCTAGGACAGGAATGCCCTGCAAGTACCTATCGTTCTGTAACTGCTGTTCACCGTTCTACCAGCCCTTCAGTTGTAAGAAACTGTACTTCAGACTTCAGTGAGGATAATGATGCAGACGATGAAGGAGAAATATGGTACAACCCTATTCCTGAAGATGAGTCTGACTTTCTCAGAGTCCATTGTTTTACTGGGGAAAATTCTGTTAATTTGGATTCCCACACCACCAGTTTCCAGACATTGCCTGGAAGCGACTTGATTAAAGTACTGGGGCACAATAAAGGCTTTCCATACTCCTCAGAATCTGCAGGAGACAATCAGATGGCTCAGTCCAGTGAAATTAATCAGGCAGATTCCATACATTCCATGGAGTATGTGCAGCTGCACAAGCAGAATTTTGTGGCCAAGGCTCAGAGTGTGACGGCAGTAGAGGACAGCTCTGCGGTTAAATATTGTTTACCAGGTAAGATTACGGGATATATATAGATGTTATGCTCCTTTAATGGGAAAACTAAACACATTGTTTTCTTCGTTGTGACCATTTCTATAAAATTGATGGAAGGTTGATTTGTAAAATATGCAGGTCACAATTTTCAAAGGTAGGTACGTAAAGTTCAGCACCTACGTGGTGTAACTTTCACAAGTGACATCTACAGATCACATTCACTTACATTAGAAATGCAAGTACTTTGCCCCTTGCAAAATTATGCTACTTACATATGTATCTAATAATGAGTTTAGGTGTCTAACTTTGTGTACGCAACTTTGAAAATTATCATAATTATCTATAGATACTATTTTGTTTGAGTTTTTAACACATCCTTGCTCTGAAAAGCGACTAAGAGTGGGTTCCATGTTTCATATATATATTGTTTGACTTCTGAGTCAAATTTGTTCATCTCAGATGTGAAAAAGATGTCCTTGTTTAACCCTGGTTACCAGCCCTCTGAACAAAGCCTGGAATCTGAAATATAAACCACTTCATTATGGCTCAGACCATGCCAGCGTTAAAGAGTTTACAGAGTGAGCTGAGTTAATAATTCCGTTGCTGCACAATCACATTTTGTTTTCTATATCTTAGCCAATTCTGACCCAAGGTAGAAGTTTTTAACTTTAGCTCTGTAACTACTTAATTTCCTAAGAAGTCTCTTATATGGGATTTTTATCAAAGGCTTTCAGAAAGGCCACAAATGATATCAGTGCAGTCTATTGTATCTGCTGTTTTGTTGACTCCCTGAGGTTGCGCCTCTGAAGTACGGTATTCTCTCTTCCGGCAGCTTCCCTCATCCAGCATGGTCATGGATATTGCCAGATGGGAGAGTAGTGGCTGGTGCAGAAGTCCCCGCAGGGCTAGAAGCCAGAGCTTCCTCCTGCTCCACCGCACCACCAGGGGCTGGGAGCTGAACCCCCTTCTGCTCCATGGTGGCCAGGGGCTGGCTGGAACCCCATGGCAGCCTGGGCTGGGGAGACAGGCTGAAGCTGAAGCAGCCCCAGATTGCAGGGCTTTCTGCCTGTAGAAGACTTACATCTCCCCTTATGTGGCAACTTCTCTTGTCCAGGACTAGTCATGTCCCGAGCATGCCGGATAAGGGAGGTGCAACCTGTAGATGGGAGAATAAAGTTTTTCTTTTACAGAAGCTGTGCTGGCTTGTCTCAATCATGTTGATCATTGGTTAAGCCTATACCGTGGTAAAAGACCTGCTGCTATCCTGGGTCAGCAAGCTCAGGCTGCAGGCCTATGAAATTATAGTATAGATGTTCAGGCTTATGCTGGAGCCTAGTCTCAGGGACGCCCTCCAGCTCCCCCCTGCTTCTCCCAGCTCTCACAGTCCAGGCTCTGGTCTAAGCCTGAACATCTATGCAGCAGTTTTTTGTTTTGGCACTGAGCCCCACAAGCAGTGTTCCCTCCAACTTTTCCTGTCCAATGTGCAGAATAAATTTTATGTGCAGCGACGCATGTGTAGATGTGAACCAGCAATAGAAACAACTGCTGCTGGCTGTGGGCAGACTGCTAATCTGCTAGGCAGTATTTGAATATCTCTTGGGTGCCTGCCCCAGTGCTCAGCTTACAGGGAACATTACCCATAAGCCCGAGTCAGCTGATTTAGATCGACTACAGTTCTTTATTGCAATATAGACATACCACAAGTGTGTTATGCTCCCATTTCAAACATTGTTTCAACTAATATGTAAATTCAATAATTGTGGGAAAGGTTGGTGTCAGCCCATAAGAAGGAATAACTTGTCATTGACAGGGTCATGCGAATTGTTGACCTTGCCTTGTAACAGCATATTGAGTGAGAGTGAGTTATTGTCTTAGCACGGGCATGGGAAGCCAGGTGTGCCTGATTTCTAATTCCATCTCTGGTTTTGTTGAACTTGTCCCCATGGTCAAGTCACTTCATTTGTCATCCTCAGTTTCCCTTTATAAAATGGCCATATTAATACCTGTGTTTTGAAGATCCATTTCTGGCCTTTGGTAAAGACTTTGTAGACAAAGAGTCTGAGCAGTAAGTTATTTTGCCCATGTCCCAAATCCCTAAGTTGCTGTTGGCAGTGGGATTTGGGATACAGTCATATAGGGAATGTCTACACTGTCAAAAGCTCCATGTCACCAAGACTCAGTGCACTGATCTACAGACTGGAGGTGGTGCTTCAACACTGAAAATACCAGTATAGGCATTCCTGGAGCTGGAGCTCAAGCTCTGAAATAAATCCTGTGGGCCCTTACGGTCACTTACAGACTTGACTGTATTTAACCAGCCACTTGTGCCATGGTGTACCATCACACCAAGGACCCCACATTTATGCTTTTCTTTGGTAATGCCACAGTGGATAGGTAGAGGTGCATGTGTGGAGTATTTGTGAGGGTTCTGATTCCATTCAGGTTGAAAATGTTTTGCTTTGTAGTCAGTATTTAAATAACTGATACTGTTGTATTTGATTGCAGAATGGGAAGGAATAATCAGATCATTGTAGGGAAGCCAAGGGTGTGCTAGTCCTATATACTGTGTTTGACCCATTTAGGAGATAGGTCTTGCACTACATATGTGATTCTCAGGAACATTAATAGGAGTCACTTCTTTTGAAGGACTAAGCAGTCTATATATGAGGTAAAGCTGACTGTAGGTTTTCATGATGAAGAAACAAAGCTGCAGAAAACCCTGGATATAGGCCATTCAGGCTGCAGCCTGGTTCCTGGCTCCCCTGGGCTTGCAGGAGCTGGGAAATTGACCAGCCCAGCAGGACTGGTCTGTTTTGTGGTTCCCCGGGGCGCTGGGGAGGGAGCCAGGAACCAGCTGGTCAGTTTCGCAGGTCCCTCCAGTGGCAGGGAGCTGGAGTCCGACAGCAGCCCAGCTCCCCTCCCTTGGCAGATCTGGGAAACTGAGCAGGGCAGCAGCCCTGGTTAATTTCCTGGCTTCAAGGAGAAGAGGGGAGCTGGGAGCCAGGCTGCCCCTGGTTCCCAGCTTCCCTCCAGTGTCTGGACCCAGGAAACTGAACAAGGCTGCTGCCCTGCTCAGTTTTCCCTTTCTGCCAGTGGAGGGGAGCTGGAAGCCAGGCTGCTCTCTGACTCCCAGCTCTCTGCTGCTTGAGGGACTGGGGAAACCGACCAGCTGGTTCCTGGCTCCCCACCACTCAGGGAGCCAGGAAACAGACCAGTCCCGCAAACCCAGGGGAGCCGGAACCAGGCTGCAGCCTGATTCCAGTCTCCCCTTGACTTGCACGAAAATTGGAGTTGTGCAGGGGTGGCAGGAACAGAACCCCCATGTAATTTAATGGTTTACTGCACATCCCTTCATTTTAAATTACGCCTTGAATGTATGTCTGTAATTAAGTATGGTATAATTGATTATGGATTTTGCCTGTACAGGTTTACTCTGTATTCAATTAATTAAACTATTTTAAAGCATGTCTCTGTGGGTGCATTGAGTAGTGATCACATTGACTGGATTAGTAACAGAGAGGAAGCGGTGCTAGTCTATACACTATCAAAACAAAAAGCAGTCAAGTAGCACTTTAAAGACTAGCAAAATAGTTTATTAGGTGAGCTTTCGTGGGACAGACCCACGAAAGCTCACCTAATAAACTATTTTGCTAGTCTTTAAAGTGCTACTTCACTGCTTATTGACTGGATTACTTGATGATGAAGTGCATCCCTGCTGTTAAGTAATTGGCTTTATTGAGGAGGAGTAGTTAGTGATTCTTTTAATCCAGTTAAGGTATCTACAGTTATTTTCAGTCAAATTTAAAGCGACAGCTCATCCAGATGTAACTCCCACATGAAGGGCAGCACATCCAGTTTAGCTTTGTGTTTTAGGCAGGGTTTGAATTACATGAGCAATTGTTAAGCAATAAATAAATGTCTGTATTTTCATAGGCGCACACACTGAGCAGTAACTCTTATCAAATGCTCTTGGATTATTTAGCAAATCTGCTTTTCCCAGGAAGATATCTCAGTGAACGGTACTTGTAGGTTAAATGCAAACAATGATTTTTATCTGGTTTCCTAATACCATCATACATTTTTAGTGTTTTTTTGATGAGTTAGGTGCTTTTTATTAAGAGAGTGATTTTTATAACTGTTCTTCATCAGAGAGTGCTTTTGGGGCTGTTTTATGACTAAGATTGTTACAATTTCTGTTTTTAAATGAAAATACATTTAACAAGTATTTTATGGGTTTTTAGTGTTTTTTTTGTTTTACTCAGCTAAGTCAGTAAAACTAGTTTATTTTATGAGCTGATTTTCTTGCTAACAAAATACTACTGCATTTTAGTTTCAAACTACAGAGTGGCATGTTTAAATCTTTACCATTTTTGATTATTTTTGTTTTTAATTTTTGAAAATGCTGCTATTAATACTATGTTCTTTTATAACACACAAATATTGCAATTTAACTACTTCTTAGGCAGATATCCCAAACTGTACTGAATGGGGCTTTTATGTAAATACTATACCAGTATTTTAGGGTCTTAATGCTTCAGATTCTTTTGTTTTTGTTTTTAGTTCTCACTCAAAAGAAGCCTCAGAATTAGTAGGATTACTCACATACTACTCATGTGAAGAAGGATTTGCAAGTTAATTTCCTTGACACATAGTCCTAGCCACGTTTAATATTTTAAATTACTGAGACATAGAATTCGGTATAAGCAATTATAAATATTTAATAATTTTCCCCAAGCAAAATTACAACTGTAAAATTCTTATAGAAGCCAAATTTCCTGTGGTCCCCCAAAGTTTGCGTACAGCCACCAGTCCTGGCTCTCAGTGTTCTGTGCTGTTATAGTAAGGTCTCAGAGTACGTGACCCCGCTGTTATGCGGCTGACCCCCAATTCCTACAGTAAACCCTGGAAATGAGCAATTTCCAGTTGTGCTTAACTCACTCACCCCTGGCCCTGGCTCAGCCCCCTGCCCCGGTTCTGCACGGCCCTGGCTCAGCTGCCCCGCCAGCTCCACTCACCACCCGCGTATAACTCCTGCTCACCCCCCTACCCCCGCCTCTGCCTCTAGCTCACCACCCCTCAGGCACAACTCTGGCTCAACCTTCCCAGCGCCGGTTCAGCGCCCCCCCAGACAGCTCACCACCTGCACGAGGCTCCAGCTCACCCCCCGTGTGCGGCTCTGGCTCACCACCCTTCATGCGTGGCTCCAGTTCAAACCCCTGCCCCCAGTTCAACCCTCTGTGTGCAGCTCTGGTTCAACACCCTGGCCTGGTTCAAACCCCCTGTGGCCCAGCTCACCACCCGCACGCACAGCTCCAGCTCAACTCCACCCCTTGCCCCCACCACCCTAACCCACCCCGGACTTAGCTCCACCCTGCCCGCCTCCCACTGCCCCAGTCCACCTCCAGGCTTAACCCTCCCCAACTGCCCCACCCACCCCAGGACTTACCTTTCTGCTGCCTCCCTGGCTGCAGAACATGTGTTCCACTGAGGGGAAAAGCTGGACCGCCACTTACACAAAATCCAGGTTATGTGAGGATGCGTGGAAGAGAATCCTCGTGTAACTTGAGGGTCTACTATATTTAGCTTTAATTTACCCCTAAATGTCTTCTGTGAGCCCAGTAAGCAGTGGAAATGTTCATAATGTTTCCAGACAATATTGACCTCCCTTGGTTTGGCAAATTCTCTTGTTCAGCACCAGTCAGGTCCATAGAATGTCAGACGAGAGAGGTTCAGCCTGTATATACAATATTAAAATGTAAAATATAGACTGGCATACAATGAAACATAGCTGTAAAATTCATTCAGTGCTGGTCTAACTTTCAAAATGTTGACAGATGACCTCTCTTTTATAATGGTTTGCATCACAGAGGTGTGATATAAAATAAATAAGCAGTTATGTAGTACATGTAGTTGTGAAATGTAATTTTAGAAGACAGGTACAATTTTTGGTGGTGGTTTTTAATGTACTAGTATAATGGAAGTGGTGGTGTAGGTCTGAAAGAAATTAGAATAGCTACCTGTAAACATTGTTTGTTCGTAGTGAGGGCCACAGAACCATGATATTGGTTCACTGGGCACACCGCTCTGAGTGCAGGCCAATCCCGTCTCTCACTGCAGTTCCACCATCCTGCCATCTTGGAGAAACTAACATATTTTTATCTGCTGCTTCAACTCCTCCTACCTGCAGAACAGTTGAAGAATAGCATTAAATGTCTAGGCTGTCACAATCTGCCATTGCAGCATAGTGGATTCCCTTTCTCCCCATAGGCCATGCACAGCACAGCTTGTGTCTCAAACCTCACTGCTGCTTGCATGCCTGATGGGAGATCTATGCTGGTTATGTGGAGACTTAGGTATCACTCAAGTGAGTTCATGCTCACTTTGGGACCCTCCAGAGATTCCTCTTATCCTTCCCTCCACTGTATCTTATCCACTCCCCCCCACCCAGTAAATACGTCTTTCTCCAGGATGGCTGACCAGATTCAGAACAGGCTTTTCAATAGGTAAAGTAGTCAGGAGAGTTACTGTCATAGGTGCAAGCCTGAAGGGATAAAAATATCACACCCGATCAAGGACTGTCCAAGGATCTGGTCCAAACAAGAGGGCAAGCACAGAGTAAACTGGCAAGAGCTCAGGACAATCTGATATGGTTTCAAGACTCTGCTCCCATATCTGGACTCTTCTCTTGGCTGAGCTGTTCCTGTCGTGCTCAGTACATGTCCTAGTTCAACAGAAAAGCACAATGCATTTTTACAGTCTGTCAAAGAGAAACTCCCCTCCTGATGGCTTGGGCAAAGGAGAGCCTGCAGTCAATTTGTTCTGTTGATGTCCAAGGGAAAATAGAAAGTTAGGGTGAGCTGGCTCAGAAGACAAAAATTAGACAATCCCAGTGGGGAGCTACTACACCCGGAGGTATGCCATCTGCTAGTTAAAGAATTCAGGCTCCCAGCAAGAGCTCTCTGTCTCCTACCTGGCTCTCAAGGTATAATGTCTTTTCGTGTTGGCAGCGTCACACAGCAAAGGCCACAGATACCTTGTAACAAAGATTGACAAAACACTATTAAATGTCTTCAGTCTTCCCCAAAATGTTATAGAGGTTCAGGTGAAAAGCTACAGCCCTAGTAATTCTGATAGCCCCTTTCTGGTCAAAAAGGTCTTGGTTCTCTGCCCTACTTGTCACGATACAAAGACCTCCCTCTGCTTTCCGATCAGAAGGGATATAATACTGCAAGGGCAACAAGAAGTCCTGTGGCACCTTATAGATTAACAGATATTTAGGAGCATAAGCTTTTGTGGGCAAAGACCCGCTTCATTAACAGGTGTGTTGTGAACAAGACACGAGAAGTCATTCTTCCGCTCTACTCTGTGCTGGTTAGGCCTCAGCTGGAGTATAGTGTCCAGTTCTGGGCACTGCAGTTCAGAAAAGATGCGGAGAAACTAGAGAGGGTCCAGAAAAGAGCAACAAGAATGATTAAAGGTCTAGAGAATGTGACCTATGAAAAAAGGTTGAAAGAATTGGGCTTGTTTAGTTTGGAAAAGAGGAGATTGAGGGGAGACATGATAGCAATTTTCAAGTATCTAAAAGGGGGTCATAAGGAGGAAGGAGAAAACTTGTTCTTCTTGGTCTCTGAGGATAGAACAAGAGGCAATGGGCTTAAACTGCAGCAAGGGAGGTTTAGGTAGCACATTAGGAAAAAATTCCTAACTGTCAGGGTGGTCAAACAGTGGAACAAATTGCCAAGGGAGGTTGTGAAATCTCCATCGCTGGAGATATTGAAGAACGGGTTAGATAGATGTCTATCAGGGATGGTTTAGATAGTACTTGGTCCTGCCATTGGGGCAGGGGACTGGACTCGATGGCCTCTCGCGGTCCCTTCCACTCCTAGCGTTCTATGATTCTATGATTCATCTGTTGCATCTGAACAGATGCAACAGATGAAGCGGGTCTTTGCTCACAAAAGCTTAAGCTCCTAAATATCTGTTAGTCTGTAAGGTGCCACAGGACTTCTTATTGTTCTTGAAGATAGACTAACACGGCTACCTCTCTGATACTTGTCACAATACTGCAAGGGTCAGTCATGAGTCAGAATCCAGACAGTCTGTGCCTAGCTGCTTGGTTCTTGAATGGACCCTCGGATCAGCAAAGTTAGTCAGAGAGCTAATTGTCACAATGGTAGTGTCCAGTAATAAATCTACTACCTCAGCATGTTTTGGGGCCCAGCTGACATCTACCATTGGCACCAGAACAAGGGTGTTGCCCACACACATGGAGATTATTGAATTTTCCGAAGATGGTCTCACGCTAGGTCAGGCAGCTCAAACATTCAAAAGTCACGCAACTGCTTTGCTTTCCATCCCCATGGGCAGCTTAGAAGTAGATTTCATCTTACCTAGGTATCCAGCATGGTGTGGCAAGGCTTGGTTTTTTTGTTTGTTTGTTTGTTTGGTTTTTTTGTTTGGTTTTGTTTTGTTTTGTTTTTTCTGGAGCAGCATCTCTTCTTTTGTAGGCTCTTACCTGGTTCTTGGTGCCATTACAGGTCATCTATTTGTGCCAATTGTGGAGGTGTCTTCTTACTTTCTACCACCACCTTGTAGGAGCCATCATGTTAGTCTGCAGACTGAGCTGGGATTTCTGTTCCTGGAACATCACCACTGTACCTGTTACAAGGAAAGTGATACTAAGAATCAACCCTGGTTTAATGCTGGAGATTAACCTCAGGTTTCATAGAGCATAGGGATTGTCATTCCATGTTTCTGTCCAGCTCCAACTTTTCCACAGAGAAACTGTCTCAGGCTTTGGATTTCTGCAGAGCTTTTAAAGTCTATATTTTGCACAGCTGAGGTGCATGCGCTATTATCCTATGTCAAAGGGTAAGAAAAAGCTTCAAAATCTCATATTTCAAATGGCTAAAATAGTGTATGTCAGAAGCATAAAAGCATGTGTATATGTAATAGATGGCAGAGGTGTGGCTGTTTTAAGGGGCGGAAAAGCCTCCTGAAACCAAAGGAGTAAAGTAGCCACCTAGTCACACTTTCTCCAAATCCTACAAGCTGGACATGCTGTTATTGTCTGATGCTGCCTTCAGTAAATGGATACACCTCGCTGTGATGTCCCAGTAACTAATCAGAAAGGCGTACACCATTTTCCATCTGTAATGAGTGCATATAATCTCCTCCCTTTCACATACACACAGTGGATACTGCTATGAAAACTGCCACGATATGGATCCCTGGATCTGATTAAGATTAGGAAAATGCCTTTCTTCCTTATCCGAAAATCTCTTTTAGGAGTAGGACGTCCATAGATACATATGCCCTTGGACTGTTAATTGGGAAGAGAGATGGGGTTATTAATTGGCACAGAGTGTCTTATACATGGATTAGTTTGCTCTGCGGCAGAATTGTTCTCTTTAGTCTTAGTACTTAATTTTCCTTACCAGTATGCATTTTGTTAGTTTGCCTAAGGATACGAAAGTCTTTCAACTGGCAGTTTCGTAGTAAAGGAGCCACACCTAGCCTGCTACTGATTTGTGAAGTTTTCGTCTGCCTCCAGAGCTGCATGTACAGAGAGTCCGTGTCATGTGGCCTCAGACCTGAATATTTCATATTTTATAGTAAAGGCACAGATACATTCTCCTGTTCTGCATCTGTTGGGTAACAGTGTGGAACTTTTAGATCAGTCACTTATTGTTACTTTGGCAACACTTTACTGCTTTCGGGGAAGAAGAAGGTGTGTGTTTATACCAAGATACCTGATTCAATGTAAAATCCTTGTGGAAACAAGGCTGTGGGTGGTAACTCTAACGTCAGGATAGCCTGGAGGTGCTGTACAGCAGTCCCGGTGCTGTATAGTGACAGTACACCAACAGTTTTGATGAGCTAAACTTCACTGTCTCCTCAAAGTTCCCTGGTACTTAAGGTAGTTGAACTCTTCACAGGAAATGGCACTATCTGCTTGTCACCTCTTACTTGGCTGATGCTAGAACAAAAGGAGAGAAGCTAAGGCTTAATGTACTCTGTTGGAAGATTGACCCTTTGAAGGTCAGTCTTCTGGGGTTTGATTTTGCGCACAAGAGAAATCAAGTTCTCAGGGGTCAAAGTCGACCCCTGTGCTGCTTGGAAGAGGTGAGGGGTAAGGAGGGTCTAGACTAGAGAAATGCTCCTGTTGACCTTCCCCTGCCTTTCTTTTCTGTGTACCTTAAATAGTTTTGTCAGAGCTGAATACTGAGGGCCTTGTCCAGTGGTGGATAACAAGAAAAGCGATTGACCACCAGGGTTAGTCCCTGGAAGGCTTCTGCCACTATGAGTAACTGCACCTCTGTAGGTATTGGGCAATTGCAGCTCTCATTGGCTGCAGCTCACTGTTTGCAGCGAATGGGCATGGCAGGAAGTGACATGGACTGGGATACTGCTTCCTGCCACTCCCAGTGGCTGCGATTGGTGATCTGTGGCCAATGAGCATTGCAGTTGCTCAATGCCTGTGGAGGTGCCAGTAAGTATAGAGGTGAAGGCCTTCCAGGGACTAACCCTGGCAGACCGGATCTAGCCCATGGGATGGTCTTTGCCCACCCCTAGTCTGGTTGTGTGTGGATCTGAGGCATCACTTGACACCTCTGTTTTGTTGATAGAAGCAGCAAAGAGACCTAGCGGCCTGGGCTGAAGTAGCTGTGACAGTGGTGTCCAAAAGAAATTTAACCATCACCACAGCTGTCCCCCCAACCCAGGTGCTGCCCCTCCCCCTGACCCAGGCACTGCCTCCCCCCCTGCACCCCGATGCAAACTGCCTGTGCCTCACTGGAGCTGTGCTGTGTCTGGAGGTGCTGAAGGCCCTGGAGCCATGCCTGGCGCAGCAGGAGGAACCACATCTGCAGCTGCTGCCACAAGCTTGTTCCACCAAGGGGTGGGGCGTGTGCACAGAGTGGGTGGAGGGCACTCCACGTGTGGGGCCCTCACGAGCCACTTAGCCGCACCGCAGTGTCCAGTTCGCCACACATGGCGAACAGCAGATGTATGGGACACCGTGGAGCTGTGGTTCTCCCTCTTTTTCGACTGTAATGTGTGCTGAATAACTCTCGTTACAACCTGGCTGTCACAAAGGAGCAAAAACTGGTTTTGCTTTCTGCACTGTGAATGGAGCAAAAAGAACTGGGTCTGTCAGGAGATGGCAGGGTCGAAAGGCATGCGAAGGTGGGCAGCAACACTGGGACACAGATGAGAGTTGCCTGCTTCCAAGTAACTCCAGGAGGAAAGTGGAGGGCAGTGGGTCATGGTGTCACACTGACAACGTACAGATGGAAAATGAGCTGTTCAAGACCAGCGTATGCAGCGACAGTGACACGAAAAATTGGTGACAAACTCATTCTAATAGATTTTGAATGTTCAGGTTTGGCTGGTGAGCTAAACTGCTATTATACATCTGGTTTTTTTTCCCCCTAGTGAAATATTACATCAGCTATGTTGGGCTCCGCAAAATCATTATTGTAATGGACGTGCAGGCAGTTTAGGTGATTTACTTGCATTATGTGCCTCTGGAGGCTAATCTGCAGTCAACACCTCTTTAATTATGGACTACTTAAAATAATTCATTTTCAGTCGGTGGGGGCAGCTGGTAGCTACAGTTAGTTGCTATCAGAACATTGTCTCTCCTCTCTTTCTGGAAAGGTTTCTAACCCCTAACTAAAACATCAGGAGAAGGTTTTTTTTTTTTACCTTATAGCAATGTCTCTACTGCCACACTTTGGGTTCTCATTGGGAATTGAGCCTAGAACCTTTAGCTAGAACTGATTGAAAAATGGTAGTTGAGGGGAAAAAAATCAGTCCACAGGTGTAAAGAAGAAATGGTTTTCCATTCATTTGAATTATCTGTAAATATTTTAAAAACACCCTTTTTAAAAAAATAAAATGGGATTTTGATTTTTTTTCCTCCTTGTTTTCACCTCACCAAACTGAGTAGAAATTTTAACTTCCTTGTTTCTTAACTAGCATTGTTCGAATTTGGGAAAACATGCATTCTTCTTTAAAGACTGTTTGTTTCTAATTCTGTTTTTTAGCCAAATAAGGTTGGAGTTCTTTGAGCATAAAAACACCTCAATGGGTCTGATATTTAGCTTGTGTAAATCAGTGTAGTCCTGTTGACTTCAGTGGAGCTATGCCACTTGCAAGAATGGAAGAGCTGGCACAACATTTTTGTGTGGCTTATGACTTAAAAGAATACTTTGTGTTCTACACCCCCCACCCCGCAACACACACACGCACCTCATGGATGTCTTGCACAGGAATGCTTTTGTATCTGGATCTTTTTGGTTTGGTTTGTTTATAAACATTCCAAACTTCATCAGTGACTGAGGAAAAAGCATGAACAAATCCTGAACGTATGTTGACAGCTGTTCAGTGGCTGTTTTTTTAGAAGAATGTTTTTGTTTGTACCACAGCGTTTTTATATGAACTTAATCCAATGTTTTCAGAGTTATATGTATCATGCCCACTCAAATATGTATTCCTGGAAACCTGTAGGAAAATGTTTTGGTGAATAGCCATTATAGTTAAGTAATAGTTTCAGGTTTTCATTGGATACTTGGATATTTGCATTAAAATTGTAACGGTCTGTTAGAATTAAGGGAAAAATTGTTACCTGGTATATTTTTGTGTTGTCCAGTTATCCATTCTCCTTAACCTATCACTATAAAAAAATTACAGGATTTTCTGGTAAAATGTAAAACAAATGTTTAAACATTTAAAACGTCTGAAAATGAATGAAAAACTTATATAAAACATGGCAATCAAATATTATGCCTTTAAAATAATGTAACTTGTTGGCAATCCATGTAACAAAGATCAATATAAAAACACAAGGTGGGTGAGGTTTGTTATTGGACCAGCCTCTGCTGGTGAAAGTGAGAAGCTTTCAAGCTTCAAGAAGCTGAAAAAGTGCACTCTTCTCCATGGTGAAGTTGGCTAGCTCAAGGTGTCTACACTTGGGAATAATGTTGAATTTGTTAAAGTCTACTTTGTAACAGTAGATGTTATAAAGTCAAAGTTGAGTGTCCACACCTGCTCACAAAGTCGACAGCATGTCCCCTCTTAATTGCCTAAGTTTGACTGCGGCAGCAGTGGATTTTGGACACCTATCCCCTAGTTCCTGCAGCCCAGTTGCATTTAAGATTTCTGTGCCAGTATCTTGTGGGGGAAAAATAGTCTCCACAAGTGGTTGTGGGGGCGTGATGTCATCATCCCATCTCACTCTCCCCTGCCATTGAAAACATATGGCCATTTTTCCAAAGTCTGCCCCTGCATCTGGACGCTTTGGCGATGACCACTGTTGGTGCTGGCTATTGATGTGCTAATCTGCCCTGAGCACAGCAGTGTCTGAAATACTGACATTACTTCAGGTAAATTCAGAGGAGACTACTTCTGGCCCCAAAATCTTTTCCCCTGCTGAAGCCCGTGATACCCAAGTGCCACTCGCATATGGTGTAAATACCAGTAGAATCATCTGTAGTGACCACATGGACCACTATCTTCACAAAGAAAGAAGATGCAATGGCATGTTCTCTTCCTGCTCTGGGAGTGTGGTCTAATAGGTTAGAGGCTAGGAGGCCTGGGTTCTTTCCCCAGCACTGGGAGGGCATTGGTGTCTAGTGGTTATAGTGCTGGAAGGAGCCATTACATGGTCCTCTCCAAAATGTGGTG
Organism: Carettochelys insculpta; assembly: GCF_033958435.1. Lineage (NCBI taxonomy): Eukaryota > Metazoa > Chordata > Testudines > Carettochelyidae > Carettochelys > Carettochelys insculpta. The sequence goes on along the minus strand of NC_134145.1, from coordinate 29,572,885 downwards.
AGGAGCCCGTCCGAAGTAGTAGTGGTGCAAGCACTGTAATTACTTCTACTCATTATGCAATCCCAGACTAAAGAAAAAAGGAAACCCAGGAAAATGCTTCTTCATGGAAATTCAACAGCTGAGAATGGTCTGAAATATCTCGATTTAGAAATGAAAATACCAGCTGCTTTAAATATACCTTTGTCTGAATTACCTGCTTAATGAGCCAAAGATCTGTGGAACACACAAATAGAAGTGAAGAGGCAGAGAGGCTGAGATTTTAAAGTGGGCTGAAGGAGCCAGGTTTGAGGAAGAGAGTTTAATAATTTTAATAGTTTAATAATCTTAAATAGTAGTAGTGGCTCAAGCACTGTAATTACTTCAAGACTCGTTATGGATCTAAGACTAAAGAAAAGGAGAAGTAAAAGTTAAGGAAGTATTAGACGATGGAAGGTTGTAGAAAGATGAACCCTTGAGATTGTTGTCTGTTGGCCCCACTCAAGAATTATTTAGCCTGTGAATAGCAGGGATTCTCTTGCCCCTTCTGGTAAAGAAACCCTGGAACTGCCTGTGTGGGAGAGGGAAGTAAAAGAGAGAGCCCACAAGCTTCCATTCCTTCACAGGAAATCATCTCCTAAGGCACATGCTTTCAGAAGGAAGTGTGGCCCTGCAGGGAGAACATAGGAAACTATCTTTAACCAATGAACCTGCTGGGTTGGGGTTACCTTTTAAAAAGGGACAGAAGACAGAGCTCTCTAGAAAATACCCCGTGCAGAACAGACATAGGGCAGAGGCAGGTGTCCTGAAGCACAGTTCCAGCAGGGATCGCTTAAAAATGTAACAGCCCCATAGCACCTTGGGGCGAGGGAGGTGCAGCCCCGTAAAATGTACAGTGCACAAAACAAGTTTCTCAGCCTGTCCTACTAAATCCTGTGCAAGGAAAAAGCCCTCTTAAGCACTGAAACCCCATGCAGGACAGGGCATGTCGCTGTCTGGAAGCATGGTCCGCATGGCCTGGCGGCCATGTGGCGGGGTGGAGGGGTCTAGCCCACCAGCCACATCGTGGCTTGGGAAGGGCATGCCGCTTTCTGGAAGCAGGGTCTGTGCAGCCCAGCAGCCATGTGGTGGTGCAGCTGGATTTTCCCCCAGCATATGTGGGAATTCCTGGTGTAACCTTTCTCAAACATATGCTGGGAAATCTTCCCACAACTGTATGCTTTTCTTTTGCTGGTTCACAGTTTACTCAGCACAGACTACCCACACACTGATGGCCGCATGCTGGTGCTCTTTCGCGATCTTGAGAATTCATGGCTAGTACATGTGGTGGCAGAGATGTGCTTACCATGCTGGCCGGAAAGGAAAGGAAATAAATTCAAAAGTCTCAGGCTGATGACCCCTGTTTCCTGTCACCTACTTCCTGCTCAACTGGAGAGGAGCAGTGGTTAAGCAATGACCAGAAAGGACACATTGGGGGCATTGTGGGATACTTTCAGAGGCTAATTGATTTTAATAACACTGCTGTCCGCACTTGCGTAAGTCAGCGTTGAAAAATTGATTTTTGGCGTTATTTCTGGTGAAATCGGGAGTACAAAAGTTGAACATAAGAGCCCCTTCTCGACCTATTGAGTGCTGTGGTGAAGACTGGTAGTTTATAAAATCGACCTAAGACCCTTACATTCAATTTTATCCTTTAGTGTAGACCGGCTCTTATTCCGGTCAGGCTCACTTGTGCAGATGTTGATTTAATTAGGATTAAAAGATGCAGGACTGTATGGACACTGATTCCAAATATAAAGCTGAAATGAAAAATATCTGAACTTATGAAGCACTGCCATTCCCGTAGGGTCAGCACGCTTCCCGAGTTACGAAGAAGGCTTTATAATTTTGTTCAATTGTGTTATTGAACCAAGTAAAAAAATTTGCTTTATTAATCTGACAAATAACTTATTTGAGTAATTGTGTACAATGTCAAGTCATTTTCGTTCAATGTAGTGTCCTTCCAGGAAAATATGAAACCAGTCTAATATAAAATTATGAATCTCTGAGTTGAGTTCTGCCAAAAAAAAACCAAAAAACTTTTTCTCTCATATGCTTATAATGCCAAACCAAAAAATATATAAAGTGGATTTATGTGGAAAGTATAAGTGCTGGCTTTCAATTTCATTATTTTAACTTGACGTATTTCAATAAATTTGAACCTTTATAATCAGCTATGTCAGGAGTAAATTGCAAAGCATCTTGTTTTTTCCTGGTGATGCTTTGGTTGTCATTTAAACACAAGTTGCCTCTTACCTATTGTTTCCCCTTGCCTTTCTTCCTGCTGGATAAGTGTAACAGACATGATCAAACTCTGACTGTGGGTGGTATGAAATTAGGACTGAGTTTGCCTAATAATTGGTGTTTCCTCATATTATAAGCAACCAGAAGCAGCAGTTTATTCCTTTAAGCAATATTATGTGACTGCTGTATAGAGGAAACTGTATTGCCAAGCAAATATTTATTAGATTTAGGCTATAGTGAGTTTTTTTGCAGATTGTTAAAAGCTCTTTATGCTGTGTGGAAAATCATTTGCATACCTTAGTCACTTGCCGTCCGTACTGCAAAACGTGGTTGAACACTTATGGAAATACTGGCCTGCCTGATAGTTGACTTAAAATTTTCCTCATATTTCATTCTAACAGTTGGGTACTGAATACATCAGAAATTGGACACACACATTCAGAATGTTAGATTGACTCTTCAGCTCTACCGAAACTAAGATAAGTTTAACATGTTGGCTTGCTTTTCTAAGCCTGTGCCAGAGACTTCTGACAGGAAAGGAAGATTAATGTTAGCAGGCTAAAGCATGCTGCTGATTACTACAGAATGCTTCAGGCCAGCCCACCAGTGGGACTGTGCTGTGATTTGCAGTACAAGGAAAGGCTTTGTCCAGTTTTATCAAACACTACATTTCTGGTGCTTGCCAGAAAAACACAGCGGGCATGCTAGGAAAAGTCTTTTCCTTGTAAGCAAACTTCATCAATGAGACACAGCAACTGAGGAAACAAGAAAATTCATGTATTTTGCTGGAGAACGGATCTTATGCACCATTTTTCAGAATTGTAATTTTGCATCATCAGGAGCCTTTTTTTGTTAAAGAGAAGGCAACTGTAGCTGTAAAAATTAGCAAAATGCCACTTATTAGTTCCCAAACGTTAGATTTTTTTTTTTAACTTTTGCAAAAATAGTGAAAAATAAGGTTCTAATGAAATAGTGAAACTAGTATTTCTGGTTTCACTGTTCAAGCTGAGTGAAGTAGATAAAGTAAACTAACCTTGTTAATGGTGAAAAGTAAATCACATTAATAGAGGGGAATTGTGAGGCTCAGTTAAAGACTATACAATCATTTAAGTGCTATGAATTAAAGCTAAAAGCATTTAAAAATCTACTGGTAGTAACAGAGTTGCAGCCATCTTATTAAATGTGACAGTGTGATTTGCTTAGTATGCTTTGTAAGCAATGTTTGCTCATTTACAGATCCTCCCAGTGCAGCTTTAGCAAAGGATTGTAATTTATGCTTGGAGTTTTGTTAGTGGTTATGACCAAATATGTCAACTAGAAAAGAAGTATAATAGGTTCAGTATGCGCAGAACAGAAGTTATGTAACATCTGATCTTCTGTGGCTCAGCATGCATTTTATTACTGAGATTGTCTATACTTTCTTCTTGTTGTAACAACTAGGAATTCGGGATTTTTTTTTTTTTAATTCTCATCTTTTCCTGTTGTGGTAAAGTGGGAGGAAAGCATACTTGGTACAGTCCTTCTGGCTGCCTAGAGCTAGTGATCTGTTGTGAAGTGGTCTTAAATTCTCTCTGGTGGCAGCTATGTTATCTGATCTGCAGAATGAGTAAGGTAGTAATGACTACCAAGGAGGAACATAAATATCACAAGGGAAAAAGGATGATTCAGAATGAGGAGACCATCATTAAGCATTGTGATCTCACTCCTGTGGATCACCTTGGAATTACTGGGCACAGTTCCATTTATCCTGAGGTAATTCTCTGTTATCTTCAGTAGATCTATGCCGAGAGACACTGGTAAAAATGAGACAATCAGACCCATTGACTTACACTTTTAAGTTCAAGCAGTACTTCAGTGCAGCAATGTGGTTGCAGCACCAGCACTGAGAGAGAGTTCTAGCGCGATAGGTAAACCACCTCCAGGAGGGGAGTTCCTAACAGTTCTGGGAGCCTGTTTATGGTGGCGTTTTACAGCATAGTAACTTGCTGCGTTTTGAGGGAGGTTGCACCTCATTGAGTGAGAAAGTTACAGTGCCGTAAAGGTGCATCAGAGATGAGCCCTGGTAAATCTCTTGAATGTCCCGATTTCTGTCTTAGGGGTCATGCAGTATGCAAATGTGCGTACTCAGTGCAGAAAATTACATAATACATTTCTAATGCCTACCTGCCAGCATTCCTTGTCCGTCGTCTTCCATTGTTAATGTGATGGCCTACATCTACACTATGAAATAATCGAATTTATTGAAGTCGACTTTTAACTGCTAGATTTTATGAAGTTGAAGATGTGTCCTCAAATCTCCAAAAAGTTGACATAGCATACCTCCATTGCCTTACCTAAGTTTGTCAGCAATGCAATGTGGGTACCTATCCCACAGTCCCTGTTGTTGTGTTGCATTCTGTTTTTTGTGACAATGGCTTATGGGAAAAATGCGCCACAAATGCTTGTGGGTGTCCAATGTCATCATCCCATAGTGCAGTGCCCCCACCCCACTGCTGCTGGAAAACAAGCAGACACCACAGGGAATTTTGCACCATTTTTCAGGCCATTTTCCAAAAGCCTGCCCCTGGCTCATGCTGCTGCACAGCACTAGCTTGGATCCTGAACAGCTTAGAGTCATTGCACAGAGTGTTACAGCCACTTCCCAAAATGTTGTGTGATATTTGATTAGACAAAGCCAGTTGGAGGAGGAGAAGGATGCAGATGATTCAGAAGATATTGAAAAAGCGGAGAACAGAAATGGAGAGCTGCTGGCTGCCCTGGGTGTATTGTATGCAGTGTAGTGCTGGTTCTGGAGACATGAAGCTAGCACACACTGGTGACTGCATCATTTTGGAGGCCTGGGATGACCAGCAGTGACTGTGCATGCAGAAGTTCTGCAAGGCCACTTTTATGGAACTTTGTGATTTGCTGTCACCCTGCCCTGCAGCACAGCGATACCAGAATGAGACCTGCTTTGGCAGCTCACAAGCAATTGGCAGTTGCTCTGTGGAAGTGTGCAACATCTGACAGCTACCCGTCAGTGGGAAATCAGTTTGGGGTGGGCAGATCTACAGTGGGGGCCGCGCTGATGCAGGTAGCCTATGCAGTCTGTGACCATTTGGTGCGGAAGATCAAGACTCTGGGAAATGTGCAGCACATAGTGGAGAGCTTTGCTGCCATGGGGTTTCCTAACTGCAGTGGGGCAATAGACACATCCCCATCCTGGCCCTGGACCACCTGGCCTCAGAGCACATAAGCCATGAGAGGTACTTCTTCATGGTGTTGCAGGTTTTGGTGAGTCACGAAGGTCACAACATCTACGTAAGGTGGTTGGGAAAGGTGCACAATGCACTCATCTTTAGAAATTCTGACCCATACAGAAAGGTCCAGGATAGGACTTTCTTCCGAGACCAGAAAATCAAGATTAGCAATGTGGAGATGCCTGCTGTGATACTGGGCAGCCCTGCTCACCCGCTGCTCCCTTGGCTCATGAAGTCATACACAGACACCCTGGACTGCAGTAAGGAGTGCTTCAGCAACAGGTTGAGCAAGGGCAGAATGGTGGTAGAAAGTGCCATTGGCCATTTAAAAGCCAGGTTAAGGTGCCTTCTGACCCGTTTGGACCTTTGCTAAACCAACATCCCCACCGTGGTTGTAGCATGATGTATTCTCCATAAAATTTGCAAATCAAAGAGGGAAAATTTCATGCCGGCCTGCGTTGCATAGGCAGATGCCCTGGGCAATTCTTTTGCACAGACGGATACAAGGGTATTCACCAACGCACACCATGCAGAAGAAGCAACAGCAATCAGGGAGGCTTTGAAAAATAGCTTTATGAATGAGCAGACAGCCACGTGAACCTGCTATGTTTAACTATTGTGAAACCACCCCCAACTCTTACAATGATGTGTGCGTGACCTTTATGAAGGCACCTCCAACTGCATCCTACCCCATGCGAACCAATAAATGACACTGTGGTTTTCACAAAACCATTGTTTTTATTTAGAGGGATGAGGGTTAAGGTGTAGGTAGGAAAAAGAAAGGACTCCTGGCATCAAGTGTGAGCCTTTTGTAGTGTGGAGAGGTCCTGTGCATGGAGTAAGAGACTGTCCTTGCTCTCCCACCTGCTGCATTCAGGGACCCCAATGGGGCAGGGGTTGAGCCTTATTGAGGGTTGGCCAGGCAAGAGGGAGTGGAGGCCACATAATGAGCCCTGTGGAGGGTGTCCCTCTGCAGTTCCAGTATGGACTGCAGGATCCCTGCTGCCTGACGTCTGTTAGGAGCTCTGCCCAGTTCTTGTTCATGTAGGGGAGCATGGTTTAGCACCACTGCTGGATCTGCTTTCTGTCGGTGGCAGTTTTGGCTCACTCCCTGTCTGTCTTTTCAAGTTGCTGTAGGATGAGGTCCTGTTTAGATTTTTTTTCTTTTGCCTCATCGCAGCAACCTTGTCTTCCCCACTCCTGCTGCCTGTTAAAGACAGTGAATGTCAAAATTTGGATACAATTTTTTAAATGCAACACAAAGTGCTTACCCATAGAATGAATGGGTGTCTGTTTGACAATCATTGCAACTCTTATTTTTTCAAGGCCACTTTTGGCTTCTTAAGGATGACAGAGTGAATCAACCTCTGCAGAACGGAAGCTATTAGTTATCCAGACCACTTCATTGTGGACATGGTAGGATGTGGTTGGCTTAAGGATGGTGGGGAGCAGGGTCCGCAGAGCCCAACAGCTGCATGGCAGGGAGAAGGGTTCAGGCCCACTAGATTCATGGCAGGCAGGGGTGAGTGGGTGGGGGAGCTTCTCTGTAAACCGTGAAGAATGGGAAAAAAACTTCCTTGGCAGCCCCTCATAAATCCTGTGCAAGGGAAAAGCTGCCTAAAACAGGAAAAGCCAATTTCTAAAGCAGTGTGGAGGGAGGGAAGAGGGCCAGGAGAACCTGCCAGCTGCATGGATGTGGGGAGATGGAGAACCCGCCAGCCACATGACGCAGCAGGGCTGTCCTGGGAAATTTAAATGGCCAGGGAGTAGTGTGAAGAACTCTAATTCCCATGCTTCTTCTAGGTTTCCAAAAGAGACATCAGCCTCCTAAGAATAACAGAGTGAAAAAAATATGTTCATAGTGTATGAGCACAGGGCTGGAAAATTTGCCAGAATGTTGTGGTGCCATGATGCCAGATTACTTACTGGTTGCCTGGTGGCAAGATGCGCTATCGCGGAAGATGGGATAAATCAGGCCTCTCCAAAAACCTTGTGGAAAAAAATGAAGAGTACCTGGCTGAGACCTTTATGGAGATCTGCAAAAATGATGAGCACTTCATCCCCAGAAATACTAACAAGCTGTTCTAAGGGGCATAAGTTCCACTGCACATGAGCTGCAACCCGCTTGCAGCAGTATAAAAAAATGTGCTCCACGAAAGTAAGCCTGTGCCCCAACCCAGCTGCAATCTGCTTGTAGCATTCTGAAAACATACGCACCAGAAGAAGCCTCTGCACCATTGCTGGACCACAGAGCATCAGGTGTTACTGAGGAGGGGGCAGGATTAGCTTCATCGAGCGCTTGCTGAATGTCAGAATCCTCTTCTACATCAGCCTCCTGCCCTCTAAGGTCCCTCTGGAGTCCTGAGGATGGTCTCTTGAAGAGTCCCTGTTAGCTTCACTGAGCGTAGTTGGGTCTTCCCAAGAATGGCATCCAGCTACTTGTAGTAGCAACATGTCTTGGGAGATGATCCAGATCACCCCTTGGCTTCTCTTACTTTGTGATAGTTTTGCCTGATCTCCTTTATTTTGACCTGGCAGTGCTGAACCTTCCGAGCCTAACCATTCTTGGTCATGCCTCATGAAATCTTCTCATAAATGTCCATGTTGTGCTTGCTGACTTGCAGTCTGCTCATCTCTGATTGTTCACCCCACACAGAAATGATGTCCAGGATCTTGTTGTGGCTCCATGCTGAAGCTCTTTTGCAACCCTGAGAATTCAGTTCAGAAGAACTCTGAGTAGTCATGATGACTAGATGCAATGTCTAGCATCTAGAGAGTGATGGATGGCTCCTGAGATGTACTATCCACACTCTGATCAGAAAGAAAATTAATTCAAATTCCCAGGCTTCCTGCTACCTACTTCCTGTGCACCTGGAGAGCGGAGGAGGAAAAAGCGGCCAGAACAGATACCTGTGGGGCATTGTGGGATACCTGTGGGACACCTCTTGAGGGCAATAAAATCAATGTAAAGTAACGCTGTTTCCACACTAGCATTAATTTGACCTTTTAAATTGAACTTGGCATTAGGCCACCTCAGAGGATCAACACAAGAAAGTTGACCTTAGCACCCTTTAAAATTGACCTAATGGTATTTGCAGTGAAGTCAAATTTGTAAAACTGAGCTACGTGCCTTAAAATTGACTGTATGCTGTAGTATGGGTATATCCATGGAAGGCTTTTCTGCCACTAAGTGCCAGTTGGTGTGACTTGTTTAAGCTTTGGAAAACTAGCAATTTCACAGGTGAAGGGAACTGGCTAACTTCCAAGCCTACTTTGGGGGCATTCTGCCAGGAAAGAGGAAAAGGTTTTTGGGAGCTAACAGTCAGAAAAAGTTGGGATTCTTCAGAGGAATGAACCTGTGAGGCTATACATATAGTAAACCCAATAATAATGGGCAATTTCAATTATCCACATGTTGACTAGATACCTATCACCTCAGGATGCAGAGATAAAGTTTCCTGACACCATAAATGAATATATCTTGGATTGGGTAATCCTGGAACCCACAAGAATAAAGGCAATTCTTGATTTTTAGTGCTAAGAGGAATGCAGGATCTGATCCAAGACATGAATAGAGCTGAATCACTAGGTGGTTATAACCATAATATAACTAAGTTTGACATCCCTGTGGGGAGGGGGATGAATGAAAAGAGTTCTACCACAGTAGTAGTTAGCTCCAGAAAGTGGTACTTCTGTAAAAATGAAGACGCTAATTAAACAGAAATTAAACAATTGAGTCCCAAAAATGAAATGCCTGCAAAGTAAACGAAAACTTTTTAAAAACACAGTGGTAAGGGCTCAAATGAAATGCCTACCCCATATTAAAAACACAGTAAAAGTACCAAAGAAGTGCCACCATGACAAAACAGATGCATGCTCTGAGGAGGATTTCTCTGTAGTGGAAGTGTGTTCATTGCAGAACACTGTGCGTTGTAGCCTCTCCTGAGTAGTCCAAGGGCAGTGACAGTACTCAGAGGAGAGCCATGTTTCACAGTGCTCCCATCTGCACTCGTGGCTGCCTGGGCTATGTACCCTGGAGAAGCAGGCAAGTCAGTCTCTTTGTGGACATGTTATACAAAGAGTTGGATCTCTACACAGGTAAGGCGGGTGAATTGTTTAAGATGTAGTTGCATCTATTCTATTTTGGTAGACAAAGCCTCAGCAGAATGGGAAGAATCAAGCTTCTGACCATCCTCTGCCAACTTTTTGCTGAAAAGCCAGCAAAGCGTGAAAGTGCTTTTGTCCAAGTGATGCATGGTGCTTGTCTAAGCAGATCCCATATGTATTGAGAACATATGATCCTCTCTAATCCAGCATCCTTGGGACCTGAACAGTGCTGAACCAGAGAATTTGCCAGATCACAGGAGGTCAATATTGTCTAGCAGCATTACCAACACTTCTACTGCTTACTAGGCTGTGAGAGTACATTTATTGGTAAATTAGAGCCAAATAACCGCACTGAACACTGAGAGCCAGGACTGGTGACTGTAAACAAACTTTATGGAACCACGAGAAATTTGGGCGCATCCATGATAAGCGGTCATCCATCTAACTAAAATCTGGCCCGATTATGGATGTTGTCAGACAAGAGAGTGCTGGCATAGAGAGGTTCAGCCTGAACTGACTAACTGGTAACTGCTTCCATACTGCATGAATTTTTGTTGCTGCAAACTGCTGTTAATGGGCAACTTCAAAACTACATTCTTGTTTTGTTTTGTTTTGTTTTCTTTTAAAGGATCTGGAAATGTATCTGCAAACAAGATTGAGACCGGAGCAGCAGAAATTCCTCCTCCAAGTCCTAATCATTTGAAAAAAGGAGGCTCAATCAATTGGCCTTTCCCTGATAAAATAAAATCTCCTAGAACTGTGAGAAAACTTTCAATGAAAATGAAGAAACTGCCAGAACTCAGCAGGAAGATAAGCATCAAAGGAACCTCAAGCTCTAATAGTTCAGATAATCCTTCCTCCTTGGTGAAAGGTGACTCTCGGGGTACATGCCATGTCACACCTTTGCCATCTTCTGGAAATGCAACAGCAGCTGCTAGCAGGAATGTTATAAGTCGGTACCATCTTGACAGTAGTGTATCATCACAACATGGTTACAAAAAGAAAAGTAGTGGAACTTCCAAATCTTCCAGTAAAGGTGGTTACCTCAGTGATGGAGACTCTCCTGAGCTTATAACAAAATCAGGTAAACATGGGTCTGTAAGCAGGTTTGGGAAAGGAAAAGAGACACTTCCAAATAACAGTAAAACTGAAATAGACATTGATGCTTTCAGACATTACAGCTTTTCTGATCAACCCAAGTGTTCTCAATACATATCCGGACTCATGAATGTTCACTTCTATGGTGCTGAAGATTTGAAACCACCACGGATGGACTCGAAAGATGTTTTTTGTGCAATTCAGGTAGATTCGGTAAACAAAGCAAGAACAGCTTTGCTTACATGCCGGACAACTTTTTTAGATATGGACCACACTTTCAACATAGAAATTGAGAATGCCCAGCATTTAAAACTAGTGGTCTTCAGCTGGGAGCCTACCCCACGGAAAAATCGTGTTTGCTGTCATGGAACAGTGGTTCTCCCAACTCTCTTTCGAGTGACAAAAACCCATCAGATGGCTGTCAAACTGGAGCCCAGAGGACTTATTTATGTCAAACTAACTCTCATAGAACAGTGGGAGAATTCTCTTGATGGTCTAGGTGCATATCGAGAACCAGTGATATTTGGAATAGATGCCCGAAAAGTTGTTGAGAAGGAAAATGTGGGCTTGATGGTACCACTTCTGATGCAGAAATGTATTATGGAGATTGAAAAGAGGGGCTGCCAGGTACTGTAAACACTTTAACATTTCTTCCTCTACCAGATGGCTAAATTTTATTGCAGTGCTATGTTCTGAATTTGAGCAGTAAGCAAAGGAATAGAGTAAATGTTTCCTACGGTGTGTCTTTTTTTTTTCTTTAGTTTCTCCTCTGATGTGGTCTCTTCACTTTTATTGTCAATGTGCAAGTTTCTCCCCTTGCTCATTTTAACGTGGTGGGGAACAGTGAAGTTGAGTGAGCCCAGCATTTTCAGCTTCTTCGTTAGGAAGCCCTATACTTAATGCCACTGGCGCATTAGAACTATGTGAACAAAAATAAAACTAGTTTATGGCACTTGGATTCACTCCTTGGTTAAGGCAATGCTAGGTTTAGGATTCACCACTTCCTGACTTTCGACCAATGGTTCATTCCATAAAGCCATGCTGCTGCACTTATGTTGAAAAGCTATAATATGAAATTCCCAAATGCCCACAAGTCAGGCCTTGTGCCCTCCAAAATAGTCACAGCTCTGAATCAGACTTCTCTGGCCAATGAAATTGAAGATATCAGAGCAGCTTTCACATAGTACTCCATAATGTGTGAGGCCTGGGAGCCTCTGACACAGACTTGCATTCCAGGTGTGCCATGCTTTTTGGTGAACTTTGCAATTCCCCCACCTCCCCCACCCCCAGTTTGGTACATTTTAAAATGTATGCCTTTTGTTGGTGAATGAATGGTTTGGGACCATATACATAGGTCTGTCTCATAGAACTAGAAGGGAACTTGAGGGGTCATTGAGTCCAGTCCCCTGCTCTCACAGCAGGGCCTATCACCATCCCTTGAGAGTTTAGTGTTTGTTTTTTTTTTAAATCTGTTTTGCCCCAGACCACTAAATGGCCCCTTCAAGGACTGAGCTCACAACCCTGGGTTTAAAGGCCAACGCTTTAACCACTCAGCTATATATGGTTTCACCCCTCTCATTTTTGACTTTGATAATGAGACTCTCGTTTCACCACAGCACACACAGACCACAGTCTTCTGATAATCTTGTGTAATATGGATTCATGAGAGAGCTACCACCTCCTTTTACAGTGAACTCTTTCATATCCAGCCTTCTGTTACTCAGAACTCCCAAATAACCAGCATTTTAACCATAAGTAAATTTTAGTTACTTTTGCCATAAGTACAGCATAGTGAAAGTAAATACAAATAAATACAGCAAATACAGTACAAGTTGGCAGTGTACAATACTACTGGTGTTTGGTAAGTAAAGAACAGTAAACCCTGAAAATGCACAACTTGAAATTACACTTAACTCACATTCATGTGAGTTAAACACAACTCAAAATCTCGCTACCCCTGGCCCTGCCTCAACCCCCGCATCCCCACATGGCCCCAGTTCAACCCGCTCCCCTGTTCCCGCTCACCACCTGTGCTCAGCTCTGGCTCCGGCTCACCTCCCACCCCTGTGCCTCACTCTGGTTCCAGCTCAACCCTGCCATCCGTGGTTCAACCCTCTGGCCCTGCACAGCCCTGGTTCAACCCCTGCCCCAGCTCAACCCCCACAGCCCGGCTCACCACCTCCACGTGCGACTGCGGCTCCGGCCCCAGTTGAAACCTGCTGGGAAAAAGCTACCCCCTGACTTAAACAAAATTCAAGTTATGCGAGGGTGTGTGGGAACGCAACCCTTGTGTAACTCAAGGGACTACTGTACTTTGGATACATTTTTGTTTCTTAATATCTGATCTTGTTTTTCTTTAGTGTTATGCATTGTTAGGTATACCTCTCTATTATCCAGACTATTTGAATATCTGACAACTTCCTGGTCCCAGGACTGCTGGCTATGAAAGAGTTTACTGTATAATTCCATATAGTAGCTCTTCTAAATCTAGAATATCTTTTAGTTTTTAATAACGTAGCTGTGTATTCTCATTGTTTTGGAGTTGAATATCACTGGTAACTGTGTTTTCACCTATTGCACTCAAGCTTTTCTAATTTTCCTCTTAAACCCTCACCATTTTTAGTTACAGTACATTGTAAGAGTGGTTCTCAAACAGGAGCATGTGTAACCATAGGGCATACTTTAATTCATCTACCTATTTGTTTAGTTTCATAACAGGCTGTGTAGAAACACTAGCAAAGTCAATGCAAACTACAATTTCATGCGAACCATGAGAAAGTAAGCAATTTTCAGTTGTAGGGTGCTGTAATACTCTTGTATTTTTGTTTTTTAAGTGGAGTATGTGAGACTCTGGAAAGGGGATCATTAGTCTGGAAAAGTTGAGAACCATTGCATTATAGATGTCCTAGGGCTTCCACCTTTTATTCTTGTGCTTGTTAGCACCTAATCATGTAGATGATGATATTGCCAATCAAGACATTACTGATGACTGAATAAATAGGTTCTGAATTGTCTTTAGGTGCCTGGTGCTTCTAAGCATGAAATGTAATTTTTCAACTCACACAAACAAGACTAAGAGTATTAGATGTACAGTGCATGTTTAATTTCACATTTGACTAACTATACATGAAACTTTTTGGCTTTCTTACTGAACTATACAGGATGTAACTTTGTGTTTCTGCTAATGTCACTGCTGGAGAGATGATTTAACAAGCTGCGATAGTAAAACCTTATAACATAGCTGAGTGCCCAATATCTGGGTATACAGGGCTTATTTCTGCTTTCAGTTACATGGATGCAACATTCCATTGTCTTCACTCTTTAATTTTTCTTACATCAGTGGGCATTGGATCCAGGTAACTTACTTGACTATTAGCACATGGTCAAACAAATGCCCTTTTTTATAAGCCATCATATAGGACTCCTGGGTTCTAGTCTCTGCTCTGCTCATAACTGCGTAGCCTTAGAAAAGCCATTTACTAGTTATCAGAGAGGTGTTAGTCTGTAGCTTTGAGAACAACAAGAAGTCTTGTGGCACCTTATAGACTAATAGATATTTTGGAGCATAAGCTTTCGTGGGCAAAGACCCACTTCATCAGATGCGTCTGATGCAGCGGGTCTTTGCCCATGAAAGCTTATGCTCCAAAATATGTTAGTCTATAAGGTGCCACAATACTTCTTGTTGTTCTCATTTACTAGTTAGTTTGCCAGTCAGTAAACTAGGGATCAAAATAACACTCGCCCATTCCTAGCGGTTGTTTTAGGCTTAGTTCTCTATTATCTGACAAGTGTTTGGAGAACGGATGTTACCAAAATGCAAAGGTTTTTATTTTGGTAATAATATATAGCAAAATAGAGCATGTAAAAATCTATGCACAAAATACTTTTCAATGCATGACAGTTATGTATAGTTACATTCATGTGTGTACCTGAATGTGGTATGCTCCTCTAGGAAATGTAACCTCATGCTTTGTATAAAAGTGACCATGTAACTTAAAACAATGTACATGTTGATAAAATAGCTTAACACGTCTCAGATTTGTTGCTTGGTTACCTGACACTAGAGCAGGGGTGAAAGTAGGCCGCTGTATTTACCTGCACCTCTGCACGTATCAGCCAGTCGCAACTCTTGTTGGCAGCAGATCACCGTTTGCAGCCACTGGGAGTGGCAGGAAGTGATGTGGACTGGGGCATCACTCCTACCACTCCCATTGGCTGCAAGCAACGATCTGCGGCCACCAACAGCTGTGATTGCCCAATACCTGCATCGGTGCGGGTAAATAGAGGTCGGGGCGTGCCAGGGACTAAGCTAGGTGGAACGTATCCAGCCTGGGAGCTGGTATTTGCCCACCCCTTTTATGTCTCTTGATACCTGTGTGGCTATGGTATCAAATATAGGTAACTGACATCAAAGCAAGTGTGTCAATTCTAAATTACTTACGTGACAAATTACTTTGATTTTCTATTATTAATTGATTTTTAGCTATCCTTGTTTCTAAATGTGCATAATCTGTAATCTGCGGCCGTGTTTCACAGGTACAAAGGTTGTTTACTGGAGGTTCTGTTAATCGTCGTTAGACTAGTGTCCATAGAATTACCTTACAAAGTATGAGACACTCTTTCTAATCCAAATTATTTACTGTTTATACTCAAAGGAGTTAACATATTGTGAATTAAACAGTTACACTAGCACCCAAGTGGTGAGCTGAACAAGCGGAGTACTAAGAGGTTTGCAGTTTTACCTGCACTATGTTGTGTTATTCCTTGAGCTTCTACCCACTCATCAGTGGTCATAAAGAGTAAAAATGTTCAGAGTTCTGGGTTTTTGTATCACAGGTGGAGAACAGGACTCTGGAAGAGTCTTTCGTTTTCTAAGAAGCCACTAGAAATTGAGCAGCAAAGAGTACTTAGATTAATGTAGAGACTTAATTTTTTCCTTTTTGTACTATGGCTTATTGTTCTAGTGCTCCTTCACAAGGTACTATAAAAAAAATTGAAGTTCATTAGGACATTATTCCCATTTCCAGAGCTGTCCAGAAGGGGGTGGGGCCCTGGGCACTCCGCCCCCCATGCTGCAAGCCCCACCCCTTCCCCTGCTCTTTCCCCACTCTGCCCCCCTCCCCCCCCACAGGAGGTGGTCTCCCTCTCCCTTCCCATTGCACTCACCATATGGTGCTCCACTGCGTCCCACCCCCCCAGGCCCACTGAACCCTGCTTCTCCACAGTCACCTGTCCCAGGTAATCCTCCCCTTTATGTCCAAAACCCCAGGGCTAGGAGTGGTTGCCCTGGCTCGTTGTATGGATGGGCTGTTTCTGTCCATTCCTTGCCAATAAAAGGGGTATGTAAGGGGGGGGGGGTGGAGGGCAGTGGTGGGTAACTTGTGGCCCATCAGGGTAAGTTGCTGGTGAGTCACAAGACAGCTTGTTTACATTAAATGTCCTCAGGCACAGCTCCCTGTAGCTCCTAGTGCTTGTGGTTCACCAGTCCCAGCTAATGGGAGCCACAGGGAGGTGCTGGCCATTCCTTTCCAGAGCTCCCATTGGCCAGAAAGGGCGAACCACAGCCACTGGGATCTGTGTGGGGGCTGTCCCTGTGGGTGCTGAATGTAAACTGTCTCATGAACTACCAGTGGCTTATTCTGAGGGGCTGCAGGTTGCCCATGGCTGTTGGGTGGGTGAGGGTGTGTAAGAATGAGTAGTCCTTTTGGAAAAGGAGTTTTTTGCTTTGCACTAATATTTAACACTAAATCCTGCAACTTTTTATGAGATGGAATTTATTAAAAGATTTACTCTTTAGCAGAAAATTATCAGCATCCACTGTGGACATGTGGCTGTCTTTTAAAGTTAATTGCAAGTGCCTCAGCAACAAACCAGTAGGTAAATAAAAATTACTTTCTGCCAAAGATGTATTGGTTCAATACGTGTGGCTGTGGCCGTTAGCTGCATCCATGGAAACAAACTGATAAGAGTTTGAGACTCAGTGTTGTAGAGAACATTCTTCTTTATTTACTATTATAACCAAGACTGTGGACATTGTATTATGTTGATAACACGTTGCTATTCCATGTTCAAAGATTTTGCTGTATGCTTTTGGTTTATATTAGTAAGTTTTGGGTGTGAGCATTTTTTTTTTCATCCTTAACTGAAGACATTGTAAAATATCTTGCGCTTTTTATTCTAGTTGTCTGTGTAGCACGGCTTCATGCTCTATGATGGGCAATATGTCACAGTGTGGCCATGATTTCACTTCTAGGTTGTAGGCCTGTACCGATTATGTGGTTCAGCAGCAGTCAAGAAAGAGCTTCGAGAGGCCTTTGAGAGGGATAGCAAGGCTGTTATTCTCTGTGAAAACCAATACCCAGATATTAATGTGATAACAGGTAATACATTTGCTTTTTTAAATATATAAGCTTGGGAAATCTATATCTAAATAAAGAAAATTGTGCTTTCAAATGCCTCCTTGGAGTGTCAAATAATTCATTAACAGCGCTTTGGCTGACAAAGAAAGGGAAGGCGAATCCTAGCTTTTGTCATATAAAAATGAGATGTACCAGTGGTCGAGAAACAGAGTGTAAGGGGCTGTGGAGAAAGAGGATAGAGGTTTGATGTGAATGGAGGTCCATGAGATATGCCAAATTTTTAATACTGTTTATTCTTTGTACTGTGATAGTTCCTAGAAGAGCTAGTCGTGACCAAGTGTTATGCAAACACAAAAGGAAACACAGTCCGTGCTCCAGCTATCCTATGATTTAAGAGAAGAAACAGCATGTGGATATCGCCAAGTGGGAGAGTTTTAAGAAATCTGTTTTATTCGTGAGTTTCCGCCCCAGCCCGGGTGCTAATTTTACAAATAATTCCATTGATGTCAGTCAGACTTCATGCACTAGAGAAAGCTAAGCACATCCATAAGGCCTTGTGGAATTGGGTACTTACAGCCAGATCCTGCTCCCATTTAAGCCAAAAGCAAAACGTCTCGTCTTGTGTTGGAGGTAGATTAGTGAATAGTGCATAGAGACTAAACGTATGCGGTAGGAAATGATTTGTCATGAACCTGATCATACACATGCTTTTTGGTTGGTCATTTATAGAAGGAGTTAAGCCTAGGGATGAGGGGGCTGAAGGGGTTCAGCCTGGGGATGGAGGGGGTTGGGACTGAAGGGGTTAAGCCGGGGGATTTGGGGCTGAGGCAGATAAAGCCCAGAGATGGGAGTAACTTAACTTCCTAACTGATACAAATCAGTGTGTGTGCGCGCAGCTCTTCAGAGGGTTTACAAAAATGACAGTTTGTCATTATTTATTAAAGGCCATCTTGCATTTATGCGCATTGCGGCTCATGAATTATTGATTTTTTTTTTTTTTGGGCAACTGAATTTGAAAAAAATGTCTCTTCTCACTATTTCAGTTGCAGACCCCTGTACTAAAGCAACCCAATATGTCATTAGGGTTCTTGGCAACAGGGGCACACTATTGACTCGTATCCAGCTTCTCACCCTTGGTCCTTTTCTGCAGAATGGCTGCTTAGCCCGTCAGGCTCCCAGCAGCGTTCCCTCTAGTTTTTATGTCCATGCCCAGAATGAATTTAGTTATGTGCCACAAGACAGAAGTGATCTGCTGCACATCAGCTCCATATGGGTACACGTAACAAAATTCGTTCTGTGAATGAATGATCTGTGAGGGGGTGCGCGTCGCGGTTTGGAGTGTGGGAGAGGACTTAGGGGGATGAGGGCTCTCGTTGGGGGTGCAGCCTCGGGTGGGGCTGGGGATGACGTGTTTGGGTTGTAGGAGGGAGCGCCAGGCTGCGTCCGGGCAGTTGGAACATGGGAGCAGGCTCAGCTCAGGAGGTTGGGATGGAGATGCAGGTCTGGGCAGGAGTTAAGGGTCAGGGTTGGAGTGTAGGGTCAAGGAGGGAGCAAGGGTGGTGGAGGGGACTGGGGCAGGGGATTGAGGTGCAGGGCTGATCCCATTTGGTGGTGGTAGGGAACAGGTGGCTCCATGCTGCCCTGTGCTCACCTTCAGGTACTGCCGTGCACAGTTTCCATAGGCCACAATTTCTGGCCAATGGGAGCTGCAGGGACAGATCTCCCTGGCACTCCTGGGGACACAACTGCAGCCTGGGGTGAAGAAACAGCAGCGCACAGAGAGGCCGCCCTCTCCACTACCAAGGGCTGTTCTAGAACACACGGCCTGGGCTAGAGCCCCTAAACCCCTTTCTTAATCCAGCCCTGCTCTCTCCCCTGTCTGCAGCAGCTGCCTGCTGGAGCTGGAGGAGCATGCTTCTCCCCTGGCCACGGCGGTTCCACGTGCAACATCCCTGAGCCCTTGCGCAGGGCGGATTAGATGGCCACAGCTTTGAGGGAATTTTGATCCCTAGCCTGTAGCAGTGCATAGGATTCTTCAGTCCTAAGTGCAGGAGTCTGTACTTGTCCTTGTTGAGCCTCATCGGATTTCATAGGGGTTCAGTCCTCTAACTTGTCTAGGTCACTCTGAACGCTATCCTTATCTTACAGCGTATCTTCCCTTCCCCCAGCTTGGCATCAGCTGCAGTTTTGCAGAGCGTCAGTCTGTCCCGTCATCCAGATCATTAATGAAGATATTGAACAACACTAGCCTCTGGGACACTCCACTTGATACTGGCTACCCACTAGATATTGAATTATTGATCGCCACCCATTGAGTCTAATGATCTAGCCAGCTTTCTATTCACCTTATACTGTGGGAGACCATATCAGAAGCTTTGCTAAAACCAAAGTGTAATGTCGGGATCTATTAGTCGGCATCTCTGGCTATTTAAAAGGTGGAATAATTGTCATGCTTCATGATATACATTCATTGCTTGCAGAAATTGGAACAAGACTTTTTCCTTCTTATACTGTCAAGACTTGAAAATTTACTGGGCCACAACACCTCTGGTTTCAGTTTGGTACTTTTTGGGAAATGAAATGTATTTTCCATCAACTTTCTATTTTATGCATATTTTTCAAAAGTTAATTAGTGCTGAGGATAGGTAACTAGAAGAAACGCTTTGACAGATTTTATGCAGTTTTACTGTATTTACTAATAATATCTTTGCAGAATAGAATTTGATCAACCCTATTTACTGTTGCTACCTTGGCTAGTTTCACTGTTGGTTTTTGCCTTCTCCAGCAGTAGCAGCTACTGGCTACTCCCAGAGGGAAGATACTGGCTTTAATGATATATTCTTTATTCTGAAAGGTAGCACAGTGAACACTCATCAAACTCTTTAAAAGATCCTTTTGATTATTTAACTTAGTAGTTCACAAGAAAAAAGTGAGAATTCTTAGAACAAGCATCTTTCAGGACATTGTTATGGTCTTGTGCTATTCTTGATCATTGTAAACAAAGATTGGAAATGCAGATGACTTATTGCTTAGGTTTGTGAAATAACTCATAGAAATAAGAGTTTAATTGTCAAATACCAGAAATCAATACCTTAATGTTGAGCTGCAATTAAGTAATGGACAAACAGATGTACTGCTAAAGCAAGTTTTGGCTCAGTACAAAACTGAAATAGTATCTTGCACCTTAATATAAAGCCTAGCATATATATTATACTACCTCAGAGGTGCAGCTGTGTTCATCTGTCGCTTCACAAATATCAAGCAATCCTGTGGCACCTTAGTGATTAACAAATTTATTAGGTCACAAGCTTTCACTGGTAAAACCCAATTCATCAGATGGGTTTGCAGTGGAAATACAGAATCCAAGGTTTATGTAGCAGGAAGTGGAGTCAGAAGGGAAGGAAGTTACCTGTCAATGGTAGGACCAGTTAATGAAGCAAATTGTGCTGAATGTTTGTCATTGCTGCGAGTATCAAAGATGAGGAGATTGCCCTTGTAATGTATAAGTAGGCTAAGATCTCTATTCAGGTCTAGGTTAAAGGTGTTAAATTTGTAAATGAATTCCAATTCTGACGTCTCCTTCTGTAATCTTGTGGGAAAATTCTTTTGTAGAAGAATGGCTCTTTTAAACCATTACTGTGTGTCTGGGGAGGTTAAAGTTCTACGGCATTTCACTTGGGAACACGCAGGAGACTTATGAAATAGTTCATATCCACATCTAGAACAACTTGTGACATTTCTAGAATTGTCCTAGAGTCTACAGGACTTAAAGATTAATTAAAGATTATGTCATGTGATGAAACCTCCAGGAATGTGTCTAACCAAAATTGGCAACCCCAGATATTTCACAGCATTCCGGTTGCCTTTGCAACTCACTACTTCAGATAAGTCTTCCAATGGATGTGAGGTGAGATTTGACCTGGTGTAGTACAAAGTGTAGAAAATAAACCCTGGGTATGCACCTAAATTAATCTCATCCTTTCAGCACAATCCCACAATTACTTATTTGACTTAAACCCTTGTACTCTGAGCGGAACATAGGTCATCTACGTTTCCTCCACTTCATTCTGTCTCAGGACAAAACTTGTAGCTGATTGCAGGAGTACCCCAGTTGTTGTCCTTCAGTCTCAGTAGATCTTCTCCACATTACTCGAGGTCTTCCTCTTTTGTGGTTTCCTTACTGTGGATAAATAGTAAAGATCACTTTAATTTTTCAAAGTATATTGTTCCATGCTTTTGCTGTACTTGATGGTTAAGGTACGTCTGTTTGAATTTGCAAGGTCCTCTGTACTTCTGATCTCTTCTCTGCAGCTTAGTTGACTTTTTTTGCCTTCATAAGATAGAAGGCATGCAGTTTTGAGGCCTTTATTTCTAAGCGAGAATCAGATATGCTTCTTCATACATTATAAAATGTAGAGTGCACTGTTTTTCTCTGAAAATCGTCATGTTTTAGGAATTACATTTTTAATGCGTATTGGTACAGCATCAGCTGTGCAGTTATAGAAGACTCACAGTGCACTGGCTCTCGGACAGCTGGCATGGTTGCTGTACATCTACATGTTGAACTAGTTATCTTCTGTGAACTGTGGCTAGTTCTGTCACTGGTTATGTTACACAAGCGGTAGGCAACCACCAGTTGTGAGTGGGCTGCATGAGGGGCCCTCCATCATCTCAGCGGGCCTTGGCAGCCTGTGGCCCACTGGGTTCTGCCTGCAGCTCCCCCAGTTCTTCCTCCCCCATGTGCCTCCTGTGCACTGGGGCACCAGAGCCAAGCACTTACTGTTCCTCATCCTCCCGCCTAGCACTTTTGGAGCGTACAAATTGCCTGATTCGTATTCAGTGGCTGTCCTAACTTCATGAGGGAGAGGAGCAGGGAGAAAGCATGAATCAGGTGATTCGTATGTTGGGAGTGGAGGAAAGAAATAGGAAGTGCGGGGTTCTTGGTATCCTGGTGTGCAAGAGGCTTGTCAGGGAGGGAGACAGCCAGGGCGCCCACACGCCATGCATGGAGCCTCAGTGGGCCATGTGTAGCTCACCAATGTTCTAATGAGTTCAAACTTTGATGAGCATCTGCAATGCCCTCTGAGATACCAGAGGCATCAGGCATACTTACAAACAATGCTGGAAAGGAGTCTGTTAATGTAGGGGAAATATACACCATCTCTTTGCTGAACAACGTGTTTCTTAATGCTTTACTGTAGAGTTTGCTAAGGCTGATGCAACTGCACCAAGGGAGGTTTAGGTTGGATATTAGGAAAAAGTTTCGAACTGTCAGGGTGGTCAGTTGCCTAGGGAGGTTGTGGAATCTCCATCGCTGGAGATATTTAAGAACAGGTTAGATAAATATCTATCAGGATGGTTTAGACATTACTTGGTCCTGCCATGGGCTGGACTCGATGGCCTCTTGAGGTCCCTTCCAGTCCTAGTATTCTATGATTGATTCTGTGATATGATTAATACATTTATAAGCCAAATCACTTGTTCCCTAAAATGTGAATAACCAGAAATCATAACTCTTTTGCAGACTAATGCTTTATTTGGGCCCATTTTGAAACTTGAGGTACACTTTTATTTTCAAATGATTATGATTATGGCGATATTTTCTTTTTACAGCTCTCCAAAGCCAGAGGAATGAACATTTTAATGATTGTCTTGACTGAGAAATGCTCTTGAGACTGGTCCTGTCTTACAAGCAATTAAATTCACTCATGGCCCAAAATAGAGCAAGCTGCCAGTTTTAGGAACTAGCCAGTAGCAATGTTGTTGCATCTTGTCTGCTTCCATCCATGTGAACTCACATTTCTGAATAAAGCATGTAATACAGTTAACAGTTCAGTGAGTCAGAAAAATGAGAAATTAATGAAGTGGATTGGGGTTTCTGCATGCTGTCTAAATGTGTTCTGTGTGGTGAGCGGTTGTGTGCAGGAGAATGCAGCAGTGAGCTGGCAGTCAGGAGAGCAAAGCTTAGGTTCACAAAAATAACTGCAGCTTCCTGCAGGGCTAATTTACCAAAGGAGATGGCAAAAGGCCTGAGAGGTCAAAGGGCACTTCATGGCTCAAAACTAGTCTGTTGCTCAAGGATTAAGCAAGAGAAAGTTGTTTGGGTGGTGAAGGCGGGAGGCGGTCTCGTGCCCATGAGCTGTCTTATGTGCACTTCGCTAGAGATGTTTTTGTTGAATGGGTGTGAGAATTCTGGCTGTGTTGTCAACTTCAGTTTGATTAGGACATTTCCCCTCCTCTCAGTTCCTACTGCAAAGCAGTTCTGATCTTGGATTCTTTTTTGAAGAGCAACTTGATGTGAAGCACAAAAGAAAAGGGTCCACATTTGCCACAGAAGACCAAACGCTTAGGTTCAATCTTCCAGGGTGCCGTTTTGCAGTCAATATCAAACCCGGAGCTCTTGCAAGCTGCGAGGATTAAGGAACGCCAACTGCAGGAGCACTCCCATTGGCATTGTGCGGTGGGGAAAGGGATGAATATCAACAGCCGCAAAATTTTTTTTTTTTTTTTGTATGCATGCAACTGGTGTACCTAAAATTGTGTAGTAGCCCTTGATATTTACGGTAAGTGTAGACCCAGCCAGAAAGTTATTGACTCTTGCTTCTTCTGTTTAATGCCTGGAACCACAGTGTACTACAAAATTCTGCTCAGGTTATAACGTAAATATCACACACCTGGAATATAGGCCTCTAAATTAAGGGGAAAGGAATAGAAATGTCAAATCCGAGGCCAGAGTAGGTCAATTAACAAGGAGTATTGCGATCCATCTACTTTCTGTGTGCTGCGTCATTTAACAGACTAGTACAAAATTCAGAGAGAATATGGGCATAGGAAATTGGGTCTGGTGTTTTTGTTTCCTTGATAGAGCATTAATATTTTTGAAATGCACATTAGACTGTTACTCTCTCTCAAGATGTGGCAGTGAAACTTCATCTTCTCCTGCCATAGTCTCAAGTTACGCTGCATTAAAACAAAAAACCTTCTGAGTTCTGTGTTAGCGTGGGAGCCTGGCAGCACATGCTGCGGTCACAATAACTCTGCAGCCTGCTGATTTACACCTTTGTGTCCAAAGTGGTAATTTTTATGGTGTTTGAAATTTCCTCTCTAGGACTCTTCCGCAAAGTGAAATTTTTTTGTTAAATTTGTGCAAAATCTCTTCAGCAGTTTCTGATTTGGGCATCAGTGTACCAGTAACTAAATGTTCGACTATCTAATCTATCAATGAGAAAACGCCCGTCTTCATTTCTGAAAAGAAAAAACTGTAATTTGGTTCTTGAGATGGAGCCTTGAAAGTATGTGCTTTACTAGATCAGAAAAACAGATACATGTTGATTTAAAGTATAGGTTGAGCTGAATACTCTTTCTCGTGTGTGTATGTGTGTGAGTGAGTGAGAGAGAGAGAGAGAGAGGGAACCTTTCGCTTGAGTTTAGGTGCACACCTGAGAAATGCACACCCATTTATCATGTCTGTGGAAAAGAGCCTGGTCCTGTTGAAATAAATTTTGAAAATCATGTTGGTTTCAGTGGGACCAGAACTTGGATTTATCTGTGGACTGTTTGTGTCCAGGAGTTTATAATCTTCTTAACCTTAAAGTTCCAGATTTTTTTCCCCTTTTCTCTCTGTCCATTCTTATTTATCACAGCCTTTTAAAAATTAGGAAAGTTAATGTTAAAAACTATTAAAGTCCTGATAAGATTAGACTGCTAGACCTGGACCTACTCAGATGCGCTTTCAGTGGCAAATTTATTTGGCTGTGCTGCACTAATCAGAGAAGAAGGAATAGGAAATAGTACATTTGTGTAACAGAGATGAGTGAACGTTGCTCTTGAAATCTGCACCTCTCCATTTCTTGACTTGCTAAAATATTGACTGTTCTTTCTTACAATATTTTAATACAATGTATTTTTCTTTTTTACTTTCAAAGAAATAAAACCACAGATTGATAATAACTTAAATCTCCTCCTTCTATGTTTATGTAAAATTAACTTTCAACAAAATCTTTAGCAACACTGTTTACTTTACAGCTGGTTCAAAGGCCGAGCTTTGCACTGAGCTTTTTAACAACTCTTGCTTTGTTAAAGAACACAGAGAGATGGTATTTCTGTCACTGGGGAGTTCCCTGTTCTGTGTTTGGCAGATACTTAACTGTACTGCTCTATTTCCTGCTTCCAGCTCTAGCATTCTAGTCAGGGATTCTCAAACTGCGAGGTTGTGACTCCCAGTGGGTCTGAGGTTATGATGTTGGGGGTTGTAATCTGTCAGCCACAACTGCTGAACCCCATTTTGTTTCCAGTAGTATTAAAATATATTACAAAGTTTTTTAATTTATAAGGGGGATGCCAAAAAAACCCCAGAGGCACCAGTGCAAAAGTTTGAGAATCACTGTGCTAGATGCCACCACTAACCAAAGTGTAGGCTGCATTTATGAGGTTAACTGTGGTAACATTTTCTGAGAAGGGGTTTTAGCTAAACTGAATAACAATTATAATATGTTTAACTGAGCTCTGTTTTTACTGAGCTATATCGTAATTAAAGGGGTTGTTAGCATGATATGTTGTGCTTGAACGTTTCGTAACACAGAGATTGACTTTTTTAAAGTTAGACTGACAAAAGCAGATAGGATAAAGAGAGAAAAGCTGCACATCTTTAGGAGGTTTCTTTGTTTTGGTAGTACTTTGTTTTTTGCTTCTGAATACCCAGCATTTGTTTGTCATTTCCAAGGAGCTGTTGTTGATGCCATTGTTTGTTTTTGTTTGTTTTTCACTTGTAAGCAATTAAAATAACACACCCTGAAGCATTAGACAGGAGTTTAGACCTGCTTACGAAAAGTTGGCAGCTGCAGATTGAACCCCTATAGTCAGCACACTGTCATCTGGCAACATCTGTAAACCAGCATGATTTTAGTCAGCCGGATGACCACTTATTGTGGGTGTGGCCAAGTTTCCCGTGGTCCCATAAAATTTGTTTCCAGCCACCAGTGGTTCCAGCTCTCAGTGTTCTGTGCTGTTATTTAGCTTTAATTTACCCCTAAATGTCTTCTAAGAGCCCAGTGAGCAGTGGAAGTGTTGTTAATGTGCTAGACAACATTGACCTCCTGTCATCAGGCAAATTCTCTCATCCATCACTGGTCAGGTCCCAATGATGTAGGACTAGAGAGGTTCAGCCTGTTCTACGTTAACTCCCTGCACATCCTCCCCTTCCTATTGCCCCAGTCCTTGAGTCTGTTAGACAGGTGGCAAGGCTCAGAGAGAAGCCAGTACAGTGAGATGCTTCCTGTCTGTTGCGTCCCGTAGAATCACGTTTCTCTTCTACTTTTCCTCTACCCGCTCTACTCTGACCCCTCCTAAAATGACCTTTATAAATGGTCATCTACATGTCCCTCATTTCAGTATATTAAGGTTAGGCCTATAGCAAGAATGCTCAACTAGGTAGTGTTTCCTGGAATCGCATTTTGACAAGAAAACGTGCCGAAGTAGGTCCTTGCCTTCGCTGCTGCAAACATCCTGTGTGAGCGTAACATAAGAATGGTCATACTGGGTCAGACCAAAGGTCCATCCAGCCTAGTATGCCGTCTGCCGACAGTGGCCAATGCCAGGTGCCCCAGAGAAGGAGAACAGAAGACAATGATCAAGTGATTTGTCTCCTGCCATCCATCTCCTGTCCTTGTACTGAAGGCTAGGGCACCATACTTTACCCCTGGCTTGACACGTTCTTTCTTTTAATAGTAACAGAGAGGAAGCCGTGCTAGTCTATACACTATGAAAACAAAAAGCAGTCAAGTAGCACTTTAAAGACTAGCAAAATGGTTTATTAGATGAGCTTT
This sequence comes from Carettochelys insculpta, assembly GCF_033958435.1. Classification (NCBI taxonomy): domain Eukaryota; kingdom Metazoa; phylum Chordata; order Testudines; family Carettochelyidae; genus Carettochelys; species Carettochelys insculpta. Next base: position 29,545,999 of record NC_134145.1, on the reverse strand, counting down.
CGTGGGACAGACCCACTTCTTCAGACCATAGTCTGGTCTGGTCTGGCTATGGTCTGAAGAAGTGGGTCTGTCCCACGAAAGCTCACCTAATAAACCATTTTGCTAGCCTTTAAAGTGCTACTTGACTGCTTTTTGTTTTACTTTTAATAGGGGTTGAGAGAGTTCTGCATTTCTTTGGCTTGGACATATCCTTGCCAAAGAGGTGATGGGCAGAAATGTCAACGAATGAGAGTGGTGGCTGTAGTCAGCTCACTCTGTGATCACAGCTGTACTTGTTGGCTAGTGCAGCGGGGTGCTGCTCTGGGTGGTTAGAAAGTGGGATGTTGGGTGGGATTGATGTTTTTGTGTTGGCGGCTGCCTGTGCTTTCCTGCTTTGCGTGTTAGTGCACAGAGCGTGGCCTCCTGTTGATCCCTGGGGATCAGGCACATTCTATAAACCACAGTGAGAAACAGCGAGATGAACAGGAAAGGAGTGAACCGCCAGGCATTCATGAAACCTTGTGCCACTAGGCGTTGGGTAGGGGAGAGATTTAGGTTGTTCCTAGTTGCTGCAGCTCTCCCTTCCCTTTCCTGATGTAGCAAACAGATGTGTGGGAAGGCTCTGAGCAGTTTCTTTTCTGTTTTTTGTAAATGGCAAGATCAGAGTGCCACTCTTTAACACACCCTGGGGAGAACTGTGGCGGAGATCACTAATGCAATTTCCACGCATGTATGTGCCCACCCATGCACACCAGAGGAAGGATGCACCTTTCATATGTCAGGTGTCCTCTAGTAACAACTTCTGAATAAAGCACTGTTAGTACGGGCCTCGTGGTAAGTTAATGCCAATGCAAAATAGTTATTCGGGTAACTAAGAACTTTTATGCTATTTTCTCATTTCATATTCTGGCTCTGAACAATTCTAGCCAGTAGTACGGCACTGCTTTTATCCTGCAAGGACTGACTTTTACAGAAGGTGATGGAACCCACCAACACAGAGGAGCTGGTGCAATCAATAGCACTGTTGAGAGCCTAACAAAGGCTGTCATGCAGCAGAGCCAGCGGAACAACAGGGACTGAAGTGAGGGCAATCTAATCCCATAGGGGACAGAAGCCCACCTTTGCTGCACTTGTAGACTTGCACTGAACACAAAAGAGAAGCATATTTTGTATAGATAACCATGTATCAAGGGCAAAATTGGACACTAATTCTGGGGCAAGTAGGGTTGTGGCCTTAATGTGTGTATTTGAGTCTTTCAGATTTTTAGTGTGGCCAGGACTATGAAAATGTCGGAAAGCACTCAAGTTTGAAATACAGCACTTCATCTGCATTCTTGTGTGTAATTTTTTTATACGAGTTTGAATTGCATTTGACACGTTTTACTGGAATGCATTTGTGACCTGTTGGAACTGCAGAGATTTTTATCATGGAGAAGGAAAATGTTCTCATGTTAGCAGTCAGTACTCTGCACCTACTGTGCACAACACAAGCAGTTTCTAAAGTCTCTGTGTACAGTACTGGTGTTGCAAAAATAGAGAGAGAATAGTTCAATGGATAAGGACTGGCTTGGGACACCTGGCGTCAGTTTTGTTTGCTGCAAACACCCTGGGCAAATCACTGAAGGCATGTATGCATTGCACTCACAAACTGTGATTGAACCTGTCTTGGGTTCTGGACAAGGTTGTACATCTTATGCTGAAGACTGAGATATGTTGCAGCTTCCTCTATTCCACGTCTGTAAAATGGATATAATATTATTTTCCCGTCTCTCAGGGTTGTTGTGAAGCTAAATGCACTTGGAGTCTGAGGAGCTCAGATACGTCAGAAAACGTACGAGAGGTCTGAAGTGGGTCTGCAGTAAGTTGAGCACAGTAGTGCTATAGGCATGCTTTGGAAAAGTTTCCAGAGCCCCAAAATGTTATGAAGTAAGGCAGAACCATTAGCAGGCATTGACACTCCTAATAATTCAAGCCCTTGGGAGCCTCCCAGATAATGTCTTTAGTCCATTTTTTCCCCCTTCTTGCAGATGTAACCTGTAGAAAACAGTCCTGGAGAATTCTCTTGTAGGATGGGTGCAGGCTATGTGCCTTTCAACTCTCAAGAAGTTCTGCTGGGTGAGAGTGTACAGTTTGTTAAATGCTTCTGTTCCTCTATCTTTTCTGAAGGTGTCCTCAAGGATTATCTAAGAGAGCTGCCCTCTCCCCTGATTACTAAGGAGCTCTATGAAGCAGTGTTAGATGCTATGGTGAAAAATCCCTTAAAAATTACAGCAAGTGGTTGTGAAAATGACCCAAGTGACTCTGAACATACTGTGGCCCTTTTGGATTGTCTGCCAGATGTTGAAAAGGTGAGTACCATTGGCCAGCTAAAACTTTAATAAACCACCAGTTGCAGAAAGGGAAGAAACCTTTATACACTGCAAACAAATGCCTCTGCGTTCTAATGCATTCTATTTGTAACCCAGATACCCATTTGACTGGTAACGCTTTCAAGCAGTCTTTAAATTTAGGATCTGTATTGCTCGATTTCTCTGGTACTTCACGTGTTTCACCTGTTGCACAGAATTGAATTAAAAATGGCATAAGGGAGAGCCTGTCTATGAGCTGTATTAAAGTCTCACTGGTCCTTCGGTTATCCTTGGTACCTTGGCCAATGCTTACCTGAAGAGTTACATTCTTCTCCTCTAAACTTATGTGATGTAAGATGCCATATATTTTAGTGTACTAGCTACTAGGTTCCATCTAGGAGAGTACTGCAACCACCATATCCTTGCCAGGAAAAGTGAACCCTATATACAGGCTGTGGAGTGCCATGGGAGGCTTCAGTCAGAAAGGCACTCTGTAAATTCTTGTTGAATTATTGTTAACAGTACAATAAAACTTGAACCTGGTTTAGTGTTTAGCTAAACAGATTTTACAGAAGCAGAAGTTAAAGGTTATTAACCAAAAAACCCAAAAGGTTGTATGCCTGAAGAATGAGAACTGACTTGAATCTGTTCAGTGTGTGTACTGTAAATGGACAAGCAAATATCTTTTCAGCAAAGTAGAACATAGTGAAAATTTAACCTTTAGCCAGAGAATGTGCTTGTGTTAAGTATGTTGTTGTTTTAATTTAAAAGATGAGTTAATGTTCCTTTTTAAGAAATGTTTATTGACCTGCTTACCAACCAGGTGGTGTTTTTTCACTGTTGTGCGTTAAACTGTGCAGAATTCAGCCTGAGTGCTTCAGTAGTACCTAAAATAATCCCATAGGTAGCAGCTAGTCTGTGCTACAAAGACGAATGCTCATTCTCCATTGAGGGGGACTGGATTTGAGATTGTTTAAGGAGCAGGTCCTGCTTCTGTGTTTGTACAGCTGCTCTCTTCTGATAGTTCAAAGGCTGCTTAATTTCTTGGTCCTACTCTTTCGCATGTAACAGTACAGTGCCATTGCTCTCGGGAGTACACGTCCTGTGTCAAGGTTGGCCAAACCGCAGCTCATGAGCCACAGGTGGCTCTTTTCCAGTTAAAATGCAGCTCACAGAGTCCCCCATGTGCTTCCCCCATTCTCCACGTAGCACACTGGAGGGTTAGGAGGAGCTCGGGCCTTTTGCTCTGGGAGCAGGAGGTAGTGGATGTGGGCTCAGAGGTTCATCTTGACGGGATGCTTCCTGTGGAGCTGAAGCCCTGAGACACTCCCTCCCGTGGGGCTGCCTGAACCTCAGCAGGCATGTCTTCAGCGGCTTCTGAAGATTATAAGACATAGCTCAGAGGATCCCTAAGTTTGGCCATTGCTGTCTTGTGACTATGTGATGGATTGTGTGAGATGCCATTCTGTCTTCTAAGGAGCAGTGTTCTTCAGGAGAGGTTAAAGGAGCAGTCCTCAACATTTTGAGCAGATGGTAACCCCCTCATTGGGCCAGCTGACTTCATGACTGACAATCCAGTAGTTGTCAAGAATACTGTAAAACCAGATTTTGCCCTCCATGACCAAATTTTAAGTACCGTGTTCCCTGTAAACTGAGTGCATGGACAGCCACCCAAGAGAGATTCAGATACTGCCCCGATGATTGGCAGAGCACCCACAGCAGGCAGCATGCATTTTTACAGGTGGGGCACATAACAGGATTTATTCTCTCCGTGGATGGAAAAAGTTAGAAGAAACACTGGTTGAGGAGTATTTTATTCTTCTAATCCCACTTTGCTTAGTGGAATTTACCAGTCAGGTAAGGAACACGATAATGCAAGTAAAAAGCAGCAGAGTCTAGTCCAGGGGTCAGCAGCCCCCCTCCCCTCCAGCACAGGTGCCATGAGTGGCATGTGAGCCAATTTTCATCAGCACATGAGGTGCGAGCTCAGCCACACTCCTCCTCCGCCACTTGCTCAAAGCCAGGGTGCCTATGGATTAACAAAAGACCAGCTAATACTACCAACCACCACCTAAATTGTAACGCTCTGCATCTCTATTTATTTATTAATGAAGCTGTTGTAAGTAGGACTGTTGGTGACCTTAAAAAGTATCACTGGCACTTGGACGATACATAGATGTCGAAAGGTCAAATTTCAGCACTCGCCTCAGAAAGGTTGCTGACCCCGGTCTAGTCCTTAATATTTAATGAAAGACCCTGCCCCTGTGCAAAGGCATCCTTGCATGCTAAGCATTTTGAATGCTGAAAAAGAGGTGTAATTCTAATAAACATTTCCAGGTGGACCTGGACTTGGATAGCTGGAGAACTGGATAGAGGCTGTTGTTTTAAATCATGTTGGACTGATTTCTTGTGTGCCTGCTTCTCCTCTGCTGCTGTTCTCTTCGCTGTAAAAAAACAAGAAAGTGTGTACACATAGCTCAGGGGTCATGTACAAACCACATTGTTTTTTACTCAAGATGTGTATCTTACCCAGGCTACATTCAGTGCTTAGATACTGTGATGATTGTTATACAAAAGCCTTAGGTATGTGACAAGTACTCCTGAAAATAGCACTGTTGAACCATAGTTAAAGGATGATAATGGACTGTATTTTTGCTGTATCTGGTTACCTGAAATGGAACTTTCATTTTAGGCAACCCTAAGGATGCTGCTGGATCACCTGAAATTGGTGGCTTCTTATCATGAAGTAAATAAGATGACGTGTCAGAATTTAGCTGTGTGTTTTGGGCCGGTCTTACTGAGCCAGAGACAGGAGACCTCCAACCATAACAACAGAGTCTTTACAGATTCAGAAGAGCTTGCTAATGCTCTGGACTTCAAAAAACACATAGAAGTTCTTCATTATTTGCTCCAGCTATGGCCAGGTAATAAATTTTATGAAAAAATTTCTGTGTGGGAAAGCAACATTAACAGATCCTGAAATATAGCCAGCTCTCTCAACTGTGGTTTACTGGGTATACAAATGGTATTGGGTCTCTCCAGTGCTAGGTTATGGTGTCAGAGCATACAACCTGGCAATTTAAGACGACCATGGTAATTATCTCTTGTATCCCCTGTCATTTTTTCCCCACAGTGTGTCAGTCAGAGGGAGAGCTTGTGCTTTGGTGATCCTTCTGCCAAATCAAAATGACAAGATTTACAAGTGCATGTATAGAAAGCTCCTTCAGTGAGTTTTATGTGGTGTTTTCAAGCACCTGTGACAACAGAAACAGAAAAATGCAAAAACGCCCGCTTAGTGGTAATGCTCCTACACATAACGTAACTAAGGTTACTGAGGTGTTTGATTATGTTATGAACTTCGTGTGGAGTAGCAGGTACAGTTTGTTTTTTGTTTTATGGCATTTGAAAACACATGGACTTCTGCTGAATATTATTAGTATTAAAGTACAGGTTGAACCTCTCTAATCCGGAACTCTCTTGTCCAGCAAACTCCGTAATCTGGTGTGATTTTAGTTAACCGGACATCCCCTTATTATGAGTGTGGGCAAGTTTCCTGCAGTCCAATAAAGTTTGCTTACAGACACCAGTTCTGGCTCTCAGTGTTCTGTGCTGTTATTTAGCTCTGATTTATCACTAAATATCTTCTAAGAGCCCAGTGAGCAGCTGAAGTCTTGGTAATGTGCTAGAGAATATTGACCTCCTGTGGTCCAACAGATTCTCCCTTCTGGCACTGGTCAGGTTCTGTGGGTGCTGGATGAGAGAGGTTCAACCTGTAGTGGGTAGATGCTCTAGTCAGGATTTGAGACTCCCATCTATACAACTGTGCAGCAGAAGGCTTTGCGAAAATGGGTAATGAGCCAATTGCTGTGAGATGCAGAGCACCCGTAAATCCCATTCACGTCATTGGGCATTTCATATGCTTAGTTGCTCTTGGGAACAAGATCTAACGCCATGGTAGTGAACTAGCCCCGTTGCTGTGAAAAATATATTTATTGTTCAAGCCAATTAGCCACACTCAACTGGCCAAATAGCCACATGTGGCTAGTGGTTTGCATGCTGGACACCAGGCTAGTAGTGGAAGGGAAGGGAAACTTTGATATTTTTAATGAGCCTGCCAGGATGCAAGTGGAGGGTGTAGTTCTGGTCAGATCTGTGCTTCAAGTAGAAGGATGCTGCTAACGTCTCTCTTCCTAAGGGGTTCAGAGACCTAATCCAAGCCCATTGTACTCAATGGGAAAACTTGCACAAACTGCGCTGGGTGTTGGATTAGGCTTCCCTTTATGAACTAGTTTTGTACTTTCTCATGTGCTTAGTATCTGGCTATTGAACTAGATCCTTCCCTTACGAAAACAGTGCAGTAATCCACAGGAACAGGCTCAACAACTGCACTCTCATGGTTGTAAACTGGAGTTTGGGAGGAAGACTGAGGTTCTTCAGTATCTTTTTATAATACAGGTTGAACCTCTCTCATTCAGCACCTTTGGAACCTGACTGGTACCAGATGAGAGAATTTGCCGGACTACAGGAGGTCAAAATTGTGTAACATATTACCAACACTTCAACTGCCTGCTTGGTTCTTAGAAGACATGTAGGGGTAAATCAGAGCTAAATAACAGCACAGAACTCTGAGAGCCAGGACTGGTGGCTGTAAACAAACTTTATGGGACCATGGGAAACTTGGCCATAAAATCTTGCCATATTATTGATTTTACCGGATAAGAGAGTTCTGGATTAGAGGGGTTCAACCTGTAGTTAAATAGTCCCTGGCCAAGAGAATCCATCAGTCACTCAGAGACCTGTAAGTGAGAAAGATGAAAATCTGCTCTCTCTTCTTTCCTGGTATGAACAGTCATTGAAGTCCATTTAATATTATGAAACTGATTTGTAACTGTGATAAGAAGTAACTTATTCCATTGCTCACCTTCTTGTTAATACACATTTTTCAAATGTGGACAGAATGATGTTTTTATTTTTGAGACTGTAACAGTTGCCCTTCGTGATTTCATGAAATATTTTCTAATCTGTTTTGCCTGTAGGACATACTAAAACCTCTTGGGAAAATGATTTGCATTAAAGTATTCTTTGAAACATGGGATAAAAAGGTAGTTGATATGAGACAAATCAAATCCAACTTGCCGAGATGTTTTTTTTCTTTTAGCTCAAACAGAAGAAATCCCTGTTCTCTTATGTAAGGTTAATAGCTGATATGTAGGAAATGTTGGAGGGTATGCTATGCCATGTATTGAGGATGGTAAATGATGCGGACATAAGTGGAGTATGAAAGCCATCATATTCTGTAGATGCCATACTTATTACAGAAAATTTGTTTCAGAAATAGTTGAAACTAAATATTTCTGTAACCCTTTGCCAGTCGTCTTAATACTAAGTCAAAATATACGACCGTGAAGGAGAGGAGTATCACAATTATAGCAAAACTTAAATATTTGTCTCAAATAGTTTTCCCATGCATCATATCACAAGTGAGTTTGAGGCTGACATGTATCATTTGCTCAGCTAAACTAAAAGTCCTGTACCTGTGGTTGGAAAATGGGGCATCACCACTTTTCTAGTGATGTCTGGCAGTGAGTCTCCAGATCTTTCTATCTGCAAACGATTCAGAACGGAGAGAGCTACCCAATTGCTCACTGGGCTGTTCTGAAAGCATTTAACTCGAGAAACCACCAAGAAGAAATCCAGGCATTCAGGACTGCAGGAGGGAAAGAATCAAATGTTTCTCTGGCAAGTTGTATAAGAATAAATAAATAGATGAATGCTAATGGCCATTAATGGTTTTTAAGTTTTGGGGTGTTTCTCTTTCGCAGGGCTGGGACAGGGGAGTGGATTAGCAGACAGAGTACAGGTCAGGCATATGTGCACAATGAATGCAGTCTGTGGTTTATTACATGATAACCATGTAAGTGGGAATAACAGTGAACTTCAAAAGCTTATTAATCTTTCTTAAGATCCCATATATTTACCAGTCATGTATTTTTAAGTAAAGGCATCTGAACTCCAATTTTTACATATTAATTTTGTACTCCAGCATGTATATCCGTGCTCACATTTTCCTGGGGGTGAGCTCAGATTGGGTGGTGCTTTATCTGCAAAGTAAATTTGGAAATGATCTGTTGAGCATTTTTAGAATGATTAAAATAAGAGAATTGTTTGAGAAAGTTTAATGTGTCTTTGGGTGGAGCTATGAAATGTAAGGCATAGGATGAGTAAACAAGTAGAGGGAAACACAAGAGTCTTTTGGGAACTTGTTGGAAATTACCGCAAAAATGCCTAATTTCTGAAACAACATGCAAAAGTGTTTCTAAAAGTGCCCCAAAAGTTTCCTGTGCTACATTAGACACAGTCAGTATAAATGCTATTGTGGGACAGACAGTGGCTCAGCCCCACTCCTGGTTCAGCCCCCCCACCTAGCCCTCCGACTCCCTCCCATGGACTGTTTCCCCCCCGTGCCCTGTAAATAGTTCCACATGTTGTTTTCTTTTGTCTTGCCAAATATGTTTATTTCCCCAACAGTAAACTTCAGTGTTCCCACCCTAACCCTGTGTCCCTGATGCTTGGTGGGAGAGGTGACGAGAGGAACGTGAGGGCTCGGGGAGTGGGGTGCCCATGGTGCGGAGTATGGCTGGGAGGGTCAGGGGAGGACCTGGGTGAAGGCCTGGCACAAGGCCTCCCCAACCCTGACCCCATCCCTCTGTACCTCGCAGCACGGGGCAATGGGCTGCTGTTCACAGCCAGCCTCCAGGACTGCACCCCAGTCCTGGATAAAAGACTCCTGCCAGCCCTCCACGAGGTTGTGGAGGGCACAGCAGGCGCTGATGACTGAGGGGATGTTCGGTAGGCTGACATCCAGCCTGGTGAGGAGGCTGCAAAACCTCCCCTTCAGCCTCCCAAATGCCTCCTTGACTGTGCCCCTGGTGTGATTGAGGTGGCCATTAAAGGTGTCCTGGGTCAGCATGGTGCATCCAGTATAGGGCCACATGAGCCACAGTTGCAGCGGATATGTGGCGTTGGCCATGATGCAGGAGAGCATTGTGACGTCCCCAACCAGGAGCTCCTGCGGGGAGGACATACGTGCACTCCTGTATCCAATGTCCCAGCACCCTGCATCCAATGTTCCAGAACACCCAGGTATCATTGCCCTACCACGGGCCCCTTGCGTCCACCAGGGCCTGGAGTACCACAGAGTGGTACCCCTTCCTGTTAACGTAGTCACCCCTGCTGTGGTTTGGAGCCCAGATTGACATGTGCATCCTGTCCAGGGCTCCAAAACAACTGGGGAAGTCCGTGTCTGCGAACCTGGTGAGGGTAGCGTGCAGGGTCCCCCACGATCACATGCATCGCAGGAGCACCCTGTTGATGGCTTGGATGACCTGCAAAGGGGGAAGGAATCCACATCCATGAATGACTGACCAGGAGGTCCCCCTGCCCTCTCCCCAGGTTGGACCCGTGGTGGGGACCGGACTTACCTCTATCACCACCACTCTCACAGTGGCCTTGTTGGTGCTGAATTGGTGGCCGATGGACTGGAGGCTGTTGGGGGTGGCCAGCCTCAACAGCGTGATGGCCACCCTCTTCTGCAGCAGGAGCGCTGGCTGCATCCATGTGTCCCAGTGCTGGAGGACTGGGGCGAGCCAGTGGCAGAGGTCCTCGAATGTCTGGCGGGTCATCTGAAAGTTCCTCAGCCGCTGCTCATCGACCCCGTCCTCCAGCACCAGCTGGTCCCAGCACTTGCCGCTGGTGGCAAAGGCCCACTGGCACCAGACTGGGGGGGAGCCTGGGGGAGGGGCTGGTGGCCAGGACCTGCAGGCTGGGTCCCATGCAGGCAACCTGGCCATGCCACTGAAAGAGCAGGGCAAACAGCATGGCCAGCAGGCTGGCCAGGGTAGAGAGGACATCATCCTTGGGGAGAGTGGGAGTGGGCATGTTGGTCAGCTCTTCTCCCCCACATGTGCTCTCCTGCTGTCTGCAGCCTGGCAGCCTTGAGCACATGCAGGGTGTGGGGTGTTGGGAGGGGCCCTTTAAGAGGTCAGCTGGCTCTGAGCCCGGAAGGGCTTGTCCACTATGCAACCCCATGCCTGCATCATTTCCTGGCCCCTTACTTCGAAGTAGGGGCTAACTGTGTGTAGACATTTTACTTCGAAGTAAGGGAGGGGGCATTTTGTGTGCAGACCACTCTACTTTGAAGTTGCTTACTTCGACATATAACTTTGAAGTAAGCAACTTTGAAGTTATTTTGTAGTGTAGGCGCAGCCTCAGTGTTTCTCAGTGGTGATATTTTTGTTTTTAACCTCTACATGTTATGCCTGTTTATTATTCCACCCATTAGTTTGGAAGAGGCCTGTGAGCTAAGCTGTTTGCTCTTATTTGATCATAGCTATCAATGCTCTGGAAGTTTTCTGTTTTCAAATAGACTTTTCAGTTGCAGATTAAACATGGCATGAGTCTTCAAAACTGAGCTTTCCAGTAGATTTTCCTTCTAATCGAAGAGATGTCAGACAAGACAGGAAAAAAAAATAGTGGAATGTGTTGGCCATAAGTTTGCATGTATTTAATGCATGTTTTGAGTGTGTAAAGCACGGTTAAATAAACAGATGACCTTTCATTGTTGGTCTCTCCAAGCCCTATGATTGTTATGATTTTCATTAAAATTCTTCTTTCTTCTAGTGCAACGTTCAACTTCCAAAGAATCAACATACTCAAACATGTTTCCAGGGAACCATTCATCTTTGAACTATCTGAGACCCAAGAAACAGCGGCCTCAGATGCTGAATCTGAGCAGTACTGAACTGTCAGGGGTACTTAGGCCCAGAGTGGCCAGACTAGACAGTCCCTCAAGTAATCGCTATGCAGGAGACTGGAGCAGTTGTGGGGAAAATTACTTTTTAAACCCAAAGGAGACCCAAAATGAAGCAGACTATGATGATGTTCCTTCAGAAAAAACAGAAACTGGGGAAGACTGCAGCAAAGCAGATGGACCAGATACACTGATTGAACATGCAAAATCCATATCCAAAGAGCATACATTTCAGACCTATTTAACAATGCAAACAATAGATTCAGCAGTGGACCACAGAGTAAATCTCAAAGACCTACAAGAAAGTATTGATATTCTGATAGGAAACTTAGAACAGGAACTCAACAAAAACAAACTGAATATCACTTATTAATTTCTTTGCATGATACTTGTGGTTGGTACCTCCCTATTACTCCACCCGCCTCTTCCAAATACGCCTCTTGGGTTTTTTTTAATGCACTGTGGAATAATCTCTGGCCTCCCTTGGATAAACAAATTCAATTTAGACATTCTTTTATTATGGATTATTTTTCTTCTCCTTGGACCACATTGGCCTCAACCTCAGTGGCTTAAGTTGGCCTTTTACATGATGTGAAGTGATGTTAGGAAGTAGTGAGTTCCTCTCCCAGCCTCCACCTCAAAGGTACTATGCACTTAGAAATCTTGGGCAGTTTGTAACAGGAGGCTAAGGTGCAAACTTTGTCTGTTCTGTGTAGCAACAACACTCTTCTGAAACTTACACCTGGTATGGATGTTCCTCTTAGTAGAGGATTTGTTTCTTGGCCTGTGATTTGCGGCATGAACTTTAGGTAGATCCCATTCTGCCATATATGTCACCTTTTAATTTGCAATGCAAAGGCTGCTATGAAAAATAATGCTTTTTATGCATATATGTAAGTTTAATTGTACAGAATGTTATTGTGTTCCTGTATTAACACTTCTCAATAATTATTTAAGCTTGCAAAAATTAAATATTTTTCTAACTTTGCTTGTATATATCTATATCCATGGTTGAGTGTGCACGTGTGTGTGGATAGTTACACTGGGGAGTGGGAATTTTGAATTAGATGAGGATATCCTATCTAAACAGATCCATATTGTGATGCCAAAATAAGGATTCACTCGAGCAATATAGCATTTGATTTTGTGCACAGGAATGCGTGCCGAGCGAGAGGAAATAGTGAATGATTAATGTAAATGACCTTATGTGGCACATGTTATGCCTCAGTTCACAGCTGTTGACTATTAACTTTCATTAAGAAACAATCCAGTTTAGTTTTAAGAAATTTTCCAGCATTTGCTAAATGTTTCCAGTGAACCTGCCTGTCTCCTTTAAAGGTGCCCTTCCAGCAAAGAAAGGGGATGGACAGGAATGTGCTATTTATTTTTTAATCATTTCTGACTTACAAGATCTGAAAGGCTTTGGGTTTTAAAAGCTTTTGTTTGAGGCGGTGCTTTTTCTTTTGCCTTAGAAATAACAGAACCTTCAGTCTTTATCTTTTGGAGGTCATCTTATTTGACTGCTCACTGGAACTTTGTCGGCCCTTATTTGAAAAGCCAGAGGTGATAAATAGCCATGTGAGGTAGGTAGTTTCTCTGCACACCACCAAGTGTTTTAGTTAAATAGGAGTCAACCAAAACAAACAATTTGGAGTTTTAAACAGAATGAAGATTGTATCCCTCCTCAATCAGATTTCACTTCCTTGGTATCTGTGATCTCATAATACAATCATCCCTCCCATCATCCATAGAGTCTTCCATGGCAGATAAGTGAATGTCTAAAATAAAAAAGCAGGTGAAATGATTTTTGTTAAACTTTTTTAAAAATCCCAAGTCACCTTTGTAATATTATAACAAGCAAAAGGGCACAATCCCATTTGTTTTTTCTTAATAGGTCACAGCATTTTTACTGGGAATTCAAATATCCAGTCTTAACCAACTACAGGTTGAACCTAGGGTGACCGTATTTCCCTAGGCCAAATATGGGAGACCTTGGGGCAGGGGCAGTACCTCAGCTGCAGCTGCCAAGCAAGTGCAGCTCCCTGGCTACCCCATGCCATTGGGCGCTGGGACAGGGTTGCTGCCCCACAGGGGGTTCTCCAGTTTCAGGGGCAGTTGCTCTGTGGAAGTGGAGGGTGGGGTTTGCCAGATGACCCATGCCACTGGGAATGGCACTGCAGACCCTCCTGTGTGGCTCCCACCTTCCCCAAGCCACAGGGAGCTGGGAAGGGGGCTGTGGCCCTGCCTTGTGGGGGGCGGGAGGGTTGGTCTCCCTGGCTAGAGGGGTGGCTGCTCAGAGCACCAATCTTTAAAAGGTCAATCATAAAAAGGACTGGGGGACAAACACTATTCCCCACCCCCGCCACCTGGCCCCAGCATACCCTTCCTTACTAACCTATGGCATGGCCCTTTCTGGCTGCTTCTCCTGCTGCTGGCTGTACATGTGGCTGTTGAGTACATGCGCTGACCTGGTGGGGAGGGCAGCTCAGCAGGGAGTGTAAACATGCAACAAATAGCCCCTTTGTTAAAAAGTAGGGGTGCCTTCCTGGCACCCAAAATATGGGACTATCCTGGCCAAAACAGGACGGTTGGTCACCTTTGGGACCTGATAGTGCCAGATGAGAGAATTTGCCAGACCATGAGAGGTCAATGTTGTGTAGCAGCATTAACAACACTTCCACTGCTTACTGGGCTATTAGAAGACATTTAGGGGTAAATTACAGCTAAATAACAGCACGAAACACAGAAACAAAACTGGTGGCTATAAACAAGCTTCATGGGACCACGGGAAACTTGGTCACATTCATGATAAGTGGTCATCCTGCGAACTAAAATCATGCTGGATTATGGAAGTTGCCAGAGG